>NC_133324.1:245160548-245520548 GCF_042186555.1 Aquarana catesbeiana | reverse complement strand
TCCAAATGATCCTGCGATTCGGCCCCCGCTCAGGTGGGTCAAGTCAGAGAAGATCTCGCTCTCTGAGACCTCAGAGAAACCGGTATAGATCCGTGTTACATGGCCAGGGAGATTTAGCAGCGTCCGTTTCAGCGGTGAGATTGTATGCATCTAAACACAGCCACTAGTTCCTCTTCCCCAGTACTCCCCTGGTGATCCCCACTTGTTTGGCCTCCCTGTTGGAGCCTCCTGACACCTTGTCCCAATTTGAAGCCACCTATGCAAGCCGAAATCTCCCCCCGGACAAAAACTCACCATAATCCCTGTTCCTTGGTTTAACCTCAAACCTAGGATTCAAAAACTGGAGTGGGTTATAGACTGTGGGAGGTGGTGGGACACTGAGGATTAGTGGTAGAGATAAAAAATGGGTAACTATCTCAAACTATCCCCATACATTTACCTTTGCCGGGTGATATGGACACCTGAAACCGGCCCCCGGGGTTGTCACTGAGAGGACATGTCCCCTTCGTTAACCCCCTGGAGAACTGGGGGTTAACGAATGGGTCATCAGAGGGAGACACCCACATACTGTGAACAAGACGTTCTGGTCTCATGATCCGTGAGTCTGTGTGTATCTGGGAAGGGGGGAAAATCTGTGACTCTAATGGGCAGTTACGGGTTTGTAGAAACATTTACACCTAATGGATGGTTATTTCATACAGGTTGTTATGTTGTCATATGAAGGTCTGGTCATCGTGGGGGGATAGGGTAAAATAAACCATCAGCTGCAATCTAAGAAAGGTTTTAAAGTCTTCATTTTTTTCTGTAAACGAATGTTATCCTCCCCTGCTCATACCCACTAGAGGGGGGTTGGGGAGGAATAGCTACAGATGCATTTCAGAAGTACTCTCCTGGGTTCACAAACCCCCCCCCACGGTGTAACAACTCGATGTTATTGTAATATGTTCTTGGGTTTTAGATATTAAGCCAATGACCATACCATGCAGGATGGGAGTGAACTCCTGAGCTATAATGGTGGAAGTTAGAAACCATTGATGTTGCACAGAGGTCAGTGCCAGCCAGCTTGGGTGGAGAAGGGGGGAAAATCCCTTAATTGGGGGGAGGGGCGGGACCTACAGGTCCGAAAATTACAACAGCAATCTCCTACACTCCCTCCGGTTTAACCTGGGAGGGAAGTGGCTGTGCCCTGCGAGGCTGGGTGCGGCCCTGTTTCCCGGGGGGGCACGGCCACACTGGATACTTACAATAATCAGGTCTGCTCACACTGCAACAAAATACCAGTGGGTATGGACAAGGAATTGTTAGAAATACTGTCCAGACCGGAGAGTTTCAATGGAAGGGAAAAAGACTCCGCCTGTGTTGGGCAAAAAGTTTTCGCACCTAATGTTTGCAGGTATTTAACATAAAATTTTTATTAATGACTTGGCACGGGGGTCACGTATGACTACATATGGGATTGTATATATGTTAATGCCTGTTCGCTTGCCTTATGTGTTTTTTTGTTTTTTCCATATTACATGCCAAAGTTTTAACCTAGGGCTGGGGAGGCTGGGCACGGCCGGGCAGACTCCCCCGGTCGTAGTCTAACCTCCTCCCCAATAGGCCGAATCTCCTTCCCAGTGATAACCGGAGTGTTTTTATTTGCAAAATTTTGCATACAATTGTTTTTTGACAGAGCTGGACAGGACAATTTCTGGTACTTACTATCCGCTCTACTCTTTTTAGATCTATTCTTGCTCTCTCTTTTCTATTCTATCCCTCCTCTCTAATCCCCCGACTTTGTACTCTCCCATACCAATCCCCCCTACCCCACTCATAACCCCCCCCCCCCCTTTTGACACGGGCGTGATGGACCACGTTAATATTTTTTCACTGAACGTTAAGGGATTGAATGTCCCTGAGAAACGCTGTATGCTCTTGAATGATCTTAAGAGAGCTAGAGTAGATCTAGCGTTTATACAAGAAACCCACTTCAAAACAGGCACACCACCATGCCTGAAAAAATGGTATTTTCAAACAACTTATCATGCCACAAATCCAACGACAAATTCAAAAGGTGTGTCAATACTCCCTGCAGGGAAAATACCCTGGACCTGCCGTGACACTAAAGTAGACACAGAGGGACGATATGTATTCATCAAAGGGCTAATAGGAGAAGTGCTGGTAACCAGGGCCGGTACAAGGGGTGGGCGGAAGGGGCGGATGCCCTGGGCGGATCAATTTATTTTAGGAAGGGGGCGCAGTGCTGGCAGGCAGTGTGTTCTTAAACTTCATGGGCAACAAGTGACTATCACACTGCAGAGCTGCGCCTGCTTGCGAAGCTGTGCAGAGACGTACTAAGTAGGGGGCGGGTCGCCCCAGGTACCACACACGGGGGGGGTGTCAGACCGCTCCCCCCTCCGGGACTGAAGCGGTGGCAGTGCTGTGGATTTAGGCAGCGGCGCAGTGACAGGCACAAGCAGGGAGAGGCGATCTACATTGTAATGCAAGGGGGAGGGGGGGTGCAGGGTGACACCGCTGCACCTACCTTCCCCCCCTCCTCTCGCGGCCGCGGGCTGTCTGTGCGATCCCAGATGTCACACAGGCACAGCTGACCAGAGTGAAGCCGCCTCCCCCTCCTCTCTGTTTATGTGCAAAAAGGGGGAGGAGATCTGCTGAGCATGTGCCGCCGCGCTGATCTGAGGTACTGAATGGGGGGGGGGCTGCATACTGCACTGAACGAGGGCTACACTAAAGGGGGTGTCTGCACTGAACGGGGGGGGGGGGGGTGTCTGCACTGAACAGGGGGGGTGTCTGCACTGAACAGGGGGGAGGTGTCTGCATTGAGCAGGGGGGATGTCTGCAATAAACGGGGGGGGGTGTCTGCACTGAACAGGGGGGTGTCTGCACTGAACAGGGGGGGGGGTGTCTGCACTGAACGGGGGGGTGTCTGCACTGAACGGGGGGGTGTCTGCACTGAACGGGGGGGTGTCTGCACTGAACGGGGGGGGGGCATCTGCACTGAACGGGGGGGGGGCATCTGCACTGAACGGGGGGGGTATCTGCACTGAATGGGGGGGGGGGGTCTGCACTGAACGGGGGGGGGGGGGGGTGTCTGCACTGAACGGGGGGGGGGTGTCTGCACTGAACGGAGGGGGGGTGTCTGCACTGAACGGGGGGGGGGGTGTCTGCACTGAACGGGGGGGGGGGGGGTGTCTGCACTGAACGGGGGGGGGGGTGTCTGCACTGAAGGGGGGCTACACTGAAGGGGGGTCTGCACTGAACGGGGGGGCTACACTGAAGGAGTCCAGAGGTCCAGGGTGCTGTGTAATGTAAAGGGGTGCAGGGGGCTGTGTAATGTAAAGGGGTCCAGAGGTGCAGGGTGTTTGGTAATGTAAAGGGGTCCAGAGTGTTGTTTAATGTAAAGGGGTGCAGGGGGCTCTGTAATGTAAAGGGGTGCAGAGGTGCAGGGTGTTTTGTAATGTAAAGGGGCCCAGGGGTGCAGGGGGCTGTATAATGTAAAGGGGTCCAGAGGCACAGGGTGCTGTGTAATGCAAAGGGGCCCAGAGGTGCTGTGTAATGTAAAGGGGTGCAGGGTGTTGTGTAATGTAAAGGGGTCCAGAGGTGCAGGGTGTTGTGTAATGTAAAGGGGTTCAGAGGTGCAGGGTGCTGTGTAATGTAAAGGGCTGCAGGTGGCTGTGTAATGTTAAGGGGCCCAGAGATTCAGGGTGCTGTGTAATGTAAAGGAGCCCAGTGGTGCAGGGGGCTGTGTAATGTAAAGGGGCCCAGAGGCGCAGGTGGCTGTGTAATGTAAAGGGGCCCAGTGGTGCAGGGGGCTGTGTAATGTAAAGGGGCCCAGTGGTGCAGGGGGCTGTGTAATGTAAAGGGGTCCAGAGGTGCAGGGTGTTGTGTAATGTAAAGGGGCCCAGTGGTGCAGGGGGCTGTGTAATGTAAAGGGGCCCAGTGGTGCAGGGGGCTGTGTAATGTAAAGGGGCCCAGTGGTGCAGGGGGCTGTGTAATGTAAAGGGGCCCAGTGGTGCAGGGGGCTGTGTAATGTAAAGGGGCCCAGTGGTGCAGGGGGCTGTGTAATGTAAAGGGGCCCAGTGGTGCAGGGGGCTGTGTAATGTAAAGGGGCCCAGTGGTGCAGGGGGCTGTGTAATGTAAAGGGGCCCAGTGGTGCAGGGGGCTGTGTAATGTAAAGGGGCCCAGTGGTGCAGGGGGCTGTGTAATGTAAAGGGGCCCAGTGGTGCAGGGGGCTGTGTAATGTAAAGGGGCCCAGTGGTGCAGGGGGCTGTGTAATGTAAAGGGGCCCAGTGGTGCAGGGGGCTGTGTAATGTAAAGGGGCCCAGTGGTGCAGGGGGCTGTGTAATGTAAAGGGGCCCCAGTGGTGCAGGGTGCTATGTAATGTAAAGGGGTCAGTGCGGGGGATCGCTGGACTCCAGGTTAGCAGGACGGGGGGGATGGGGTCCAATGTAAGTTCACCTTACAGATTTTCTGTAAAGTGAACTTACAATTTAACCATTTGCTGAACCGCCGCAGTACATATACTGCGACGAGGCTGCAGCTACAGTATTGTATTGTTGTATTGTTTTGAGTGTTTTCTGTTTTTGAAAGGACACTGACTCTTTCTTTATACCCGGGGGGGGCGCAGTTTGCCATCTTCGCCCTGGGCACCAGATGGCCTTGTACCAGCACTGCTGGTAACTCTACGGTCTATGCACCAAATGAAAGACAAGATACTTTTATACGCAATACACTGGCCCTCCTGATGGATTTTACTGAAGGACAGTTGATTCTAGGAGGTGATTTTAATATACCCTTGAGCCCAACAGTAGACACATCCTCCGGTACCTCATCTCTGCGAACCAGTATACAGAAACGCATCACTAGAGATCTCCATGAGACTGATAGACATATGGAGGCTCCACCATGCGGGGGAAAGGGACTACACGCCCCCCCCCCCCCCCCCCCACAAAGTAAACACTCGCATCGACTATTTCTTGATACCACATAGCCAATTAGAGGCAGCGCATAACCCAGTGATAGGTAATATCACTTGGTCGGACCACGCACCCATCACCATGCGTTACACCCTATCTCAGACTTTGACGACCAAAACAAAGTTCTGGAGACTGACGGATGTTACTAAAGAACTGAAGCAATATTTTTCAACTAACGACACTGACAATTGTGACCCAGGGATACTTTGGGAAGCTCACAAATCCATAATCAGGGGGGTTCTGATCAAGCACAGATCTCATATTAAACAAGAACGGGAAAAGCAAATATTGCTATTTCTACATAAGATACATGAATTAGAAACCAAACACAAGAGGAACCTTCACTAGAAACAGAATTACAGACTCTCCGCAGACAAAGAGTAGACATACTACAGTATAAGGCTAAAGTGGCATTACAATCCTGTAGGAAACTTGCCTATGAATCAGGAACCAAATGCCGGAAACTTCAGGCCAAAGCAGTTAGAAAACAGAGACTACACACATATATTCCCCAAATCATCTCATCATCGGGTCACAGGAGAGTCATGCCTACTCAAATTGTCAGTGAATATCAGGCCTACTACTCTTCCCTATATAACCTACCGCAGCAGCGTAATAGAGACACTGTAATAAGGGACTATCTTAATTTGTCAGGCGTTCCCAAACTTTCAGAGGAAACTGGATCGCATTAGAGGAACCCATCACGTTGATGGAACTACAATGCGCCATCAAAAGCATGAAACCAGGTAAAGCGTCAGGCCCTGACGGGTTTACCCTTCAATATTATCAAACCCTTCTACCAGTACTATGCCCCTACATGATTAAACTATTCAACAATCTTACAAAGGGAGGTCACCTACAAAGAGATACCTTGAGAGCACACATCTCCCTCATACCTAAGGAGGGCAAATATCCAACCGCCTGCAGCAGCTTCAGGCCTATATCTCTTCTGAACATAGATCTCAAACTCTTTACTAAAATACTGGCCGACAGACCTAATACATTTGGACCAAGTAGGTTTCGTTCCTTCAAAAGAGGCAAGGGACAACACCACCAAGGTACTTAATTTGATCCATAGGGCTTCAGTGATCAAAACAGATTCTGAGAAAGCCTTTGACCAGGTGAGTTGGAAATTAATGTCCTCTGTTCTCAAACACATAGGACTCGGGGAGAACATGCTACATTGGATTTCCAATATCTATTCTATACCGACAACTCAGGTCAAAGCCAATAGAGTCCTTTCTGAACCCTTCACCATCGCCAATGGTACCAGGCAGGGCTGCCCCCTGTCACCCCTTCTCTTCGCCCTAGTATTAGAACCCTTCCTATGTACGATTCGCCAGAACGCGGATATATCTGGAATTACCATAGATCAAACTCAATACAAAATATCTGCATATGCAGATGACCTTTTATTTTCCCTTACTAACCCAGTGGTATCCCTTCCAAACCTACTCAAAGAATTCAAGAGCTATGGGAACATATCCAATCTAAAAATTAACTTTGACAAATCCACAGCTATGGGTATTAACATGGCACCCGACAATTTGACTCCCCTGAAAACTCAATTTAATTTCAAATGGTCTGACAGCCATCTTAACTACCTAGGAACTGAATTTCCCCCCAGTGTTATCCAGGGGGGAACAAAGGACTCCACTCCTGGTTTGGCAGATGCAACCTTATCAAATTGTGCATCCCCCGGAAGTTTCTTTACTTATTCCAAGCGCTACCAATTAAGATCCCACCTATATATTTTAAACGGGTACACTCGATGTTTACAAAATTTATATGGTCCCATACAAAACCACGACTACGCAAACGTTACCTGACGCTACCGAAACACTACGGAGGACTGGCCCTTCCTGACATGAAACACTATTATCAAGCGGAGTACCTAGGGAGAGTTATTGATTGGAACAGGCATGAACAAACCAAATTGTGGATTCAAGAAGGACGCACCCAGGTAGGGGTCCCACTAAAAGGAGCGATCTGGTGCTATGATCGGCTACCTCCAGACATGACGACACATCCTATCATAGGCGCGAAGCTACAGGTGGGCTCCACAATGATCAATACAACATCCCTGACATCAAGACAGTCTCCAATAACCCCAATTCTAGGCAGTCTGGTGCTTCTGCCCGTACTAAACCGATCAGAATATGAGACACTGTGGACAGCGGGTAAAGACTGTGCCCTACATTATATAGACAGGGATCAATAGACTTCCATCCAAAAACTGATAAGCGATGCCGGGGGCTTCCAGCTAATACAACAGACAAATGCTGGCGATGGCAAACAGACAAAGGGACACCCCTCCACATCTTTTGGTCCTGCCCACTACTGCAACACTTCTGGACAACAATACTGTAGAGACAATCATACAAAAATTTACAGATCACACAATCCGGAGAGACCCAGCGTTCTTCCTGCTACGCGCCACCACAATCCTGGCACAGTCGTATAAGAAATCCATAATACGACACTTAATGCAGCAAAATCCTGTATTCCAGCTACATGGAAACAAAACATTCCCCCATCTATTGGATTGTGGTTGTGTAAAGTAGAAGACACTAAAAAACTGGAAGATTTAGTGCTTACAGCACAACACAAACACAAAAAGCATTCTAAAACTTGGCAGTTATGGAATATGTTCATATTCTCTGATGAAGGGCAGACCTTATTAAACTCTTAAAGGTCACAACAAAACTCAGACTGAAAGGTAACACCACTACCTCATCCATCACATCCGTGTTAAACAATCCCCCCCCCCCTTCCCCCATCTTCCCCCCCCCTTCCCCCCCCCTTTTCCTCTCTCCCCCCCCCCCTTTTTCTCCCCCCCCCCCCTTTTCTCCTTCTCTTTTCTTACTTTCTCTATTCTTTCTTCCCTCAACAGAGGGTTCTATCTCTAGTTGGTTTGATGCCAGCCTTTCTCTCCGGTTTTGCCATTGGGGTCGGGACACAGACAATCCGACTGTGTTTACGGCCCGGTGGCTGAGGCGGTATCATAACTATTTGCATATGAGATAAGGAATGGCTATGGACGCAGTGGGTGATGGATGGGATGATTTGGCACGGTTGTCGTTTTATGTCACCCATATTGTAGATCAGATCTGAACCTTCTCTTGAAGACTAATATGTACGTTTGATTGCTTATTATGGCCTCTGTTGTATTGTACCTTTTCTGTACTCCCTTTCTTTGAAAATTCAATAAAACTTATATTTGAAAAAAAAAGTTCCAAATCCCAATTAAAGTGCTCATGCTCTACAAAGTGGATACGAATCCATGCTTGATATGTGCTCACAGGACAGTGCCCCCACGTGGATGTGAACCCACCCCTCCAAATGGACCAACTATTTCTAGTTTGGTCAAACAAGCATGTGGCGCAGTCCCTGTGGATTTTCTATGGACTGATGTGGTTCAGGATCGAAACTTCATCATATGACTGGATATGATAGAGAGGTCCTCATTCCTCTATAATACTAGTAGTGTTTGGGGTAGATGTTCCACATGCAAATGACAAAAAAAGACTCATTGCGCAGCAACGTTTTTAAAACATTTATTCCATATAAAAAAACATGGTGGTTAAACTCACATGTAAGGGGGCGTGTAAACCTGGCACCCGGTGTGAACAGCAGGTAAGTTGTCAGGAATTCTGCCCAAATGCAGTGGAATGCCGCCACCACAGTATACTGGTTGTTTTCCGGGATCGGGCTTGTGTCACGCTGACACAATGCTGCGGACCAACCTCTAAATTAAATAAAAATAAAGAATCAAAAGCGCCAAAAAAATCTAACTATTGGTATGAAAAAGTGATACCATATAAATTAACAGCTGCAGTGAATAAGACCTTGCAAGTGACTGAAGCAAGCTTATTGCCCTAAACTGTTGCCAACATGAAATGTCATCGTTTAACCTTAATCTGTTTTTTTTTGTTTTTTTTTGTTTTGCTTTGTTTTTTAACATGCTGTAACCCTCCATTTGGACTTTCTGCTATAAATTATTTACTCATATACAAAGGGAAAATTGTAAGAAAAAGTTGTCATTAAACATCTACACATCCGCACCCTAAGTTTTGCCAGGTAGAGGAATGGCAAATATGCTAAAAACACATGCAAAAAAAACCTTAATGTTGATTACCTCAGTCCTGGGTACAAAATATATTTTAAATAAATTACATTTCAGAAATCCTTCAAAATCTGTTAAATTCTTTGTAGCTTACAATTATACAATATTTCCTTTATTCCTGTAATATACACTGCTCAAAAAAATTAAAGGAACACTTTGAAAACACATCAGATTTCAATAGGAAAAAATATCATGCTGGATATCTATACTGATATGTGTTAGAAACGAAAGGATACCACAATGTTTGATGGAAATTAAAATGATCAACTTACAGAGAGCTGAATTCAAAGATACCCTGAAAATCAAAATGAAAAAATGATGCAGCGGGCTAGTCCATTTTGCTATAATTTCATTACAAACTCATGTGCTTGCCATTATCTAGCCTGTAGAAGTCTGTGCGTCCCTCCCATGATCATGCCTCCCCAGACCATCACTGACCCACCACCAAACTGGTCATGCTGAACGATGTTACAGGTAGCATAACATTCTCCACGGCTTCTCCAGACCCTTTCACATCTGTCACGTGCTCAGGGTGAACCTGCTCTCATCTCTGAAAAGCACAGGGCACCAGTGGCGGACCTGCCAATTCTGGTGTTCAATGGCAAATGTCAATCGAGCTCCACGGTGCTAGGCACTGAGCACAGGGCCCACTAGAGGACGTCGGGCCCTCAGGCCACCCTCCTGAAATCTGTTTCTGATTGGTCAGAGACATTCACACCAGTGGCCTACTGGAGGTCATTTTGTAGGGCTCTGGCAGTGCTCATCTTGTTCCTCCTTGCACAAAGGAGCAGATACCGGTCCTGCTGATGGGTTAAGGACCTTCTATGGCCCTGTCCAGCTCTCCTAGAGTAACTGCTCGCCTCCTGGAATCTCCTTCATGCTCTTGAGACTGTGCTGGGAGACACAGCAAACCTTCTGGCAATGGCACATATTGATGTGCCATCCTGGAGGAGTTGGACTGTCTGTGTAACCTCTATAGAGTCCAGGTATCGCCTCATGCTATCAGTAGTGACACTGACCCTAGTCAAATGCAAAACTAGTAAAAAACAGAAAAGATGAGTCAGTGACCTCCACCTGTAAAATTATTCCTGTTTTGGAGGTTGTCTCACTGTTGCCCTTCTAGTGCACCTGTTAATTTTGTTAACACCAAAGCAGCTGAAACTGATTAATAACCCCCTCTGCTCATTAACTGACCAGATTAATATCCCATGAGTTTAATTGACTTGATGCTATACTCTGATTAAAAGGTGTTCCTTTAATTTTTTTTGAGCAGTGTATTTAAACACCCAAGGGACATTTTAAAAACTATATAAAAATAATCCTGACCTCTGTGACTGCAGGGGCACTGTGATAGAGGAGGCTGTGATAGATAGGGACACTGTAATGATTACAGTGCCCCCTTTATGGGGCAGTCCCCTTTACATCAGTCTCCCCTTAACAGGGCATTCCCCTTTATATCACAGTACCCCCTTAACAGTGCAGTCCCCCTTATATCACAGTGTTCCCTTTTACATTACAGTGCCCCGGTTACAGAGCAGTCCGTTACATTAATGTAAAGGGGAGGACAGTAATGTAAAGGGGGGCTGTGATGTGAAGGGGAACTAAGGACACCGTGGGACAGTTTTAAAGGGGAGGACTGTGAACACTGATATAAAGGGAGAACTGTGCTGTACAGGGGGGGGTTGTAGTGTGAAGAGTGGCTGAGGACAGACTTTGCAATTATCCTATCCCCTAACCCATCCAACATACCATAACCCCGCCCCCAAACTCTGCTCTGCAGTCCATTGGAAAATTGGCTGCCATGAAACCAGTCTCTGGTGCCATAAAGGTTGGGTACCGCTGGAGGTAATAAAACTGCAAATCAAGATTTTTTTTTTTCTGTAATGTTTAGAAGTACACAACTGTCTTTCAAATTGTTTGGAAATACATCATTGTGGTTACTTCTTATCTGACTAGGAGAGTAAAAGACTTAAGTACATTGTGGCTGATGTTTATTTTCATTAGTCAGAGTGCCCTTTCTGGTTCTACATGTCTGCTTCTTGATAACTTGTCCTGATTCATCAAGCCTTTTTGTATTGCATAACCACGCTGTTACTACAGCACTACAAGGTGTGTCTGGTATGGAAATTGAGTTCTCATTAGATTTTCAGGCACTTTACCCAATTAAATTAGTTCTCAATAACATGCTAAACACAAGAAAGGTGGGTAAGATTACCAGGGTCCTTATTTATATTTGCCTACTTTTTATTGATCAATATAGTAATGTTTACAAACCTAACCATTTATTTTTGTTCCAGTTTTATTCCATTTTGTTAGTGTCTGTCCTTTCACCTTGCTAGTGTAAACAAAATGCTTTGCCGTTAAAAAAAAAAAAAAAAAAGATATATATATATATATATATTTTTTGCCAAAATTGATGTGGTGTTCCCTGACAGGAAATGATGAACCAAGCTCGGAAAGACAGCTCTGGAGTCAAGCTAGAAGTAAATGAAAGGTCAGTTATTGTATCAGTCTGATTCAGAAAAGTCTCATTTCTACCACAGTAAAATATATCTAAAGTAGATTTTCTTTCTTGTTCATTGATGGGCACAGGAATTCAGATAGTTTGGTTATACTGCCAACTACAGAAGGATTAAACACAGGCAAACCGAACAATTGTACGCTAGCTCTCAGTATAGTCCCTCCAATACCTAGCATACTCTGTTTTTTGCTAGTGTCCTGTGAAGATGCATTTTCTCTTAAACTCTGCTGAGCACATCTACATTTTTGGTAATTTTTCTCCTCTTCTATGGACTTTATTTAGATTTCTGCTACATCGCTGCTTGAGCTGGTCCCTGTATAGCAACTATCTTGTTTGGCATGTTCTATCTTTAGAGGCTGTGCCTGTGCCCTGCTGGACTAGATATGTGGAGCTAGCCAGGAATGTGATCTTTGTGCACTGGACCCTGTATAGTGGTTCTTTCCAGACTATAGAGTACTGATTAAATTAGCCAGGGAATGCTCTCAGGGTTTAGCGCTATGGCACCCAGCCCCCCCCCCCCCCTATTTGTAATCCAGTCTCTGAAAGCTCCTTTGTTTGTAAGTCCAGACTGCCTGAGTCACGGAAAGCTGCCTGACTAGTTGCACCCTTAGACACTTCAAATTTCCTATCTCTGCCAGCTAATCCCGGCAGTGGTTGACTCTGAGTGACTAAATTCTGACGTCATCCACTGGGTGTAGTATCGCTCTTACTTTGGGCACTGTTTCCTGCCCGTCAAAATAGGAGGAAGAGCTATCTTGCTGCTGTTTCTGCTTGCAAGCAACATCATCAAACTCGTAGATCTCTGATCTTTTACCACTGCCCACCTGTAGTGACCTGGTCACCTCCAGCCACGAAACTATTATTTCCAACTGCCTTTAGTTGATGAGCAATTGCTGCTTTGCCTCACACTTTGGGCCTAGTTGCATTACCGCTATGCAGCCACAACATGTCTACACAGAGACACATGGGGACAATCCTGCTGCTATTGGTGACTATCCCATAATCCCACAGAGGTTCTGAGGGTATCTACTTGGTATCTTCTTAAGAAACCAGCACTGCTAATCTGGAACCTGGTATTCCCAATGTTAGTGGGTCGTCTTCATCAGCGTCTCCCTCAGCTCTGTAGGGTGGGGCTGAGTCCACAGCACTGCCCCCTGGGACCCCGACAACCATTCAGGACTTTTTGACAACGTATGCGCAACTCCCTGCGCATATTGATTGCAGAAAGGGTACCATCGTGCTGCAGTGCCAAACCAAGCCCAAGCTTTATTCTGCAAGCAAACTTGGACTTTAAAACCCTCAAAGCCTGGGGACAAGTCCTCTCATAAGAGGAGCCCCCAATTCCTTAAGTGGAGGAGACGATTGCTGGCTTTCACAGACATTTGAACCAAGAAGATTTGGGTTCACAGTGTGGTGGCTCAAGGTTACAAGCTAGAATTTCAGAAACTTCCCTCTCCAATCTTTATGATCTCAAATGTCTCTTTGAATTTAGAAAGATGGGCAATATTTTTTTTCAAACACTCTATTGTCTTCTCTCACAAGGGGTGATCATTTTAGGCCGGCCCAGAAGAGTTTTAGTTTCTTCTCGAACCTCTTCATGGTTTACAAGCCGAGTGGTGATTTTCATCCAATTCTGGATCGAAATAGACTCAAGCTCCTCCAAGGTGCAAACATTCTGAATGGAACCTGTCTATTCGGTAGTTGCCTCTCTACAGCAGGGGGCTTTCTGTTGTGGATATCAAGGGCTCTTATGTAAACATCTCAATTTTCCAGCCTCACCAACAGTTCCTGTGTTTTGCAGTAGAACTGGCATTTTCAGTATGTAGCCAGCCTTGCCGTTCAGCTGATCAACTGCTCCCAGGGTTCTCTCTAAGATGTGGATCCAGTCTTAGGTCTACTACGTACCCAGGCTATTACTGTTGCCGGTTACTTTGAGCAATTCTAAAATTCCACTCCTGGAATTTTAATGGGCTTTGGACTGTGCAAACTTTGGAAAGGTTTGGGTGGGTCCTTCAAGGGGTAATCCGTTGTTCAGTTCCATTTCAGGGCCCTTCAACTGAATGTCTTTTCAGATTGTAAGTAGAGAATGCATTTGCTGGACCATGATAATGGTAAACACGACAAATGGAGAGGGTGAATCTTGTTAATGGGGGCACAGACAGCAATAAAAAAACTGACATGCGTTCTAACCAATCTCCACTCTATCCAAAACAAAGTTTTGCCACAAGTTATAATTTAACTTGTAGAAGCAGATTTTGGTGCCAAGTCTCAATCTTCATCTTTTAAAAGTGATAAGTGGACTCTATGTCAAAAAAAAGAAAACAGTGGGACTGAGCTTCACTTCATGCAATTTGCCTCTGATTTAACCTCCAGCATGTTGGGATCTGTTAGTCTTTTTGACACATGGCTTTCACGGAAATTGACATCCAATTGTGAATTTTACTCCTTATACTGTATGTTCATGGTTGAACTACCCAGGACTTTAACAGGTTTGCTTTAAAATGAAATACAATTAACATTTGTGTTTTGTTCATTTTGTTTTATATCTTTGGACAGGATCCTCAACTCATGTACAGACCTAATGAAGGTGAGATTTGTGAGATTTTTTTTTTTTAAGTTTAAGATCCTTTTGAACTGTGGTAATTTCACTCTTGGGTGCATTTTGCCTTCTAGACATTGTGACAAGAAGGCTCATTCTCACAAAACTGATTTCACTCTCACTATGCGATCTCAACATATTTGTTATAATAAGCATTTTTTTTATTTTTAACCACTTCCATACCGTGCAAATTCTGACACTTCTCTCCTACATGTAAAAAGTCATATTTTTAGCAGACACCCTAGGGAATAAAGTTGCGGTCATTTGAACTTTTTATGTCGCACGGTATTTGCATGGTAATTTTTGAAACGCAATATTTGTTTTGGAAAAAAACATTTTCATGAATAAAAAAAAGAAAACATTGTTAGCCCATTTTTTTTTTTTTTAATTTGCATAATGTGACAGATGATGTTACGCCGAGTAAACAGATACCTCACATGTCACGCTTTAAAATTGCGCACACTCGTGGTATGGCGCCAAAGTTCGGTACTTCCAAATCTCCATAGGCGACGGTTTAAATATTTTTAAAGGTTATCTGTTTAAAGTTACAGAGGAGGTGTCATGCTAGAATTATTACTCTCGCTCTGACGTTCGCGGTGATACCTCACATGTGTGGTTTGGACATTGTTTACGTATGCGTCTGCTTCTGCGTGCGAGTTTGCGGGGGCACTTTTTAAAAAATTTTTTACATTTTTTTTTTTTTTTTTACACTTTCTCTTTTAACAAATTTTATTCCTATTACAAGGAATGTAAACATCCCTTGTAATAGGAATGGTGCATGACAGGTCCTCTTTATGGTGAGATGTGAGGTCTATAAGACCCCACATCTCTCCTTACAGGCTGGAAAGCATCAGATCAAAAAAAAGAAAATAACAATCTGATGCTTTTCTACCCGAGATCTAGGCTTTGTTTACTTGTGCGGCCCGGACGTAATGTCATAATGTCACGCCCAGGCCTCCGTGGATCATAGAGATTGCCAGGGACCATCTGTCCCTCGGAAACCTCTATGCCTCTTCCGTGCCGGCCGATTCGTTCTCCGGGTCCCCGATCGCACTCAGAGAAGCACTGGAGGGAGGCGGGAGGGGGGGTGTCCCCTCCCGTTACTGATAACAATCAAACGGCTGAACAGCCACAATGATTATTCTTATTGTGCTCAGAATCGCCGGCTCTAAAAAATGATATCTGGATGATGTCTGTAGCTGCGGGCATCATTCAGATATCTCCACTGAAAGCCAAGGATGTCATATGATGGCCTGCGGTATGTAAGTGGTTAAAGTAACAAACATTTACCTGCCCATCGGGCCCCACTCTATTTTTATGAGTGTAAAAATATAAATAGTGCTCGGATATTGTTAAACTCTTCTCATGTGAAATTCCACCATAAATGTTCTCAATCATCCCCTAGTTTTAAATCCATCCACAGTCCAGGCTAGTTGGAGACTGGCTCAGAAAGTGTAAAGGGTTAAACCAACAACTGCTTCACTTACGACCCAAGCTCAGGGAAGTGAAAAAAAAAAAATACATACTGCTCAATGCTAATTTTTATTAACTTCTCAGCACAATCAAAATGCTCACATAAAAGCGGCATCAACAATATAAAGCTTGTCCGTAGATAGATGGCAGTATACTTGCCTCAATAGAATGGTTGAGAGGCCTGGAATTGCTCTACGAGGAACAACGGCAGTTTCCTACACTCAGCATGATGACATCATTGGGTTGGATACATTAAGGTGAAAAAACACGTAGGTTTGCAACCCCTTTAAGTGCTGGCTGGCTACTTGCGGGGGAGAATACTATATATAGTTGGGCTAACAGTATTTTTGCACCAATAGTTTTCAGTCCAGCACATTGACATGGCTCAAAGGTGAATAGATTTAGTATTGCAATCCTAGAACTAGGGTCCAGGTGTCATCTTACCTCTCATAAATATTTAGCTTTGGCAGACTTCAGAAAATACAATGAAATGCTTCTTAATTAACAGGGTCTGGGGTTTGTTGGGTCCCACAGATAAGGCTGTGGAAACATTTTGATATACATTAGTTATTCATGTACAACAGCAAGAATTGAGTTGTGTGTCTTTCTCTGCCTATATCTTGACAAGACCATGCTTATTATCTAATTGTCAACCTTTGCCAGAGGGCCCTGTGTCTTCCTGGATTGCCAGCAGGTGGTGGATTTGAGTTTCCTGCTGGGGACAGAGTGTGTCTTTATGATAACTCCTTTATTTATGCAAATACTGTTGACGATATTTCTAAGATTCCTGTTCATCCTTCCACTGGTAGAAACACAGAAGCGAGTGAAAGCAGAAATATGACCAAGTGGTCCATCGAGTCTGCCCCATTTTTTTAACATCTGCATGTTTTTTGGTCTTTTTTTTTTTTTTTTTTTCTGCTAACTTTTACATCTGATTATATATTTGTCTCAAGCATGTTTGAATCTACTTACTATATTAGACTGACTATTGATTCTGGAAGTCTATTCCAAGCATCAGCTACCATTTTAGTAATATAATCCTTTCTTTGAATAGTTTTGAACTTTCCTCCTGCTAGTTTGAAGTCATGTCCCTGTGTTTGTGGTGTTGGCTTCATATTAAAAACACTGCCCTCCTGAACCTTATTGACCCACTTGATGTATTTACAGGTTTCAGTCATGTCTCCCCGTTACCTTCTTTCATCCAGACTGTACATATTAAGTTCCTGAAGTCTCTCCTGATATGCCCTCAGACCTTTCACTATTTTTGTTGCCCTTCTCTGGACTCGTGAGGTCTACAGAACTGGACACCGTATTTTAAATGAGGTCCAACTAAGGGGAACCAGGACCTCATTCCTCCTACTGATGACCCCTCTAGTGATGCATCCTAGAATTTATTTTCCTCTATAGTGCTGAACAACACTGTACCCCCAATGTACTCTGTCAATGGATTCTTTTTCCCTAAATGCATTATTTTACACTGCTTTGACCAATCTTCCAGCAATGCAAAAATATGTTCTGTTGGACACCTCCAGGGATCTCAGCCCTATTGCACGCTTTTGTGACATCAGTAAAAATACATTCCTTACCCACCAACTCTTATAGTTATATCTTATATCTTATAGTTATATCACTCACATATAGATTAAATGGAACAGGGACTTTGTGGCATCCATGCCTTACCCAACCACATATTCACTAAATCACCCAAGGGTTAATTCCTAGATTGTACAGCTTTTTTTTTTTTTACAGCATTCTTTACAACCTCAGACCTGGAGTGAAAAGAGTGACTTTCAATTTGACATTAGCACAGAACAAATGTACAGTACATGCAGCATGAATAGCAAATATATTTTATAAATACACCTCTAGGTGTCACTGTTTAAATGCCTCAGAATTGTCATCACTCGCATACGTACATACATACACACATTTGTTGTATAAAATGTTAATGTATTAAAATTCCATATAAATGGCGATATCTGCTTCTTTCCGTTACAGGCCATTCGGCTTCTCGTGATAACCTCTACCGATCTGCAAAAGGAGATTGTGGAGAGTGGAAGGGTATGTTTAATTTATCTATTGTAATTATATAGTGCAAACATATTAACCACCCCACGTTCGGAGCTTTCTTTTGGTGGTATTTAATCATCACAGGGTTTTTTATATTTTGATATATGAAAGAAAAAATATTGAACATTTTGGAAAAAAAACAAAACAATAAAAAAAAAAATTTCTTAGTTTCTGTTATAAAGTTTTGCAAATACATTTTTTTTCTTAAATTAGGCCAAAGTGTATTCTGCTACATTTCTTTGATAAAAATAACCCAACCTATGAGATCCAAGATGTATAGTAAATAGCAGACGTATGGGTACGTCCACCTGCATAGGTGCTACTCCCATCTGGCCGTTTATGTACTATGACCGGACAGGAAGTGGTTAACTTTTTGACTTTGACGTTACACACATACACTGGCAAGAAAAAGTATGTGAACTCCTTGGAATGAACTGGTTTTCTGCAGTAATTTGCCATAAAATGTGATCTTATCCTCATCTACAGTAAGTCACAACAATAGACGCACACTATGCTTAACCTGTTGCCGACCGACCTCCGGGTCTGCTGCACGCCACCGGCGACCCGCTCAGTGGGTCCCGACAGACCCGATGTCCGCCGGGACCCGTCAAATTGAACCAGACAGAGGCAGAACGGCGGTCTGCCTATGTAAACAAGGCAGATCACTGTTCTGTTAGTAGGAAAGACAGAGATCCTGTATTTCTGCGAAGCAGGAACACAGATCTATGTCTTCCCACAGCACTGTCTTCCCAAAGCACTCCCTAGGTACACATTTAACCCTTTGATTGCCCCTGATGTTAACCCCTTTACTGCCAGTGTCATTAGTACAGTGACGGCGCATATTTTTGCTGATCACTGTATTGGTGTCACTGGTCCCCAATAGTGTCACTTAGTGTCCAATTTGGCTCCCGCAATGTCGCAGCTCCGCAGTAAGTTGCTGATCGCCGCCATTACTAGTAAAATAAAAAAATAAAAATTCCATAAAATTATCCCATAGTTTGTAGACACTATATCTTTTGCGCAAACCAAGCAATATACGCTTTTTGGGATTATTATCTACGTAGCAGAATACATATTGGCCTAAACTGATGAAGTTCGATTTTTAAAAATTTTTTATTGGATGTGTTTTATAGCAAAAAAAAAAAAATTGTGTTTTTTTTTTTTTTTTGTTATTTGAAATTGTCAATCTTTTTTTGTTTATAGCGCAAAATATAAAAAAACGTAGAGATGATCAAATGCAACCAACAGAAAGCTCCATGTGTGGGGAAAAAAGGATGTCAGTTTTGTTTGGGTACAGCGTTGTATGACTGCGCAATTGTCCGTTTAAAATAACGCAGTGCCGTATCGCAAAAAAAGGCCTGGCAATGAAGGTGGGTAAACCTTCCAGAGGGCAAGTGGTTAAACTGATAACACACACCCCTAATTACCCCTGTCTTTATTGACCAAACCCATACACCCTTTCACCACCTGGTCCGTGTGTCGTACAGACCCGACAGCGGGGGTTATTACACACAATCCAGTGGCTGTAGCCACCGGGATTGTGTGTGAAACTGGCAGGCAGACTCTTGCCTGTCAGGTGAGAGCATTCATGCGGCGGTGCTGCCGCCCGATTGCTCTCACACACTCCCGGTTCCAGCGCCACCCCCTTGCCTCCATGCCCCTCCATGCTTACCGGGCTCCGCTTGGCCATCGGAGGGCCTGGGAGCTCCATGGCGGGTGCCGGCGGCTGAAGGGGAAGGAGAATAGTGGATTTACATCCGTTCTCCTCCCCTTATTGTGACCCAGAACGCGACATCTCTGACGTCACTTCTGGGTCTAGCTCTCTGTGTCCCCGGCTAGCTCAACTGGGAAATAATGTTTTGCAATGCGATCTGCATTGCAAAACATTTAGTGGAGCACAGGGGAGGCATGCAGGGTTTTTTAGACCCTGCATATCTCCATAAAGATAACCTGTCACCAAAAAAACATTACATAGGGGACTTTTAGTCAGACCAGTTTAGGGCGCCGGACACATACACTTCTCCCTTTTATTACACGTCCTCTGAGCGGTTTAGGTGTGTCTGGGTGGCGACACCATGGCCACCCCCCTACCTATCACACATCACCTCGGGGCGGTGGCTCCGGCAGGCACCCCTCATCGCAACCTGACACCCCCCCCCCCAGCCTTTACTGTACCCAGGTATAGTAGCTGAGCGCTGGTCTGATAAGGGGGGGGGTGTCCATAGCCCAGGTGGACAAACAGTAACCCACATCCGATCCGTCACAGCAGCACAACACACCTTGTTGTCGGCAGGTCACAGTATCTTGCCATCTTCCCTCAGACCATCAGATCCTATCCAGCAAGCAACACACAGTGTCAGCAGGTCAGTTCCAAAATCCAAATCAAATCATCAGTGCCAATGATTCCATTATCTGCTGTCCTCAGGGACAGATCCAATCCAGAGATCACCATGCAGTGGGATCTCTGGATTGAATTTGTCCCTGAGGACAGCAGATGATGCAAAGTATGGGCGGAGCTGCCATGATGTCACTCCCGTGCATGTGTGCGGGAGCCCTCGGTTACAGCCAGTTCTCTAAAGGTCCAGCACAGTATGCCGGACCTTCAGAGCGCATGCGCCAGTGACATCAATGGCTGGATCTAGTGTGAATGTCTATATTAATTTTACCTACAGGTAAGCCTTTATATAGCAAATCAAATTTGCTAGTTGCTTAACCACTTCAATACCAGGTACTTAGACACCTTCCTGCCCAGGCCAATTTTCACCTTTCAGCGCTGTCACAATTTGAATGACAATTATGTGGTCATCCTACACTGTACGCAAACAAGTTTTTTATCATTTTGCTCCCACAAATAGAGCTTTCTTTTGGTGGTATTTCATCACCTCTGGGATTTTTATTTTTTGCGCAACAAATAAAAAAATGACCGAAAATTTTGAAAAAAAACAAGTTTTTTCTTTGTTTCTGTTAAATATTTTTGTAAATAAGTACGTTTTCTTCTTCAATGATGGGCATTGATAAGGTGGCACTGATGGGCACCGATGAGGTGGCACTGATAGGCGGCACTGATGGGCACTTATAGGCGGCACTGATGGGCACTTATAGGCGGCACTGATGAGCACTTATAGGCAGCACTGATGGGCACTTATAGGCGGCACTGATGGGCACTCATAGGCGGCACTGATGGGCACTCATAGGCGGCACTGATGGGCACTCATAGGCGGCACTGATGGGCACTCATAGGCGGCACTGATGGGCACTCATAGGCGGCACTGATGGGCACTCATAGGTGGCACTGATGGGCACTCATAGGCGGCACTGATGGGCACTTATGGGTGGCACCAATGGGCACTGATAGGTGGGCACTGATGGGTTGCACTGATGGGTGGCACTGATGATACTGATGGGTGGCATTGCTGGGCATCACTGATGTCTGTTAGTACATACTGGTGCCAATCAGTGCCCATTTGTGGGCACTGATTGGCACAGATTGGGCATTCATTTGAACATGTGGATGGCCATGGGGTACATACCTGGCCATCCACATGTTGCCTCCTTCCCTGGTAGTCCTAGTGGCGTCCCTGGTGGTCCAGTGTGGTCATCTTAGGGGGGGCTACACTGATAAACAATCAGCGCAGGCACACCCCCCCCCCCCCCCCCCCCCCCGTCAGGAGAGCCGCCGATCGGCTCTCTTCTACTTGCATCTGTCAGACGCGAGTGAGGAAAAACCGATCAACGGCTCTTCCTATTTACATCGTGATCAGCCGTGATTGGACACCGCCGGAGGCTCTTTACCGAGATCGGTGGAGCGGTGTGTCAGACTGACACACCGCTCCACCGATCGCCGCAATGCGTGCCCCCACGGGCGCACAGCGGCTGTTATCCTGAAGGACGTCATATGACGCCCAGTCAGGATAACTGAACCACCGCCCGGCTGTTATTTTGCTATAGGCCGGACGGGAAGTGGTTAATTGTTGTTAACTACACTACTAATGCCAATATATGCAGTGTTCTATGGGGGAAAAAATTTGGGGGGGGGGTGACACCATGTTTTACCGCACCAGGTGACACCAACCCTAGTGACGCCACTGCCTGGTGGTCATGGGTGGGCATCCTTGGGAAGCTGCAGTGATAATCAGTCAGTGCAGACCCCTCCCCCGTCAGGAGATCAGCCGATCGGCTCTACTCGCGTCTGTCAGCGCGACTGGAGGAAAAGGCTGATGCGCGTCTTTTCCTGTTTACACTGTGATCAGCTCTAATTGGACACAACTGATCAGAGGCTCTTTACCTCGATCGGAGATCGCTGCGGCTTATCCTGCTGAACGTCATATGACGCCCAGTCAGGATAATGAAACCACTTTCCGGCCGTCATTCTGCTATATGGCGAGTGGGAAGTGGTTAAACGTGTGCAAGAAAAGGCTCTGGCAGCGAAAAAGGTTAAATGTTCACAGTGCTGGAGGAAAAAGTAAGTGAGCACTTAGAATTAATAGCTGGTCAAACCTTCTTTGGCAGTAATACCTTCAAGCAACCACTTTCCGTAGCCCTGGATCAGACCTTTTCCTTGCTCATCCATGTCTTTATGGACCTTGCTTGTGCACTGGTGAGCAGTCATGTTGAAACAAGAAGGAACCAACCCCAAACTTTTTTTTTACAAAATTGGGAGCATGAAATTGTCCAAAATGTCTTGATATGTTGACGCCTTAAGAGTTCCCTTCACTGGAACTAAGGGGCCAAGCCCAACCCCTGAAAAACAACCCCACACCATAATCCCCTTTCCGCCAAATGATTTGAACCAGTGCACAAAGCAAGGTCCATAAAGCCTTGGATGAGCGAGTTTTGAGTGGAGGAACTTGACTGGCCTGCACAGAGTCCTGACCTCAGCCCGATAGAACACCTTTGGCATGAATTAGACCAGTGACTGTGAGCCAGGCCTTCTCCTTCACATCAGTGCCTGACCTCACAAATGTACTTCCGGAGGAATGGTCAAACATTCCCAAAGACGCACTCCAAAACCTTGTGGGCAGTTTTCCCAGAAGAGCTGAAGCTGTTATAGCTGCAAAGGGTGGGCCAACTCAATATTGAACCCTACAGACTAAGATTGGGATGCCGTTAAAGTTCATGTGCGTGTAAAGGCAGGCATCCCAATACTTTTGGTAATATGGGGTATGTCTTTAGAGAATTTAACTTTTTGCGAGGCATGGCTCACATTATCTGATGAACAGCACTCTTAAAATGTTTGCGTTTCTTTTAACCAGTTCCTGACCGCCTGCGGCAGGGCGGCTCTATTATGCAAAATCATGTACCTGTACCTGATCTTGTGAATAGCCACTAAGGGGCGTGCGCGCATCGGCGGAGGTGTGATCGCGCGCTGATTGGCCACAGAGGGAGCCATTTAGCGGGCCCAGCGGACACGATTTATGTTGGCCACCCGCGATCGCTCCCCACAAAGACAGAACGGCGGTCTGCCGGTGTAAACAAGCAGACGGCCGTGCAGTCAGGCATGGACTCTCTAAACTAGTGTTCCTGCTAATCAGGAACACGGATCCCAGTGTCCATGCAGTGAGCCCATCCCCCCTACAGTAAAAAAGCACAATTGGGGAGAATACACTTAACCCTTTGATCACTCCTGATGTTAACCCCTTCCCTGCCAGTGTCATTTAAACAGTGTAAGTGCATACTTTTAGCACTGATCACTGTAATAATGTCACTGGTTCCCAAAAAAGTGTCAAAAGTGGCAGCTAGGTGTCCGATCTGTTCGTCGCAATGTAGCAGTCCCGCTAAAAATCACTAATCACCGCTATTACAAGTAAAAAAATAAATTAAAATGCCATAACTAGATCCCCTATTTTGTAGACGCTATAACCTTTGCACAAACCAATATACGCTTACTGGGATTTTTTTTCAGCAAAAATATGTAGCAAAAGTTGATGATGAAAATCGATTTTTTTTTTTTTAATTTTTGGATATGTTTTATAGTAAAAAGTAAAAAATATAATTTTTTTTTTTCAAAATTGTTGTTTTTTTTGTTTATAGCGCAAAAAATAAAAACCGCAGAGGTGATCAAATACAACCAAAAAAAAAACTCTATTCCACTCCAGAAGGTTTTACCCACTTCTTGACCAGGCCATTTTCTGCAATAACGCACTGCGTTGCTTTAATTGATCATTGCATGGTCATGCAACGCTGTACCCAAATAAAATTGATGTTTTCTTTTGGTGGTATTTGATCATCTCTGCGGTTTTAATTTTTTTTCCCTATAAACCGACAATTTTGAAAAAAAAAACAATATTTTTTACTTTCTGCTATAAAACAGTCTTAATTAAAAAAAAAAAAAAAAAATTTCTTCATCAATTTAGGCCAATTTGTATTCTGCTACATATTTTTGGTCAAAGAAAATCCCAAAAAGCGTTTATTGATTGGTTTGTGCAAAAGTTATGGCGTCTACAAACTCTGGGTTAGATTTAGGGACTTTTTATTTTTGTAAATGTAAATGGCGGAGATTAGCAATATTTAGCGGGACTGCGACATTGCGGCAGACAAATCTGACACATTTTGGGGACCAGTGACACCAATACAGTGATCAGGGCTTAAAAAAAAAAAAAAATGCACTGATACTGTATAAATGACACTGGCAGGGAAGGGGTTAACATCAGGGGCAATCAAAGGGTTTAACTGTGTTCCCTAAGGCTCGATTCACACCTATGCATGTTGCTTTTGAGCGTTTTTGGAGGTTTTTTTTTCATGCTTGGCACGTTTTTGAGCAGCGCTTTTGCGGCGTTTTTGCTGCGTTTTTGCCGCGATTTGCTTTTGCGTTTTTTTTTTTTTTTTTTTCATTTTTTTTTACAGTCTTAAAAAAAAAATTACAAAAAAAAACAAATAAAAAAAAAAAAAAACGGCAAAAACGCACCAAAAACGCTGCAAAATGGTGCACTTGCGTTTTTGATGCTTGTCCATTGAAATCCATTACATGCAAAACGCTGCTTTTTGCATGAAAAAAAGTCCCCGACCCTTTCCAAAAACGCAGAGATACAAAAAAGCATTGATGTGAACATGTTCCATAGGAACCCATGTTAAAAAATTCCCATGCATTTCTGCAAAATGCAAAATGCATCAAAAAACGCGCTAGTGTGAATGGAGCCTTAGAGTGCTTTCTTACTGTGTGGGGGACGGATGCACTTCAGGACGAGAGACATCTGTGTTCCTGATTAGCTGGAATCACAGATGTCTCTCTCTTCCTGTCTGACAGAAAGACGATCTGCCTTGTTTACATAGGCAGACCGTCCGTCTATCTCTTCAGCGAGTGATCGCGGGGAGGCCATCGCGGCTGCCAGACCCGCTGATTGGCTTCCGCTGTGTCCAATCACAGTGGGAGCGCGGCTCTGGTGGCATGCACGCAAGATTGAGATAAGATCACCTTTTATAGCAAATTACTGGAGAAAACCAGTTCATTGCAAGGGGTTCACATTCTTTTTCTGATCACTGTATACAGAGGTGGGCCTTCTTACATGGCGCCGCATACATCCACACCTGTGTTTGTGCCTTGTGCTCCACAGCATGCCTCCATATGGAGACCAAACTATTGCCTACAGCTCCAAGTCTCATTCTGATGTTCAGGAGCTTGAAAAATATGCTGTGATAGCCTTTGATTGACTATCACAGAAAATAGTAGCTGTAAAACCCTCCCCTGTACTTTCTCTTCTAGATAGAGAAAAAACTTAAATGAATCTTTTGCTCCTTACTAGAAGAGAAGAATTGAATCCAAAAAAAAAGGATGTGTAAACAAACAAAAAAAATGAAACTTGTTCGAACATGGCTTGATCTATGTTGGTGTTAGTATCCCTTAATTAGTGTCAACATGTTTAGGTAGGATTGAAAAAAAAGTTTTTTGTTTAGTGTTGGCGTCAGTGCCTTAGATAGATGAAGATAAAAAGAAAAAAAAATAAGCAAAATTGGCACTATTGTTTCTGGTCCCTTCTACAGGTACAAACAACAAATAACACATATACTGTATATGTGGGATTGCTGTGAATGTCAGGAGTAGAATTCATTTTCTGATTACTTTTTTTTTTTTTTGGTGGGTCATGGTACTGGCAAGAAATATACAGCTGAAATATATTTATTTTTCAATATTTTGGGACACTTTTACTTTTCTTTTCATAATAAAAATTTAGGAGATATCCATTAGCATTTATGACCAAATAAAATCCCAAAACCCAACAAAACAAGGTACAATTCATGTCGTAGATACACTAAGTAGTCGCAGTGATATGTACAGTTTTACCAACACATGCCAAAGTTGCAAAACTGGGTTCAGACTTTAAGATTTTTTTTTTTACCTTCCGTCATGTAGGGGTTAAAGGCCAACTTCATTTCAAACCCACTGCACATATTGTCCTAGGTAACATTCAAACCCAGGACCCAGTGCAGCAAGGCAAGATTGTTAACCACTTGGGCTGTCTGTGCTTTATACCTTTTTATAACATTCTGACATCTTAATTTTTACTTAAAGTGGATGTAAACCCGATTCATGAAATTTGAGCTGGGCACATATATTTGCAGTGTTTTTTTACCTCTTTTCAAAGCCCTAAGCCCTGTGGCTTTCTCCTGCTCCATTCTTAACCAGGCTGAATTTTGTGTCAGCGTGGGTGCTATAATGTCTCTGCCTATGTGGAGTGGGGGTGTATACCTTTCCTCCAATCCGCTGTCTTGGCTGTATGCCAAGAATCCACTACCAGTGCTGAACAGGAAAGAAAATCTATAACAGGATCTGCACTTTCTAAAGAATATATAAAGCTGAAGACAGCAGATATACATTTAAAACTTACGTAGGGAGATTTGTTTATCCCTGTGCATCATCTGAGGCTGTTCACTTCACTGGGTACAGGAGAGAGTGTACAACCACTTTAACCACTTACCGACCGCCGCACGACGATGTATGAACAAACTTTGAACGGGGATATCGTTATGGCAGCAGCTAGCTGCCATAACCCCGGTATCCCCGTTTTCGTGCGGCGGCCGGCTTTCAGATAAAAGTGGTCCCTGCGGTGGATTCACCGCGAGATCACTTTTATCGGTGGCGGGAGAGGGCCCTCCCGCCGCGATCCGGAGCCGTCGGTAGCGGCAGAGGCGATCGCATCTGTCTCCGTCCTGTGTCTGGAGACGAGTGAGGCTAAAATGGCGCCCACTCGTCTCCATGACACTGCTGGGCGGAAGCGATGTTAAAGGCACATTTTTTCAAATGTCATCTTTTTAAATTACTTCTTTTTTTTTTTTTTTTTTTTTTTTTTTTTTTATTGCATTTAGTGTAAATATGAGATCTGAGGTCTTTTTGTCCCCAGATCTCATATTTAAGAGGTCCTGTCATGCTTTTTTCTATTACAAGGGATGTTTACATTCCTTGTAATAGGAATAAAAGTGACACTTTTTTTTTTAAAAACAGTGTAAAAATAAATAAAATATTGTAAAATAAATAATAAAAATAAAAAAAAAATGTAAACCCCCCCCCATCCCGACGAGCTCGCGCGCAGAAGCAAACGCATACGCGAGTAGTGTGCGCATATGAAAATGGTGGTCAAACAACACATGTGAGGTATCGCCGCGACCGGTAGAGCAAGAGCAATAATTCTAGCTCTAGACCTCCTCTGTACTGCAAAATATGCAACCTGTAGATTTTTTTAAACGTCGCCTATGGAGATTTTTGAGGGTAAAAGTTTGACGCCATTCCACGAACGGGCGCAATTTTCAAGCGTGACATGTTGGGTATGAATTTACTTGGCGTAACATTATATTTCACAATATAAAAAAAAAATTGGGCTAACTTTACTGTTGTATTATTTTTTTATTCAAAAAAGTGAATTTTTTCCAAAAAAGTGCGCTACCGCTGCGCAAATACGGTGCAAAAAAAAAGTATTGCAACAACCGCCATTTTATTCTCTAGGGTGTTAAAGAAAAACCATATATAATGTTTGGGGGTTCTAAGTAATTTTCTAGCAAAAAATACCTGTTTTAAACCTGTAAACACCTAAAATCCAAAATGAGGCTGGTCCTTAAGTGGTTAAGTAATTTTCAAAATAGTGATGTATAAATACAACTGATACATACAGTATACAGTGTGTAACTAGAATAAAGCTACAGATTACATTGTAATTGATGTGTGGGGGATTACAGTGTGTCTAGTATCTAATCTGTAATATTGGGACATTGTTGTTTTGAAGCTAATCCTATATATAGATTTGAGTTTGTAGTTTTATGTTTTATCAAGTATTGATGAACTACCGTATGTGCACAGAAGTATGAGAAAAATATTGAGAGGTCTCATTTGAGACCATGCTGACTTTATTTCCAAGAGCTTACTGTCCCTTTCATATCTATTGTTCAGGGAGCAGCAACAACACAGGAATTTTATGCCAAGAACTCGCGCTGGACGGAAGGACTAATATCTGCATCAAAGGCTGTGGGATGGGGAGCCACGCAGCTAGTGTAATAATCTACGACATTAATAACACTTCATTTCTGTCTTCGAATACTATAGGGGATACACTGGGTTAGGTGACAATCAACTAATGTGATTTTTTTTTTTTTTTTTTTTTTTAGGGAATCCGCAGACAATGTTGTTCTTCATAAAGGCAAATTTGAAGAACTTATTGTTGGATCCCATGAAATTGCTGCCAGTACAGCACAACTGGTGGCTGCATCAAAGGTAAGACAAGCCAGTGGTGTCCAATTATTTATCTTCCTGGGCTGCATTGGAAGAAGAGGAATTATCTTGGGTCACACATAAAATACTCTTAACAATAAATCTGTGTACACAAGATCCAAATATCGGCCAGTTCAGCAGAAACTGGCCAACATTCAGTACGCGTGTACAGTTGTCTGTCCGACAGAAGCCAGTTCTGAGAATTGGCATGCTGGAAAACCAGCAGCTGAAATTGCGCTGGCAGCCGATGGCTGCGAGCTCTAATCAGTTTGTTTTGGCGTGGGACTGCTCTACAGCCTTCACTTTTCCTGGAATATTTGAGGCTGGTTCTGAACACCTCCCAAGCAAAGTTTTTCTTTCCAAAAAAGCAAATTCTCTCAGTGCCCACGCTCAAGATTGAGATCAAAGAGACATCCTAAAATAACTTGCTCCATGAAAGTTCTAGGCCTTATGGTAGCCACCTCAGAGGCTGTACTATTCACCCTATTTCATTTGAGACTTCTCTAACACAACAACTTGTTAACCTGGGACAAGCAGGAGGTCTTGCTAGTCTTTCAGACTCGAGAGGTCTGTTTCAGTCCCTCATGATCCAGGGAACATGGTCACTTGTGGAAGCCAAGCTTCCCACCAACATCCTAGAGCTCAGAGCAATACAAATGGCTCTGCAACACTGGACCTGGTTCTGCAAGGACACCCAATCAAGGTGTCCGACAATGCAAAGGCTGTGGCACTAATCAAACATCAAGGGGGCACCAGAGTACATGCAGCCTTGAAGGAAGCAAGCCAGATAATCTCAAGGACAGAAACTCGCTGTCCTGTGATATCTGCGGTCCACATCCCAGAAGTGGAAAGCGGACTTCAGCCACTATCTGGATAAAGGTGATTGGGTCCTTCACCCAGATATCTTCATTCAGGTATGTCAGAACTGTGGAACTCTGGATGTAGATATCCTAGCCTCCAGATTTGAAAATAACAATTTTACCCCTGTTGGTGGCCTAGGGCCAAGGATCTTCTGGCATTTGCTTTGAATGTCTTGAAAATTCCCTGGTCTCAGTTCAGACTAATCTTTGCCTTTCCCTCAATGCAAGTTCTACTCCCTCAAAAAGTAGAGCAAGAGAGGAAGAAGGTGATTCTGAATGCACCAAACTGGTCCAGAACATCCTGGTACATGGACCTACTCAGACTTTTAGCAGACAACTTCCAGTCTCATCCCAGCAGGCCAGATCTGCTGTCTTTTTGTCCCACTATTCATTATGCTTCTCGGTCTCTGGCTTTAGCGGCATAGGTATTGAAGCCAGGTCTGAGATAGAGGAAATCTGAGTTTATTTCTACCTTGCTGAAAGCAAAAAAAAGGCACTCAACAGAAAGATCTACTCTCTTACCTGCAAATCCTTCTTTGCGTGCTATAAACACAGGCAATTTAAGCCCAGAAATTATTCTTGTGCCTCACATTCTGGCCTTTCTACAATCCGGTATTGACCAGGACTTGGCCTTGTGCACTCTGAAAGCACAGGTCTTGACCTTTTCCATTTCTTTTGTAAGACCTCTGCTTTTGCGCATCCTTGTAAAAACCTATATTCAAAATGTGTCTCGCATCGAGCCCCCCTTGCACCTGTTCTACCTTGGGGACTCAACTTGGTTGTCTTTCACCCTACAGAAACCATCCTTTGAACCCATCAGGGATATCCCCTAAATTACCTCCCCCACAAAGTGGCCTTTTTGGTTGCTATCGCGTCTGTCAGTTGTGTCTGAGTTGGTGGTTCTCTTGTAAGGAGTTGTTCCCCCATACTTCACAATTTTGACTTGCCTGTAAATTCCATATTTTGGAGTACAGTACAGGACACAGGCCACCCACCTTTCCATTCCTTGGTTACTCTGCAATATTTGCTACAAAACTGAGGGCTCACAAAGTGGGTTGGGTTATAGAAGAGGTTTCCAAGGGGTGTGCCCTTATAAGCTTTGCAAGCTTATATCACAGGGTTTATAAATACTTTGCCCATGTCCTGTACTTTACTGCAAGATATGGAATTCACTGGTAAATCAAAGTTCCTCTTTTTCACTTGCCTGTACATTCCAAATCTTGGAGTACAGGACACTGGCCACCCTCCCTTCCATTCCTGTGTTACTCTGCATTGCTTACTTAAAAACTGAGGACTTGTGGAATGGTGTAGGGGGATGCCCAGGGGGCGTTTAAAAACGTTGCCATTGTCCAGTCACCTGAAGGTACCAGCCTATAACCCAAGGTCTATGAATATCAAGCCTGCGTCCTGTACTGTACAATTAAGATAAAAAGAATTCTGACTTGCTTGTTAATTTCTTATCAGTACAGGACACAGCCAGCCTCCCATCTGTTCTTGTGTTACTCTTCATTGCTTGTACAAAAAAAAATGAGGACTCATTGAATGGGGAAGGGTTATAGGGGGTGTATCCTCAAAAGCTTTGCCAGTGTCCAATAACCTGGAGGTACCAGCCTATAACCCAAGGTCTTTGAATATAAAGTCTGTGTCCTGTACTGTACTCCAAGATATAGACTTGCATATAAGTCAAAATTCTGCGGTATTACAGTAATAACTTACAGGCTAGGTGAAGTATTTTTGATTAAACCTAAATCGCCCTGTGTTATCTGGAATGATTCAGCACAAATTCCTTACAATTGTTTTTAAAGCTTTGTATGTATTGTATCACTATAGGTGAAGGCAGATAGCAACAGCAAGAACCTGTCTAAACTGCAGCAGTGCTCCCGCCACGTGAATGATATGGCAGCCAATGTAATGGCCTCTACAAAGTCAGGCCGAGAACAGATTGAAGATAAAGGTTTGTTTACTAGAGAGTGACTAATAAGGTGCTTCCAGCAATTAAAATCTGAGTAATAACATGTTTCCTGCAGATACCATGGACTTCTCTGGAATGTCTCTAATTAAGCTAAAGAAAGAAGAAATGGAAACCCAGGTAAAACATAACTGTTTGTCTTTGTTATCTTTTCTGTGAAAGACTGGCCAGGCTTTTATCAAATTTTATCTGCGTAACCTGACATTGTAAAAATGAAAATCTAATTTAAAACTTCCAGATGCTTCAGGATGGAATATTTTTCTACACAGTGTAGTGTAAATGGTATTGTTATTATTTTTTTTTTTTTTATTTCATGTAACAACGAAAGAAGGATGTTTCAGATAGTCCATTGTTTTGCCTTGTGTTCCTTTCCATACTGTCCTACACACCTATAGATCCAGCATTGTATGACCAGCTAGTTGTTGGGGTCACTGTGCATTTGGTGCTACAAAGTACAGTACCTAAATTGGCCTATGTGGGGACCATTTTAGCTTTTCACAAATTAAGAACAGCTTTTGACGTTTAAATACTGTGTTTTTAATCTTACTCCAGGTTAAAGTCCTTGAGTTGGAAAACATGCTGCAGAATGAAAGGATACGACTTGGGGAGTTGAGGAGGAAGCACTATGCCCTGGCAGGAGTGTATGATGAAACAGATGAAGCAGTAAAACCAATGCAGAAACCTGGAATTCTGAAGAAGCCTCAACTGCCGCAAAAACCCAACATTCCGCCCAAGGGAGATTACAAGGTATGGTGTACCACAATAGTAGGCTGTATTTCTGAAGTGTTACTCTCACTGTCACTGTGTTGCCGTTGCATCTGAAACTCCCCTTCACTATTACATGCACATTTTATGGCAGATATTTTCCCTATATAAAGCAGTAATGGCTAATTGTTTTTAATTCTAGCCTTTTTGCAGTGTTTTGCAGAACGACTTCAGTATGTTTTGGATTGTTGTGATTCCAAAAAAAGAAGTACATAGATATGCAAAAATATAAATATATATTTTTTTACAGTAATACCTTGGATTACGAGCATAATTCGTTCCAGAAGAATGCTTGTAACCCAGAGCACTCGTATATCAAAGCGAGTTTCCCCATGGGACATAATGGAGACTCAGATAATCCGTTTCACAGCCACTGCTGGTCTATGCAGTATTGCATGTGGCCAGGGTAGCAGGGGCGCCGGAGACGATCGGAGACCACTCAGAGAAACTGGGGAACGGAGTGTTTCCGAGCGTCTCAGAGCTTCACCGGCGCCCCCGAACCTCTGGCCAAATGCGGTACTGCACCCCCAGCGGCTTGAATCCTGCTAGTCTTGTGAGAACGCTCGCAAAACAAGTCAGCATTTAAAAAAAAAAATAGCTTGTATTGCGACACGCTCGTAAACTGCGTTACTCGCAATTCAAGGTTCCACTATAGTAGGGAAGCTTTAGGCAGGTATTAAGAATGCTTTCAAAAATATGTGTGTGTTGTTTATTTTTTTAGTAATTAACAAAATAAAAAGTAAATGGGAAAAAAAGAGAAATTCAAATCAATATTTGGTGTGACCACCCTTTGCCTTAAAAACGGCATTGGTTCTTCTAGGTACACTTGCACACAGTTTTTGAAGGCACTCGGCAGGTAGGATGTTCCAGACATGGAGAACTAACCACAGATCTTCTGTGGATGTAGGCTGCCTCAAATCCTTCTGTCTTTTAGTGTAATCCGAGACAGACTCCATGTTGAGAGCAGGGCTGTGTGTGGGCGAAACCATCACTTCCAGGACTCCTTCCTGTTCTTTACACTGAAGATAGTTCCTAAAGTGGTTTTGAAGGCTCAAGGTTTTTTTTGACCTTCATGCATTCTATGCATGAAGGTCAAAAAAAAAAAAAAAAAACCCTTCTGTGTGCATTCGCCCCGCCCTCAATACTCAGCTGAGCTCCCTCTGGATCCAGCAATGTGCATGAGAGATGAGCTTCTCCTGGGTTTCTCATTCCTTATTGGCGGAGACAGCAGTGGGAGCCATTGGCTGAGCCAATGAGGGGAGAGCTGGGGGCGAGGCCGAGCCACGACGCTGTGTGTCTTATGGACACACAAAGCGGGGCTCAAGAGTAAGCACACACCAGTGCCCCATGAGCAAGCGGATTGTTATTGGGGGCACTGGACGTAGAGGAGCAGCCCAGAGTGCCAGCAGGGACCCGAGAAGAGCAGGTTCAAGGCTGCTCTGTGTAAAACCATAACACAGAGCAGATAAGTATAACACGTTTGTGGTTTTTAATGTCACTTTAATGACATTGGCTGTATGTTTGGGGTCATTGTTCTGCTGCAGAATAAATTTGGGGCCAATCCCACACCTCCCTGATAGTATGGCATGATTGATGAGTAAAAGAATTGATGCTGGTTTAAAGCCAAAGCATTTTTACTTTACAGCATTTCTTCATGCCTGCCTAAAACTTTTGCACAGTACTGTCTGTGTATGTAGACACTAGTTACAAAGTTTGGAATAGGTTCTGTTTATTTTGTTTTGTGAAATCCATGTAGCAAATCACTCGGCCCATAGCTGGATTAGACGAAAAAGACATTCTATTGTGCTTTAAACTGCTTTTCTGGCTGTGACTGTAGGGATGGGGATGAAACAAACATGTCACATGTGATCTTGATTTTTGCTTTTTTTTTTTCTAGATTGATAAAGATGATGGTGTCTATCAAGCAAACCTCATAAACTTCTAGCCTGTTACTGAGTACTGTGCGGAGAAAAGATGTGCATTTTCTGCTCACCATGCAGTGTGAACATCATCACATGATCCCTGGAATGTGCAGGAAATACTGTACTGCTGGCACTTTCTAGCCATTACATCTGTGTTCTATACAGATAGTTGCTCTGGGTGGTGGTTGGGTTTGCTTTTTCCCCACTCAGCTGCTTATTTATATTAGAAAGAAGAGCAGATGTTTTATTTGGTTTTATTTTATTGTAGTGTGTTACATGTTCTTAGAGAGCCAGTCAAGATTGGGCTTAAGAGAAAATTTAGACACAGCCTTAAATTATTATCATTGTGCAAGAATTATACAGTACTTGCCCCCTTATTTACCTTATCCTTAGTTGTCAGAGTCCCTCTTTTCAGCTTACATCAGGGAGTCAAAAGTTTGTCAGTTCTTGTCTCTCGGCTAACTGATCTCCATTATTGTTTCCAAGCTCCGGTATCCTGTGTGTTCGGTCATGCAGCTGACAGTAAGCCCACAGCCAGACTTAATGTGACCTTGCACCTCAGGCTCTGAAGCAGAATTATCAGAGGTAAAGTGTAAATAAGAAGGCAAATATAAATCCTTCATGACCATTTCTATGCTATTATAATAGCTAAAGACTGAATATTCAGATTCTCTTTTAAGCCTAGCTGTGATTGTTTCTCTTTATAAGCTGCCCTTACACCAGCTAGAGCGTCCTTGGTTCTGATATGTTAGAGTAGCAATTTTTAACCAATAACTGGGTAACACAAGGCCTTCCTAAACAATATGTTCAGTTTATATCCGATAGGGTTGCCCTTAGACTACATAATTAATGTTAAGTTTTGCTTATCTAGCAGGTCAAATTTAGGAAAAATACCTGGTGATTGGTCAGCTTTAGGACAGCAGCGTAAGCCATCAATTTCCGTTTAATGTGTCAAGGTTGGCCCAGCCATTTGTTGTGCAGTGACATCAGCCTGTAGAAAGGAAGGTGCAGGACTATGTGACAAATTGGGAATTCCAAGAGCTGGCAATGGGATGGGGTATACGCAAAGACCTATTCCACCACAACCTCTGTTGTGAATCAACAAATAATCCAAATGTGAGCTGTAAAGTTACAAAATAGAGACTACTGTTATGTGTAGATGTTTAAATTCAAATGATTGTGTATATACATTAAATAAAAAAAATCTATCTTTTAATTGTTTTTATTTTGCATTATGAGTGGTGGAGGGAGATGGAGAGAACAATGCAATACCACCAGTGGTTGGCAGCTCCACCAACAATTAAGTTTTCCAGTTCCTAGTCTTCCACTGCTTCTAGAATGCATTGCAATCACTGCTGATGGCTGTAACTGTAAGGATAAAATATTTCTAGTATGACACATTTGATCTATAATGTTCTGTCTTGCCTTTTTTTTTTTTTTGTAATCTTTTCTTTGTGCAGCTTTCAAAACAGGAGAGTGTAATACTCACATTTTATTTATTTACCTAGACATTTTCTATTCTGAACTGGGTACACTTGTTTCTACTTTTATCCGAGAGACAGTGACTTCATTCTCTAAGATTTCAATGCACGTGATCTTTTTATATACCTTTTTATGCTACATAGAGAATCGCACAAGGGCACAACTTCATGGCTAGCAATCTCACCAGACAAGTTCTTTTTACTTTTTAGGTATACAGACACAGAGCAGAATGTATTTTGGTCTTTTGTTGAAGTATTGCCTTTTTAATTGCCCACCAGGACATAGATTTATCATTTTAGTTTTCATACATCAGCTTTGTTCTATGTTGCATATATCTTGGGTTTTGTATCTTTGTAAATGTTAAAAAAAAAAAAAAGCAATAAAATTATGTGAATAGCTTTAAGTGGTCCTTGTTTTTGGTGCATATAAAGTGCCTCTTGCGCTTTGTGTGAAATTACAAGTGATGCTCCAGTTATTTTTTACATTATGATGAATGAGGTGACCCTGATCACCTTTTATCCAGGGAGGAGACCCTGGATGTGGTAAGAACAAATCAGGAATTAAATTTGTAATTCCGAGCTGCAAAGGTATATACATCTTAAAAGTGATTGTAAAGGTTGTGTTTTTTTTTTTTTTTTTTTTTAAACGACAAAAACATGTTATACTTGCCTCCTCTGTGCTAAGATTTTGCACAGAGCAACCCTTTCTGGCCCATCCTCTTCATCGGGTGCCCCCCACGGGGAGCAGCTTTCTATGGGGGCACCTGTGCGAGCATGCTCACGAGTCCTGCTGCTGCACCCATTGACACAGACGGCAGGACTATGCCCTGCCCCCATGTCACTGGATTTGATTGACAGTAGCAGGAGCCAATAGCTTCTGCTGCTATCAATTTATCTAATGAGGACAGAGACAGCAGCTGGGCTCGTGCTTGTTGCTTGCACAAACTGGTTCAGGTAAGAAAAAGGAGCTGCAGCACAGGTGGTTTTTCACCTGAATGCATTCAGGTGAAAAACCTTGAGACTTTACAACCCCTTTAAGGTAATAAAAATGGATCAACAAAATTTGGCAGTTATAAATGTGTATTTTTGTGTTAATTTAGCATCAAAGCAAGAAACCTGCAGTGGACATGTTTGGTAATGTATTCCCAATCCAGTAGAAAAGAAGGCAGTAAATACGCCTGTTAGTATCTCCAGATCAGCATCTCCCGTCAGTGATAGCTGGATTGTATGGACACTACATAGGGATAATTCCCATCTTCCACCGGTATGATTAAAACATATGAACATACTGGCTCCTTCCCATCTTACTCAGTGATCAGGCACCCATAAAGATGTATAGCAATGAAGGAAAAAAGAATGTATACACTGCAAGGTTTATTCATAAAATCCAAAGATATTACACTTACACCAAAAAACTTTAAAACATGCAGAGAAATGCTGCCTTGGCGTGCAAACAATGATCACCAGGTCAAGGAGACACATTGTTTTTTGGTGGCGTTTCTCTGTGCGATTGGTCAATGACATTCCCCCAGCGTACTCTACTTAATGCAAGACAGTGTATTGAATAAGACACAGGTGCTTTGTGCCCCACTGTACATGCCTTTACCTTATTTCATAGTGGCGCTCACATGACTGCCCGCCACTCTCCTCCTGGCTAATGCCAGCAGGGGATGCTCAGCCGCTGTAGTTATCAGATCAGGAGAGCGGCAGCTAGTCACGTGAGCGCCACTATAAAATAAAGGTATACAGCTACATTGACGGTGGATTGGAGTACGGTAATTTTAACTGCTTTAAGTAGAGTACACTGGCAGGGCTCTTTCAGGAGAAAAGTGATGTGTGCACTGGAGTTGCAATCTGGTTCCCCAGTATGCTGTTACAGCCATGGGTCATTCTATCTGGACTGTTTAGCATTTTTTTTTTTTTTTTCCAGAAAAATAACTGAATAAATGGAGGTCAGGAGGGACAGAGCTGGGAATTGTAAGAAGATCTAGCTGCTGTGTTCCCCAATCAATTTCAGTTATCCTGGTGTCATTCCTCATGTCTGGATAAGGCTAGGATTACATATGAATTGGATGCAGATTTCTCTGCATCTAATTCACATGATAGGTAAGTGTGACCAGCTCTCAATGGAGCTGGTTCACACATGTCCAGGGCAGCTGTTGCTATCTGGATTGAAAAAGGGTTCAGTGTGATTTTGGGGCTGGTTCAGGTGCGACTTCAGGCTAAAATTCAGACCTGAACTAGTATACAGGAACACATCAGACCCAAACCTACAGCCGCAGATGTGTAAACCCAGCCTGGGTCTGCAGACACACAGAGGAAGCTGGCCATGCACCTGCATTGTGTACTGAATAGAATGCATAATTAAAAAAAAATTACAATGGACTGGAATACATAACACATGGATATATCCCTTCTCTTTTGTTGTTTTTAATAACCTTGTGTTAGATCAAACGTGGTAAAATGTCAGTAATAACCTAACCTTAATTAACGAGGGTGTGTGCAGAATAAACAGTGTAAAGGTCCTCGTATGTTCTGCCTACAAGCTTAATTTAGCCAAAAGAAGGAACCATGATGTGTGTGAAAAAAATAAATAAATCAATCAATAAATAAATCATTACACACTAAATAAAATCCACTCATACATCCATTATATATTCTTATAGCTGACCTCTGGGAAATTTAAAAATGATCCTTTGCACTGGGGCTTCCAGTGATGATTGGCTTATTGGGCATTTCTCAAATTTTTTGATTGAAAACCATGGGCAGTATTTGTGATGCATCGTGGAGTGGAATCAAATCGTTGACAAGATAATCGTGAAACCAGTGAAGATGCGCACCTCGAATGGAGATGTCCGAGCTTAAAAGGGGATGAAATATCATGGATCCGGATGGATTGTTATGATTTTATCACAACTGTAATAGACTTTTACTTTTTTTTTTTTTATGAAAACGCATTAAGAGAAGTACCAAGCAAGCTGTATAATCTTGCTATGGTAAAAAGAAAGACAAAGCCAGCAAGAGTACAGAAAGTTTACAATCCCTCAAGATTTTATTGTTGTCGGGGTCCTATTGGGGAGATGTTCTCACCTCCTGTTCTGACAGTCAAAATAGAATACCTCCCAAACAAGGAGAAAGATAGTGAGGTATACAGCAAACAAAACGACATTTCCTGCTGAACAGTGAATTGCTGATCAGCAGCAGACAAAATGCAGATTGCAGCCATTTATAACAAATATGATTGTCCACTTCTCTTCCCTGATCCTTGTTGTCTTGGCACTGTAGAAAGACTCTCTGGCACTGCAGGAGGGTATATACACTCCTCCCAGCCTTGTGTGCTCTCTGCAGCTGTCCTCCATCTGTCTACAAATCCTGAAAGCTGTAAGGCCCCTTTCACACTGGGGCGGTGGGGGCGTCGGCAGTAAAACAGCGCTATTTTTAGCGCTGTTTTACCGTCGTTTTTGCGGCTGTATTCGGCCGCTAGCGGTGCGGTTTTAACCCCCGCTGGCGGCCAAAAAAGGGTTAAATCCGCTCGTACAGCGAGGCTAAAGCCGCGGTATTACTGTGGTATAGCCGCGCTGTCCCATTGATTTCAATGGGCAGGAGCGGTGAATACACCGCTCCAAAGAAGCGGTTGGCAGGACTTTTTTTACCGTCCTGCCAGCGCACCGCTTCAGTGTGAAAGCCCTCGGGCTTTCACACTGAACAAACAGCGGAGGCTGTTTAGGGGCGGTTTGCAGGTGCTATTTTTAGCGCAATACCGCCTGCAAACCGCCCCAGTGTGAAAGGGGCCTAAGTGAAGAAAAGAAAATTGCAAAAATTGTCTAGCCACACAAGATAAAATTCCCATAGAATTGAGAATGAACATGAGATTCAACGGAAACGTGTATTAAAAAAAAAGTGCTGTTCCTTAAGAGAAAAAAAATGCTTTCTGAAAATAAACCATAAAATTCTATGCTGTAATAATATTATACAGGGTTTACATAGCACCAACAGTTTGCACAGCGCTTAACAAAATGAAGGCAGACATTACAATTTGGTACAAGAGGAATCAGAGGGCACTGCTCGCTACAGCTTACAATATCTGCAAAAGGCATCATTTTTATAAACTGTATGACTGGATTGATGCTAATAATAAGCTTGGAAATGATCACAGATGGCGTTTGTGACCCTGGACAATAAAAGGGTATGTTTCCTAAATATCAATTTAAGAATCTCAGAACTGTCAATTATATCGGCGCTCAAAGTGATTTCCCATCCCCCAAGCTACTTGAGATATACATATAAAAGAACATCCATGTCCAAAATTTGTAATTTATTGAAAATATCAAGGTAAATTAACAACCGTATTAGTTATGACAACAAGTAAACCTTTACAGAATCTTTACATTATAAACATGTCCTATAGTAGTGTCTGCATGGAGTAATTGGAGTCTCTAGTACTAAAACATGCTCTTGAAGTCTCCTCTATAGTGGACACCACAACCCTTTTTTGGTTTTAAGGTAGGTAGTGCATATGTGGTATAACTGATGTGCCACGCGTAATGCCAAAACATTTCAATGAAAAATAGCTAGGCTATGTCTCTAGCTATTAGAAGGGTTCTGGAGGCTTCAGGGAAACTTTGGATGACCAAGTTATTACAGCAGTCTTCCCATCGTAAGTGTGAGCTCAATAAGCATTTGTTTAAAAGGATAAATTCATCTTTGTAAAAAAAAATAAATAAATAAAATAAATGCACATCTTTTTGTAGGGGGAAAAAAAAGTGCATTTATTAAAAAAAAAATTAATAGAAGCCTGCAAAGCATTGTACCTGTGATCAACAGTTACATGTTGCACCCAGTTTCAAAAGGTGAATTTATCCTTTAATTCTGCTCACATTCGGTCTCTTATCCAGGGATTATTATAAACATGAATACTATTGTACAAATGTTTTGAAAGAAACATGTTGGAAATGAACATGATTTGGTGTGAAATAAACCTACAATGCAAGAAAAGAAACCCAATGATAGAAGCTGGTATAAAAAGCTTTTTTTTTTTTAAACCACCTGGAATTGAGCTATGGTGGGCACAGTTTTACAGAAGGCTATGCTGCATCTGTAGTGCACTGAAAAACAAAAACATCTGATCGCAAAGCTCACTTTTGCCACAACCAATTTTAAAGTCCAGTCTGTTAATATATGGCTTTACCCTACTTAAAACTATTTAAATGTGGCACTTAATCCTAGTGTGCTGCCACTGGAAAGCAAAAGAAATAAAATGCCAACATTAACTACATATTAAGATTGGCCAGCTTTAAGGAAAAGGCCAAACTTTATGACAGTTGCATAAATAAAATGGCAGATTTTGAAAGTTACTAAATAAACCCAATTCTATTTTACACTTCTGGAGGTTGCAATATAGCAAAAGATGCTAATTTACAACAGAAAAAAGCCCTTACTGGCAATCAAAGCTAAGCAAAGGGCAAAAAAAAAAACCTGCAGTCTTTTTCTTCATAGTCCAGGAGTAAGCAGTTAGTCTAAGGCACATCAAAGCCACGTGCATAAGTCCATAAAAATGCATTGCTGTCACAGGAAAAAAAAAAAGTTCATCCGCTCAATTTGCATTTAGTCTGCACATAACAGATTTTAGTAACATTCTAATCCCTGAATAATCCTGTTAATGTCCTAACGTTAGGGTGGTTACGGTACAAGACACTGAGAATCACAGGTATAAGACATGCAGTGCAATCCTCATTGTTCAGCACTCTGCTGGAACCTCGTGACAGGAGGTCGCTGGAAACCTGAGGAGTTTGGCAATGGACCAGTGCATTTTTTTTTGTTGCCATCTAATCTCATGCACTGCCAGCTGATTAACATTACCAATGGCTGCAGCACAACAGAACTATTCATTCCAATGCAGCATTCACATGTATAACTTCAGCATTGATAACAAAAAAAATAAAGCAACACAGTGGTGCAGCAATTGTGTCACTCCGTTTGTACATCTGCTTCACAACCTAAACCTATGAAATCAGACTTTGAAACCAAACCCCATAAAGCATTAATTCAAAAGTGAGAAAGTCTGTCTTTTGAATGGGGAAAAGCATGAGTGCCTAGTCTTTGAAAAGAAACCACTGTCCTGCGGATTGCTGCATGGTCCAATATGTGCATGTTTCATACGTTACCAGCTCACGGAACTGAGGAAACTGGGAGCACCAATGTTTAAATGAGGCGCAATGAGACTGGATTACTATAAAATGAAACCAGGGTTGGGAGGGAGACGCTGATGTGGTCTTTGAGGAAGAGCTGGAGGATACTGAGGTGCAAATGGATTAGGGTAACCAGGCTGTGGCATCTGAGCTACAGGTGGATAGCCAACTCTTGGAGGGATGGGGGGAGTTGGAGATGCTGCATACGGGAGCCCAGGGCCAGGCTGTTGTGCAGCCATTGCAAAAGGAGTTGGGTACATTCCAGCTTGAGCAGATGGGGGAGGTGGGACAGCTCTTCTTGGGACAACAGCTGGTGGGGTACTGAAACCTGATGGGTAGGATGCTGGAGGTGCCTGGACATTCTCCAAGGGCTTCGGCTGTGCAAGTACAGAAACCTGCGGGAGTCTCTGTCCTTTTAGCACCATTTCTTGCAGTTTCTCAATTTTTACACGTCTTAAATGTGCTAATTTGCGCTTTGATAAATATTCATCGATGAAAGAATCCTGCTGTACGCCACCTTCAAGAAAACTTTCCGCCATGTTCTGTACAAGAAAAAGGAAACGTTAGCACTAGCTGGTTTACGCTTACATACAGGTTTATAACAAATGACCACAAATGAACCTGTGCTCCTTCCACCCATCTCTCGCTTGTATTCACACATTGGAGCCCATTATGTGAACCCTGGTGCTGCAAAGTCAAATGTTTTTTAGGGCCCTTTAATGTGGGCTTTGTCCACTCCGTTCAGCAGGGGATCATTGAGCAGTTCGCCAAACTGCAAAAATGAATAAATAAAGGGGCATGAAGAACCTCAGCCAAAAACTGAACTGTGGGGTTAATTTACTAAAACTGGACAGTGCAAAATCTAATGCATGTGTACATGGCAGCCAATCCGCTTCTAACTTCAGCTTGTTCAATTAAGCTTTGCCAAAAATAAATAAATAAATAAAATAAAACACACATGGAAGCCGATTAGTTACTATGCACAGCTGCACCACCATATTTTGCACTCGCCAGTTTTAGTAAATCAACCCCTGTATGTATCCTCACAATTACAGGGTGATGCCTTCATGTTTAAATACAATGATCTATAGCAGGAATCACCAAATAGCAGACCGTTGTCCATACCCAGAGTGAGAGTGACAGTTCTGTCCAGCCGCAGCCACCACTTATAAGCCGTGAGAGCTCCTAAGTCTCTGGTCCAGCCGCCGCTTTCATCATCACAACTGCCAGGGGCAGGATGTGCTGCAGATTGGGATGGAGAGAGGGTGTCTTTTCAAACAAGTGGGTAATCACCCGCTTGTTAACATTGTAAGTTGGGAAGCTCCCACCCTCAGCCCAGATCTGCAGCTCCTCCTGCCCCCACCTGCGGTAAGGAGGACAGTGGCGGCCGGGCTGTAGACTTGGGAGAGCTCACACAGCTGATAAGTGCCTCTATCCTGCCAATGGTGGGACAGTGCAGTCGGGAGGATTACACTGAAAAGGGGCACTGTGGCATAAAGGTGAACTGAGGACACCGTGGGCTGCTTTAAAGGGGAGTGTGATGTAAAGGGGGAGGGGGGGGGGGAGTGCGATGTAAAGGGGGAGGGGGGGAGGGAGTGCGATGTAAAGGGGGAGGGGGGGGGGGAGTGCGATGTAGAGGGGGAGGGGGAGTGCGATGTAAAGGGGGAGGGGGGGGGAGGGAGTGCGATGTAAAGGGGGAGGGGGGGGGAGAGGGAGTGCGATGTAAAGGGGGAGGGGGGGGAGAGGGAGTGCGATGTAAAGGGGGAGGGGGGGAGGGAGTGCGATGTAAAGGGGGACGGACGGAGTGCGATGTAAAGGGGGGAGGGGGGGGGGCGGACGGAGTGCGATGTAAAGGGGGGGGGGACAGAGTGCGATGTAAAGGGGGGGGGGACAGAGTGCGATGTAAAGGGGGGGGGACAGAGTGCGATGTAAAGGGGGGGGGGGACAGAGTGCGATGTAAAGGGGGGGGGGGACAGAGTGCGATGTAAAGGGGGGGGGGGGGACAGAGTGCGATGTAAAGGGGGGGGGGACAGAGTGCGATGTAAAGGGGGGGGGGGACAGAGTGTGATGTAAAGGGGGGGGGGGACAGAGTGTGATGTAAAGGGGGGGGGGACAGAGTGTGATGTAAAGGGGGGGGGGGGGACAGAGTGTGATGTAAAGGGGGGGGGACAGAGTGTGATGTAAAGGGGGGGGGACAGAGTGTGATGTAAAGGGGGGGGGACAGAGTGTGATGTAAAGGGGGGGGGACAGAGTGTGATGTAAAGGGGGGGGGGGACAGAGTGTGATGTAAAGGGGGGGGGACAGAGTGTGATGTAAAGGGGGGGGGACAGAGTGTGATGTAAAGGGGGGGGGGGGACAGAGTGTGATGTAAAGGGGGGGGGACAGAGTGTGATGTAAAGGGGGGGGGGACAGAGTGTGATGTAAAGGGGGGGGGGACAGAGTGTGATATAAAGGGGGGGGGGGACAGAGTGTGATATAAAGGGGGGGGGACAGAGTGTGATATAAAGGGGGGGGAGGGACAGAGTGTGATGTAAAGGGGGGGGGACAGAGTGTGATGTAATTAAGGGGGACAGAGTGTGATGTAATTAAGGGGGACAGAGTGTGATGTAATTAAGGGGGACAGAGTGTGATGTAATTAAGGGGGACAGAGTGTGATGTAATTAAGGGGGACAGAGTGTGATGTAATTAAGGGGGACAGAGTGTGATGTAATTAAGGGGGACAGAGTGTGATGTAATTAAGGGGGACAGAGTGTGATGTAATTAAGGGGGACAGAGTGTGATGTAATTAAGGGGGACAGAGTGTGATGTAATTAAGGGGGACAGAGTGTGATGTAAATAAAGGGGACAGAGTGTGATGTAAATAAAGGGGACAGAGTGTGATGTAAATAAAGGGGACAGAGTGTGATGTAAATAAAGGGGACAGAGTGTGATGTAAATAAAGGGGACAGAGTGTGATGTAAATAAAGGGGACAGAGTGTGATGTAAATAAAGGGGACAGAGTGTAATGTAAATAAGGGGGACGGAGTGTTATGTAAATAAGGGTAAAGGGGGGGGGATGGAGTGTGATGTAAAGGGGGGGAGGGAGGCGTTGTGAAGGGGGGCTGAGGATACGGATGTATAGAGGAGACTCGGATGTGAAGAGGGGACTATGAAATGAAGGGTAGATTCGGACCTTTGCCAAAATACATTTTTACTGACTGGACCTCTGTATGTTTTCATTCAAGACCCTTGATGTAAAATTAACTCAGTGGAAAGTTGTTTGTTTTATGATCAAGATTAACACAAAAAGGAGTCACTCTTTGCCTTAGGAAGGAGAGAGGTTTAACCACCGCATACAGCAAGGATGCTTTACAGTCACAGCAGTGAAATATGGAAGTGTCTTCCATAGGAGCTGCTTGTAACTGACACAATAAAACTACCGAAAAAGTCTGGATCTGTCTCTTTAAGTGCACAAATGGCCACTTATTATTGCAAGAAAGAACATTGTAAATGTTAATCCAAGTGAAAACGGTCAGCAAGACATGAACCCTCAGCTCACAGGTGAGCCATGGCTGTCATGACTGAGTCGGTACTTGTTCTCTTTACAATATTTAGAGACAACTGACCCTGCACAAATCAATCCCAACACAATCACTCTCCTTTAAATACATATACGTAGCACAAGGCACAAACTGGCAGTGTAGCATTACCTCTGTCTCCTCCTCTATCTTGGCTCCTTCAGCCTGCAGAAGTGCCAGTAAAGTTTCCAATGAAGCATTCACAGATTGCTGATCTGTAAATAAAAAAAACACATCTTTTACTTTAGCAAATATCATTTTTAATTTTTGGGCAGAAAAGGGTTAAAAACGGTCAAATTACTTTTTGCTGTGTCCAGCTGAGGAGAATTTCCTCCACTTCCTGTCCTGGGGACACAACAGGAAATAAGAGAAAATCTCCCCAAAGTCCCCACTGGAAGATTTCCCCTCGCCTCTTGCTCTGGTAACGACTCTAAGGCCCTGTTTACACCTATGCGAATTAGATGCGGATTGCACCGCATCCAATTTGCAGGACATTTTAAAATACCTTCATTTGAATGCATCTGGTTCACATATGTGCGTTGCATTCACACTGCGCATTGCCCAAAAAACGCGTGCGTTTTCTGGGTTTTATCGGTGCGAATTACAAGCATATTATTTTCTATGGGCACACATCTGATTCGCAAACGCATTCCGTTGTGAGCACGAATTCTCTCCTTCTCCTCACTACCCCCCCCGGCCAGCTGATCCGCAGATAGAACGGAGGGGCACCACTGAACAGCTGCTTTTTCTCTTCTCAGAAAAAATGTAGCTGGAATTTGCACCGGACTGGTGTGAACCCGGCCTAAAACTTTACACTTCTCACTTTCTCAGTGACAATGGTCACCAGGACAAGTAGAGGGAGAGTTCCCCTGGCCACAATAATCTGCAAGACAAACCTGGCAGAAGGTCTAACCCTCCTCCATTCTCGCCAACAAAAACTTACCTTACATAGACTTTTTTTTGTGTGAAGTGATCAGTTTCATAAAATTCTTGTACAATTTTCTTCTTCTGCCCTTTCACACGAACATTCCAAATGGGTCTGCGTATCTATTTTTCATGTGGATCTGATCGGAAGCTCCATTCTCCTCTATGGAGCGGCGGGTGTAAACGGACATGTGTCTGTTTACACCCACCTACATCCAATTCAATCTGCTAAAATCCAGACGGATGGGGACTCCCCTTCCCTCCAGTATATCGGATCAGATAGCAGTCAGGTGTAACCGGACAGGTGGTCTGTTTACATCTGACCATAGAGGAGAGCAGGTTGTGTCTGCTGTGTATAAGTGGAGCGGACACGGATCAACAGATTCCCTGCTGAGCAAGCGGATTGTAAGATCGAGTCCGCCCCGTGTGAAAAGACCCTCACATACTGTACACAGGCTCTGCCTTCTGTGTGCTTTCACAAAACACTGTGTATATGGGTCCTAAAGCTAAACTCCAAACTATTTTTTGAGGGGTCTTAGACAGAAAACCGAACCGGTTTTATTGCTGTCTGTCTTTGTTCTGGATGAGAACTGTCAACAGGAAAGTCAAATTAAATCTACCCAAAAGAAAATGGTTTTCAAATCCTGATAGAGGTTCTCTGCTTCCCTCTGGCAACAGTGATCACAGCAAGTAGGAAGTGAATCTCAACAGTGGGGATGTAGAAAAAAAAAAAAAAAAAGTGCATGTAATACATTTTTTCCATTGAAGCCTTCAGAGAATTGCCATCTCAATGAATGCCTCGTGGGTGCAATGCACAGGCTGCTGCACTGTTTATACCCAACCACCGTCCAGCAATGACAAATTTGAGAGGGTACAGCGCCATAAATTACCAATGTTTTTATTTTTTAGGCAAAAATTAAGCAATTTTTTCTTTATATAGTAGACAAAAAAGTGGCCATTAAATATCACCACTAGCTAAGGGTAAACTGCAGATGCCCATCTCGCTTGGCGGCTTGGCACTACCGTGCCTAGTGAAATATTACTGGGCGGCTGTCCTAGTGACGGTCAAGTGGTGGCTGTCGGAGGAGCCGGCTAACCCTGCCTCTTCATTAGAGGCGGCGTTGCTGGGTTCATATGCGGAGCTCAGAAACTTGATTTATAGAGGCCCCAAGTCTAACCCACGGATTACTCTTCCTATGACCACGACTCTGAGGGTGTGGGACTCGATCAGCAGACAGATGGGTGGTCCTGGGATATGGTCCCCTGAGACCCCACTTTGGGGGAATCCTCGCCTGCCGCATTTCCGTACCATCCCTGATCCTGTTGTGTGGGCTAGGTATGGAGTTACAACATTAAGAGACATAGTGTCTCAGGGGCAGTTGATTACATTTAATGCACTGAAGCAAGACCGAGACCTCCCGAATCACATGTTCTTCAGGTATCTCCAATTACGGCATGCCCATCGCTCCCAATTCCCCTCTGCAATCACGATAGAAAAGTCACCGGTGGAGGGAATGCTCAGATCTCCCGACCAGACCAAAACGATGTCTACCTTACAACATGTTTGTTACATTAGATACCTCTGTGATCTCCCGGCTGTTTACCCTCTGGCAGAGAGATATCCCGGAGCTGACAGACGAGGATTGGGAGGAGGGTGTCCAACAGTATCTGCCTCTGGTAATATCGGCCAGAGACAGATTTATTCAGTTGAAATTCCTTCACCGAGCCTATTATTCTCCGGTTCGCCTGGCTAGAATTTACACTGACCGTACAGCTGTATGCCCTAGGTGCAACTCTCAACAAGCTGATTTTTTCCATATAACCTGGGCTTGCCCTGTGGTGTCGAAATTCTGGACAGAGGTTCTGGCTGAAATCAATAGCATTGGGAAACTATCAGTTCCATATAGTCCGATCCCTCTCCTTCTGGGCATAAGCGACTTTTTAGATTTGACATGGGGCAGGAAGGTGTTCCTCTTTTACACCACGTTTTATGCTAGGAAAGCAATCTTACTGCAGTGGAACCAGACCTCACCACCTACTAAACAATTATGACAATCACTGATAAACACAGCTCTCCCGCTCTACAAGCTGACGTACATGGAAAGAAATTGTCCCAAAAAATTTGGGAAAATATGGAATGAATGGGTAAAGGCAAAACACCTAACGATTGATTAAATGTGACCTAAATATAACTTTGTAGTAGGTTTACTCCGTATCTCCCCTTCTTCCTCTCCCCCCCCCCCCCCCCTTTTTCCAGGGAATCTTCATTACTCTTCATTACTTTTTCTGTATGACAGGGTGGGAGTGATAAGATGATACTCTGGCAGACACATATGTTTGTAAGCTTAATTTTTTGTGAATTGTGTGGATATATAAAACGAATCTAGATGTATGATTGTTAGATGGCATAACCTGGCAATGTAAAGTTTTGCTTTATTTTGTTTTGGAAAATCTTTAATAAACTGAATGTTAAAAAAAAAAAAAAAAATCACCACAAAATAGAATTCTATTTGTCTGAAAAAAATAATATGGGTACAGTGTTGCACGACTGAGTAATTGTAGGTCCAATTGTCACTACCACACTGAAAACTAAAAAACAGCTTGGTATTGAAGGGGCGTACAGGCAGGTTCTCAAGTAGTTAAAAGTGACACTAAATCCTTATTCTCCAAACTAATAACCCCATAATCTATTTTTCATTAAATCATTTCTTATGGCCTTTTTCTGCTTCCTGATATCCTGTTAGGTCCAGAGCCTCTCCTTTTCCCTCCTCACTTTGTAATGAGCTGTGCACGTTCATTACGGTCATGCACACTACAAATCAAATCCCATAGTCTATAATTGGGAGCGAGTCAAGAGCAGGTCCTACATACAGTGGGAAGATGGAGAACAAATGTAGCCACCCTCTAACAGGAAGTCAGATACTGGGGCAAAAAAAACAAAAAACAAAAAAGAAGAATTCGGGGGATTTGGAAGAGGCCGAGAGCAATAGAAGGTAGTTTTTTTGAGTTAAGACTATAGGCTTTGGTTTTAGAAAAAATCTATGCGCTAGAATAGTGAATGTTACTTTAAGGTAAACACTGCAATAACAACTCAGTATATATTTGTGCCTAAAACACACTATAACATAACATACAAGCAAGCTTATAACCCTAGGTTCACATCGATGCGTTTTTGCGGGCCGAATTTGCACAGGCACAGCAGCCCATTCATTTCAATAGGCTGTCGTGCCTGCGTTTCCTGCAGAAAAGGGTCATTTTGACCATACGATTTGCCTGCGGTCCCTGCACTCGCAGTGCGATTTTATATGCGTGGGGATGCCATTCAGAATGAATTGCAGCTCCACACGTTCTCAGAGCAGTGCTTTTTCACTGCAGGTATCGCTGCGATTCCAGCACCCGCAGACACACACATCTATATGTGAACCAAGCCTATAAAGGAACAAAGTCAAATTCAAGAAATGTCAGCACCAGTGTCTTTACAAGGATATTAACTTACCCAGCTTTGTCTTCTTTAGCTGATTGGATTCCATGACAGCCTGCAGCTCCTGGTATTTCTGGGTCAGAGTGGTTTTTAGGCTGTCCAGCTTAGGCTGGAAAAGCAGGTTTGCTTCTGCTAAGCTCCGGTTGCCAGCAAGGGTCATCTCTTTACTGAGCTGAAGACTCTGAGCCTACAAAACAGGGAACATACACCATCGTCAATGAGGTGCCTGATAGGCTGGTAAGATTACACAAAGGAAGCTCTCCCCATTCCAGAGAATTGCCTCAAATCAGTTTTACTGCCTTTCCTAACTCACTTTACGGTTAATGGGTGTGGGTGGGTGGGGGTGGGGGTGTGTGTGTGTGTGTGTGTGTGTGTGTGTGTGTGTGTGTGTGTGTGTGTGTGTGTGTGTGTGTGTGTGTGTGTGTGTGTGTGTGTGTGTGTGTGTGTGTGTGTGTGTGTGTGTATGTATGTATATATATATATATATATATATATATATATATATATATATATATATATATATATATATATATATATATATATATATATGTATGTATATGTGTGTATGTGTGTATGTGTATGTATATACACACACACACACACACACACACATTGAATTGAGCAGGTTGTGTAGACAGACATCTTTATGCAAAGTTAAAATACAGAGTACCAATCTTATTGCACAAGTTACACTTTCCAATCCCTCTCTTTGGTTTGAGCTGTGTATGATAACACACCCCCATCCATAATAGAGGACTCTGTATGGGCCACGTGATAGTTCAGTAAACCCATCATTACACTACAGAATCACCCTCTACATGATTCAACCAGTTTCTGTTCCTGCCTTCAAAAGAAAAACACAAACCATCATTCACCTACAGCAGTCAAACAACAGATTATTGCTGACAGTAGTAATTCCAGTCATTCTTTCCAATATATAAAGTATGTACTAAATGTCCTAGTTGCTCCATCATGGTGTTACTAAACCCAGTGAATAAGTGAGTTCATAACTTCTTATGCCCTCTACCACTGCAGACTTATCAGCATTGTTCCCAGCTACTTCTGTTGACTACAGATACAGTATTAGTTGTGGTGGAAATTAAGAAAAAAAAAAAAAAAAGAAGTGTGAAAAAAACAAAAACAAAGCTACAATTATCTAAGGCAGTGGTAAGCTGAAATTTGTTCTGCTTTTGTTCCTGGGTTTAAACACACTAAGTCAAGGCATAAACAAATATGCTTTAAATCGGTTGAAAAGCCTTTTTTTTTTTTTTAATCGTAATGCATTTTGTCACGACCCTCGTGACTATATCAAGAGATGCCTTGATATAATCACATGTAGTGACGAAACACGTTGAGGTGGAGCCTATGACATCATCACGTACAAATCAGAAAGCAGAGAGCAAGCCGCTGGGGACACAGGGACGAGGATCTGCAGAGGTTTCAGGCATCCAGGGATTTCTTACCCTAACCACACAAGCGATTCACCTGTGTGCACCAGGAATAGTGCATCTGTAAATGAGTTTTATACTGTCGTTTTATTAAAAGCTAGTGTTTTAAAATGGTAAACACTATGTCAAGTTCTTTCCTACCCTCATGGTATCTACTTACGAGGAACACCATTTAAGAGATTGGGAGCCCTTATACATACAGAGGACCATCAGTTTGCTGATTATATACCCGTAAGGGGAAGGTGCCATTGAACCAGATTGTGGGTCTCCTTGGGAGGTGAGCACATAGGGCAGTGATGGCGAACCTTGGCACCCCAAATGTTTTGGAACTACATTTCCCATGATGCTCATGCACTCTGCAGTGTACTTGAGCATCATGGGAAATGTAGTTTCAAAACATCTGGGGTGCCAAGGTTCGCCATCACTGACATTGGGTGACCAATGGAGGGCACTGTGGTGTGCACAGCCTTAATTATCATTTGGATTGTCACTATTGAAGATACCTAGACACTTGCACTAAGAAGAGAGCACTTATTGATTGGAACTGATGAATCAATATATCAAAGTTCACACAGTGGTGTAGTGGTTAACACTTTCACCTAGCAGCAATAGGGTCGCTGGTTCAAATCCCGACTACGACACCATCTGCCTGGAGTTTGCATGTTCTCCCTGTGCCTGCATGGGTTTCCTCCGGGTACTCCGGTTTCCTCCCACACTCCAAAGACATGCTGGTAGGTAAATCAGATCCTGTCTATAAGTTGGCCAAATATGTGTATGTGTTTGTAAGCACGTTGGGACCCCATGGGGTAAAGGACCGCGCTATACCGCAGATGGACACCGCCGGCAAAAAGCGCCCTGAGGCGATTCAATTTGCATAGGTAGCACTATACAAGTCACTCATTCATTCACCTGTATCAACTGTTATTAATTTATGGACTTTTATGTTTATATTTTTCTATAGCATACCTTGATCTTTATGGGTTATTGGTTTACATTGAAGTGTATTTACCATTTGGAACCCAACAGGGAATAGTTGGGTGAGGTAGCACTTCACAATATTTTAAGATTTACCACCAGGCAGTAGGTGGCTTGACTTCCTAATCGGGACACTTGGTAGATGCGTTCATTAGAAATGGTGTAAACAATATAATTAGTTGATAATAAGAGTTCCCAGGTTCTTGCGAGAAATTCCCCTCGAGCTCCTTTGTAACACTGCCAGATGAATTATTGAGAGCTCAGTGTTATCTTGCCAGCAGCCTGCCGTTTCTCCCCCTCATTGCTGGGTCAGATTATACCGACTGGAAGAAAGAGGCTCCATTTCCCATAGGAACATTCCAAGGCCATGGTTCTTTTGTTTGCAGATTACACAATGAGACCAGACATCAGATTGGTTGCTACAGACAACACATTTTTCTATTTGTTTTATTATACCAGCTTCAACATGATGAAAGAACAATCAGCATTACTTATTTCTGAAATACATGAGGCAGTGTGTGAATTCATCTATCTGGAAGCCAGGCCAAAGGAGTAAAGCCCTCCTAACCCTCTTGGCTTGAACCCTATTGTAACGCTGAGGTCTCCCTTCAGATCACACAGCTCTGCATAAACTGATGACGTCATATAAAGCTTGGATTTTAATAAGCACCAAATACATCATAATGGTTTACAATAAGCTAATGATCAGGGCCCTCTTGTATTTAATTGTATTGTGACTATACGGTCTCCCTCCATTTTGTAAAGCAATGTGAAAACTGTTGGCACAATATAAATCCTGTATAATAGCAGCAAACCAAGCACAGAAAATGATAAGGCCATCTGAAAATCAACATTACAATGTGCTTCCTGTAGATAACAGCTGTTTCCTATGCAGGTGCATTATAGAAGAGATTCACCCCAAAACAGCTGCAAAACAGGATACTAAAATAAATCTGCATCCCACTTCTGGGACTTCTAGAGGGACATGGGTGGATTTTATTAAAGTACAGCCAAAGCTTGTTTGGCTGTACTTCTGTGGCTCACAGGAGTAAAGATCGTTCTGCACTCCTGTGACTCGTTTTCAGCAGACAGCAGGCTGAAATACGCTGTCAGCTGACGTCACAGAGCTGGTCCAAGCTCGGGATAGAGTGCGACCATATGGTCGGGATCCATCCACATGCCTGGACCGGCACCCGGCTCAGCCAGCCACTGAGAGCCCGAGCCAGCCACTCCTGCCCCCTCCACAGCCCAGCTGTCTGCTCATGGAGCTCTGAGAACTAATCGGTGGTGTTTGATCACTCCGTTCTCTGTCTTAGAGTCGGCGGGGGACTGGGGCTACATCCAGCTACGCAAGTATGATTAAAAAAAAAAAAAACAAACAACCCTCAAATTTCATCGTTGGCCCCTTTCACATGGGCCAGAATCCGTCCAAGTGAATCCCCGCTGAGCAAGCGGATGACAGGTCTGTATCCACTCCGCTATACAGAGTGGACACAGACACAGCCTGCTGTTCTCTATGAGGCGGTTGGATGGAAACGGACTGCATGTTTTTAGCGGATTGGATGCTGGTGGGTGACTGCGGACTCACATCCACCTCCCCATAGAGAACAATGGGTGGTCTGATTGGTTTGCTAGTGTGAAAGGGGCATTAGGTTGACAAATTCTTCTAGTACAACCAACAGAAAAAAACAAAAAACACAAACTCCATATATACAATCCTATACCACAAGTTGATCCAGAGGAAGGCAACATTCCAATGTTGCTCCAGTGGGGAAAAAAATATTCCTTCCAGATCCCCCAGGAGGCATTCAGATATTCCCTGGATCAGTTAGTTATACATTTGTGCACTTAGGAGTCTTGCTGAACTGGCCAAAATTCAAGCCATGGGTCGACCCTGTCTTCACCACCCAGCTCAACAAGCAATTTAGGGCCAGTTTACACCACATGCAGTCCAGTGCGTTTTGTTCTGCATCAAAAATGCATGACAAGTAGGATCTATGGTATGCAATTGCATAGTTCACACCAGTGCAGTCAGTTCCAAGGCTTTCCAATTCCAGAAAAAAAATAGAACATGCTGCATTTTTCCTGCACTGGAACACTGTAAAACATCAAAAACACACCTGACCCCAGTACAGTGAAAAAGAAAAGGAAACAGGAATATAAACAAAAAAAAAAAAAGCATTTGGAATGCACCCGGAAACGCACCAAAAACGTGCGTGCAGAAACGCATCCAGAACAGATCTAGAGTGTGTTTTTGTGGTGTGAATCAGCCCTAAAGTCAATTGAGCCAGGTAGGGTAATTCTCCAATCAGATGCAGTAAGTGCCGGTTCACACAGGGGCGGCACGACTTGCAGGTCGCCTCAGCGAGGCGACCTGCAAACGACTTCCGAGGCGACTTGCAAAACGACTTCTGCATAGAAGTCTATGCAAGTCGCCTCAAGTCGCCCCCCAAAGTAGTACAGGAACCTTTTTCTAAGTCGGAGCGACTTGCGTCGCTCCTATTAGAACGGTTCCGTAGCACAGAACGGGAGGTGACTTGTCAGGCGACTAGGTCGCCTGACAAGTCGCCCCTGTGTGAACCGAGCCTAACTGTTCTGGTAATCAGGCAGCCGCAGGTGTTGCAGCTTCTTAAAAACAATAGTTGGTGTTGTAGAGTCCTCCATCCACAGTTACCCATGGCAAACTGTGTACCCAAATACCATATACAGTACACGCATGTAACATTTTATGACATGAGTCACATTCCTACAACTCCTCATCTTCTTCCCACATAAAAGAGGTGGTTTATTAAAACTGCAGTAAAGAGACTTTTGTACAAAACTAATCAGATTTCTTGTTTTATCTAGACTTGGTTGGCATTCCTATTTTTTCTTTTCCCAGTAAGGTAATAAAAAGTCCAGCGTAAGCAGTTGCATAATACACTACAACCTGGGATGATAACCAATAGCAGATTCCGAGCTGCTACCACTAACCTGATCTCTGAACCTTTATATCTTAGATCTGTGAAATAATGGAACATTTTGCTTGTCTATACACAACATGAAAAGACTAGCAGAACCATGTCTGAGCTGAGACAGCACAGTAATGTGATCAAGAAGGCAAGGTTATACATTTGTATCATGGCTTCTATTTCCATTTAGGTGCGGTCTGCATGGAGTTTGTTATCCCTGTGTGTGCACAGATATCTCCAGGTACTTCAGTTACCTCTTACAATCCAGAAACATTAAAAGGGGAGTTCCAGTCTGGGGAAAAAAATAAAAGTCAGCACCCACAAATACTGTAGCTGCTGATTTTTAAAATAGGAACACTTACCTGTCCAAGGAATTTGCGATTCTGGCACCACAAGCCAATTCGTCAATCGGGTTCGGGTGCCGGCACTGTAAGGGTTTCCTACTGTGCATACAAGAGTAGGACTGTGCTTTCTGAATGGTCCCGCTTACTTCTGGGACCGGTTTACTCCAAGGAGGCACCAGGGGGAAGGAGGAGGGGCTGGATGTGGCAGAGAGGGGGGGGGGGGGATTTTCAGGTGCAAACAAGCAGAGCTTCCCCTTTTGGGTGAAGCTCCATTTTAATGGTACAGAAGTCAGCTTCTACTTAGACATGTACTGGAGACCAGTGACTCTGCCCCAAGGTCTGCATACAGTGTTAGTGCATAACTTCTGCATTCCTGAAAGCCTCTTCTGAACACCCCTTTAGCCACCTCCCTGACAGTGGGGGTATGCAAAGGTATAAAAAGAATAGGCTGCACACCATGATTGTGATCCAAAATCCTTTATTGGGACATCCCAGAGTGATACAAGAGCAGAGTGCCTGGTAGACGCATTTCATATTATAAGTGCTTAATCATTTGATTAAGCACTAATAGTATGAAACGTGTCTACCGGGCACTCTTCTCACGTGGCGTCACTTTGGGATGTCCCAATAAGAAATTGTGGATCACAATCATGGTTTGCAGCCTATTCTTTTTATACATAGATTGCGGAGGCGCGCACCCACTAGTTCCATCAGGCTTCTTCATTTCACTTGTCGGTATGCAGAGGTACATCTCCCCATAAGATTGTGTGTATGCCTGTCTATAGGTTGCTCAGGCATCAAGCATTGCATTGTGTGTACGCTTACTCCTCAAATATTCCAGGTGAGATCTTGTACCCTATCTCGCGGGTAGGGATGCCCATTGAAATCCCACAGGTGCCGTGTGTGTGCAAATGAGCACGCATAGGTGTGAAGCAAGCCTCAGATGAGGTGGCTGAATTTGTTTTTATTTCTTTATCTCATGATTGTGCCAGTAACACATTCTGACCCAGGGTGACGTTTACTCACTGTACTGCATCTGTGGGGGAGCAGAAATTGCGTTACAACTACAAAACCGCTCAATCCTTGTCTCCATAACAAAGGGGTGTTTTGTAGTCCCAAGGCCTCTTCACATGGTCCTGAACACCTCCTGTGTGCCTTCAGGTCTGTGTACCCGCACAGATGTCAGATTGGGAGCTGTGACCATGCCCCCTCTGTGTCCCAATTGACAGCAACAGAACTGCCTGTATGAAGACCTGTACATCGCTGTGCGGGTAAACAAGGCTCTCTAGGGGCGTTAGGTAGGCCCATGTGAATGATTAACACTTCATGATAACATTTAAACAGATCAAAAGGGAGGCAGTATCGAATAAGATGTAAACCTGTAAACCCTTGTACTAGGACAGACTCTGTACATCAAATCTGTATTAATGAATACTGCTATTACAAGTATACAGAACCCCAACGTCACCGTATGAGGCTCAGGACTAGGTCACCTGACAAGAGAGAATAGGGAATGGAACTCATCACCAGTGCTCTCAGTCTAAAGCAATGTATTTTTTAACCAGTGACATTAGGTAAAACGGTTTGCCACCCCGAGGTCGGCTCTAATGTGACATAGATCAAGGCTTGGATTCTGAACTGCAGGGGAAACCCTGTAGAGTGTGGCTTCCTGTATACCTCTACACCCCCCAGCCAATACTTCACACTAGCAATGACTTGCAGCTCTGTGATCTTTTAACCACTTGCTTACTGAGCATCTAAACCCCCTCCTGCCCAGACCAATGTTCAGCTTTTAGCGCTGTCACTCTTTTAATGACAATTACACGGTCATACAACACTGTACTCAAATGAAATTTTTACAATTTCTTTCCCACAAATAGAGCTTTCTTTTGGTGGTATTTGATCACCTCTGGGTTTTTTATTTTTTGTTAAAAAAAATTAAAGACCGAAATCTTCTAAAAAATAGAGTTAGGTACCTGGTAACTCTTTTTCTAAGAAGTCTTCCAGGGCAGCATCAGAGATAGGCTCCTCCTCCCTGAAACAGGAAACACATTAGTCCACCATTATAAATTTCAGTCTTACCTGCGTGCCTCAGTTGTATTAAAGCACCGAAGGAAATCTCAGTAAATCTTAAAAGCTCCCCCGTTGTACCTGGTATTTGTCTTTTCAAGGGTGGGAACTAGTGCTGCCCTGGAAGACTTCTTAGAAAAAGAGTTACCAGGTACCTATTTTCTCGAATCGTCTTCCAGGGCAGCATCTGAGAGGATGTATCAATACTTACTAGGGTGGGGATAGAGACTGGAGCGCCTTGCGACCAAGTGTCTGGTCTTGGTCAGACAGCTGGTCTATGCGGTAGTGCCTTGCGAAGGCACTGAAGCTCGACCATGTCGCTGCCCTGCAGATCTGCTCCGGAGTTGCCCCTGCTTTCTCTGCGACCGAGGTAGCCCAGGCTCTGGTTGTGTGTGCTCTGATCCCGCTTGGCGGAGTGAGGTTTTGTGCCTCATAGGTTGTCTGCATGGCCATTCTTATCCATCTGCTGATGGTATTCTTGGAAGCCTGTTTCCCTTTGTGGACTCCTGCATAAAAGGACAAAAAGGGAGGTCGTTCTTCGCCAATCCTTCGTTCTTTCGAAGTATGTTTTCCACGTCGAGTTTGTTGTAAATGTCTCTTTTTTCGCTATCCATAGTTTTTGGAAGCAAAGGCATGATGATATTTTGGGTTCTATGGAATGTTGAGGGGACCTTGGGTAAAAAGGCCGGGTCTGGAGAGAGAATTATTTTGTCTAAATGTATTAGGCAGTATGGTTCCATTACAGACAGTGCTTGGATTTCGCTCACTCTTCTGGCTGATACTAGGGCCACAAGAAGTACAGTCTTTAAAAGGTGAGGTTTTTGTCTGAGCTATCTTCCATCGGTTCAAATGGAGGGGAAGGAAATCCTCTAAAGTACTGTGGGCATGTCCCAAGTTGGAGTTCTATTCATTTTGGCTGGTCTAGCTCTTTTGAGTGACATCAGGAATCGCTTTATCAGCGGGTCCTCTGCTAGTCTTGTGTCCATGAACGAGGAGAGAGCTGCAACATGTACCTTCAGCGTACTTGGGGAAATATTTTTGTCTGCTCCATTTTGTAGAAAATCCAGGATTGTTGGGATTATTCCTCTTTTGGAATACGGTTTGTTTCTGTTCCAGGAGACAAACTTTTCCCTCACTTCCTCGTAGATCGCCCTAGTTCCGGGCTTCCTGCTGTTTAGGATGGTATTGATCCCATCGTCTGACAATACTTTGTTCTGAAGTCTCACCCCTTCAGTACCCAGGCCAAAAGCTTCAGGATTCTGTGGTTCGGGTGGTTGACTGGGCCCTGTGATAGGAGATCTGGCCGGTCCGCCAGTGTCAGCTGAGGCTGGATGCTGAGGTTTTTCAAGTGGCTGAACCATGCCCTTTGTGGCCAGTGCGGTGCTATTAGTATCACCATTGCTCTCTCTGCCTTTATTTTTTGAATCACCCTTGGTATTGTGGCAGTTGGAGGGAATGCATAGCATAGTTGCCATCCCCAGCTCTGGTTGAAGGCGTCTACTCCACTGTTGCCATCTGTGGGGTCCAGAGAGAAGAATGATGGTGATTTTGCATGCCATCTGTGGGGTCCAGAGAGAAGAGTGATGGCGATTTTGCATGTCATCTGTGGGGTCCAGAGAGAAGAATGATGGTGATTTTGCATGCCATCTGTGGGGTCCAGAGAGAAGAATGATGGTGATTTTGCATGCCATCTGTGGGGTCCAGAGAGAAGAATGTTGGTGATTTTGCATTCGCTTTGGAGGTAAATAGATCTACCTCGGGTACTCCCCACTTTTGAGTGATTTGTGCGAAGGTCGCTTGGTTCAGAGACCACTCCGTCTGTTTTATGGTCTTCCGGCTCAGGAAGTTTGCCAGCACATTGTCTGTTCCTTTCAGATAGATACCTGATACTGACTTTGATTCTGCCCATAGTAGGATTTTCTCCATCAGCTTCATCAAGCTTCGGGACTTTGTCCCACGTTGCCTGTTTAGGTATACCACAGTCGTGACGTTGTCTGATTGTAACTTTACGTTTCTCCCCTGTATTGCTGGTTTGAACGCTTTTAATGCTTCCCTCACAGCTTTTAGCTCTCGAATGCTTGAGGAGGCTTGGGAGCATTTGGAGGTCCATTTTCCCTGTGAGCAGAGGCCCTCCAAGTGAGCCTTCCAGCTTAGGGCGTTGGCATCGGTGGTAATCCCGATTGGCTCGGATTGGGCCCATTTGCATCCTTCGATGTATCGAAGTAGATTGAGCCACCATTGTAGTGTTAGTTTGACTGTGGTTGGAACAGGAATGGACCTGTCTAGGGATGAGGGGCTGCCATCCCACTGGGACAGAATGTAGTTCTGTAGAGGTCTCATGTGAATCTGTGCCTAGGTGATAGCTGGAATAGAAGACGTTATCAGTCCTAGTACGGCCATACCTTGTCTGATAGTTATTGCGTTGGTCCTTATTAGGAAGGTTACTGCCTGTGTGACTTTTTCGTTCTTTTCTTCCGTTAGGAAGGTTTTCTTTAGTCTGGAGTCTAGTATATAGCCCAAATATACCACTCACTGGTTTGGGGTCATCTGACTTTTCTGCATTTATTATCCATCCCCAGTTTTGCAGATAGGACATACTTGTGCACAAGTTGTTCTCTAGGGCCTCTGCTGAGTCCGCAAAGCACAGTAAATCGTCTAAATATGGTATTATGCCAATACCTTGTTGTCTTAGACCTTTTAAGGCTTCTGCCATTATCTTTGAGAAGATTTTTGGTGCAGAGGAGATGCCGAAAAGGAGAGCTGTGTATTGTGCGTGCAGCGTAGTTGCTGGCTCTTGTACTGCGAACCTCAGGAATTTCTGATGACCCTCCTTCATGGGGACATGTAGGTAGGCATCCTGTAGGTCTATTGTCGCCATAAATGTTTCCTGTGGAAGGATGTTCCCTAATAAAGTCCGGGCTGTGCAGATGGAAGCTATTGCCGGATTTCCATGGGGTCGCTTAAGGTACCCGCGTCGTCAAAGGCCAAGTCAGATTTATTTGTGACTTTTGCCAGAGAAGCATCCACTTTGGGGCATTTAGCCCAGGTTTTGGTGTCTGTCTCTGCAAACGGGTCTGCGTTTGACTGTGGCTGGCATGAAGAGTTTTTTCTCTGGGTCTTCCCACTATTTTTTTTTTTTTTTTTTAAGAGTTTGGTGTACAGGGAATGTCCTAAGCTTCTAAGCTTCCTGGGTTGTAGCTATTTATACATCTTGTCATGTATTGTGAGTTCTGCGGATTTATGTTCTTTAATACCTAGCGTTTCCGTTATGACTTTTAGAAGGCCATTCGTATCCTCTGATAGAAATAAAGTTGCCCTCTGAAACCGCATCTTCCTCGTCGGAGGACGAGCAAAGTTCATTCTCTGATTCGGATTCATCCGAATCCTCTTCTTGCTCTGTCTGTTCCCTGAAGGAACGCATATCCGGTGGTAGACGGGGTATTGGTCTGACTGACGCTTGATGACGCTTCTAACTTTTTAATAGCTGAGCGTAGAGGCGCCATGGTGCTCTGTATTACTCTCTTGAAAGAGCTGAGCAGATCTTTCAGATACCCTTGCGATCTTTGGCCACCATTTTGTCTATACATTTTTGATATAGGGGTTTTTTCCCCATTCTGGGGAAAACCGGTGGCTGCACGGAGCACCTGTTTAGTTGCTTTCCACTTCCCTTTCCTCAGGGGTCTTTGCCTGAAATCAAGCACAAAGAAGGTCCCCGTGAGGTAGGCGGGTAAAGGTTGCCTGGAAGTAGGCAGTTTTACAGTAAGGTTAGGACAGAGGTGACTCTGGAATATTCTGGCTTACCTTGGAGCTGTCCTGGCTTACAGGAACTGCAGGGCAGGGTGGAGAAGCATCAGACATGGTCAGCCACCAGGATCCTCTGCTTAGAGGGGCCTTTTTAACTGCTTCCTGCTTAAGCTCCGGCCCCGCCTCCAGCTGACCCCGTGCAGGTTGGTGGATATACCTGCACATGCCGCTGCAATTGGTATCCTCCCTTCTGGGTCCAATCAATAGGGAGGGGGACTCTGCTGCAGTATGCATGTATATTGATATATTTGCTATTATTAAAAATCCTTTTTTTTTTTTTTTTTTTTTTTTTTTTTTTTTAAATTTTAAAATTCTCGCCCCCGGAAGTGATGTAACCGTAGCCCATTCTGTATCCCTAGAAGCAGGCTCCAGGAAAATGGCCACTAAGTGTCTCCGGCGCCATCTTGGCACACCCCACTGAGCCTCCATGAGGAGAGGCCTGTTCTGCGGTGTGTAGAGGACACCGAACGTGGCAAAAACACCAGCAATCAAGCGGTCGGCGGGTGTGGACATCACGGGGGTAGGAGAGGAACAAAAAATAAGCCGTAAGGCACCTACCCATCTGGCGTGGCAGCGGCTGTAATCAGGGGGTAAGGCATCCATGCACCCACACCCCTGTACGCTCTTCATGTCTGGGAGTATGTTGCCAGAGTTTGCACATGGAGTTCCCTGGTGAAAAAACTGCAGGAGGTCCCTTGAGCAGCGGCATGGGGGGAAATGTCGGTGCGTTATTGCAGCTTGGGGGGATGATTGCAGACCCCTCTGTAGGGGTGAAATCTCAGGCAGAGCAATACTGCTCAAATATGCTGCCTCTGCTCGCCCTCCCAAGGCCCGCTGGGCTGGATGGGATGCTGGCAGGGGGTCTCCTGCAACTAGCACAGAGACAAAAGTAAAATAACAAACGTTTCTTTTGCAGCTCCTGTGGGTCCGGAGGAAACACAAACAACTGAGGCACGCAGGTAAGACTGTGAAATTTATAATGGTGGACTAATGCGTTTCCTGTTTCAGGGAGGAGGAGCCTATCTCCCGGATGCTGCCCTGGAAGGCGATTCGAGAAAAATACAAAACCGTTTTATTTATTTTGTTAATAAAATTTTTCTCCTTCATTGATGTACGCTGATGAGGCTGCACTGATATGGCGCCACTGATAGGCAGCACTGCTAGGTGGCACTGATTGGCACCACTCGTGGGCATTGATTCTTGGCACTGTGTGGGCACTGGAAGGGGGTAATGGTGGGCATAGATGAGGCGGCTTCGCCTCTTGATCGTCGAAACCGATGTCCTTTGCACTGAAGCCTATGATCGGCTTTTTGTTCTCCTCACGCTGTCAGCGCGAGGAGAAAAAAAATAAAAAAATAAAACACGATTACCAATCTTCTGTTTACATCACGTGATCAGCTGTTATTGGTTGACAGCTGATCATGTGGTAGAGGGGCTCATTGACTCGGTGATCACAGCGCGCACCGCGCATGCAAAGGGAAGGACGTCTATTGACAGCCTCCCGGCAAAGTAGATCTGTGCTGTAGCCATCATTCGGCTACAGCGCAGATTTGAAGGGGTTAAAGCTGAACTCCAGGCAACCAAATACACAAATGAAATATATCCGCCAAAAGATTTGTGTTTGTCCATCCAGGGCTGAGATTTGCACAGCTCTGCCACAAAACACAGTCTTGTCCCTCTCCCACCTGTGACTGGACAGAGAAAGTAAAATCTACAGAATAAGCTCATATGTCTAAATTGTTCAGTGCAGTCATGTGACCACACTGACCAATGAGAGTCTTGTGCCCTGGCAGTGGAAAAAGACTCACTGGTCAGCGTAGGCACGTGACCACAAGCCATTGTCCGCATTCCGCTGCTACACAGCCTTGGGGGGGGGGGGGGGGCATATAGAGATTTAACCTCCACAATCGGAAAGGCTTCTTCACAGTTAGAGCTATGAAAATGTGATTTCCCCAGGAACTGGTTCTGGCCATCTCAGTAGTTTATTTAAAAAAAGGCCTGGAGGCATCCCAAATGCTCATAATATAACTGGATATTAATATTTAGAGGTAATAACACCAAGGGTAGCTTATCCAGAGAATATCTAACTGCTTCCCCGGGCAGTTTTTTTCCCCCGCACTGGAACAAATTGGATCATGCTTTATTCAGGGGAGGTCTTTTTCTGGATCAACTGTGGGTATAGGTTAGTGTATGGAGTGGGGTGGAGTGGAGTGGGGTGGGTGGGGGACTAGTGTTTTTTTTTCAACATCACACATGCACAAGCAACGCCTAGGGTGCATGGGTCCCGATTGCGCAAGCAACGCCCAGGGGTGCATGGGGCAGGTCAGAAGTCAGTAACTCAGATTGCACGGTAAAGTGCAGCCCAGGGTGCATGGGCGCTGCTCGCGCAATCGGGACCCATGCACCCTGGGCACTGCTTGTGATGTTGGAAAAAAAAAAAAAAAAAAAAAAAACACACAACACTCGTTTTAGATTAAACCTCATTCTTTGACTTGGTGGTTGCTCCTGGTTTCCCCCACATCTAGCATCCAACTTGGTCACCCCAGCATCCTTCCCAGTATACAGGCAGCAATGCTCAGTCACACTGAAAGCACCACTCCAGCGGTGTCATTTTGGATTGACACTTGCAGTGTGACTTGAGATGGAGACTTAAAACAAAGGATGAATGGCAACCCCAAGTTACTGAATGTATATAAAATTCAATAGTTTTTTTTTTTTTTTTTCCCCTCAAATCAAAAGTCAGCTAGTGCAACACATTTCATCCCTACATTTCCTATTGGAGCTGCTGAAGCACACTCAAGGTTGTGACAACTAGCAGTAGGCTAAAGGTAGGTATGAAGATGGGGGAAGGGGGTTACCTTGAACCTCTACAAGCCATAGAAAGTCTGTAAATTTGTCACCACCACCTCAATAATTTGATTCAGTTGTCACAAGCTTGCGTTTTCCCCCTCCCATTTTAGTGCCAAATGTGGAATGGCATGCCACAAAATGTTTGGAAGCATTCTGGTATAACTTTAGGAGCTGACCAAGGAGAAAAATTGGCAACCTCAAGCATGTTTGACGCCTCTAAATACTACATTGGTCCTTCAGAATGAAACCACATACAAGCTGTGGTACCAGTCAAGAGCTGTGCTTTCAGAAATGTCCTTCTCAGCATTACTAGATTTTCTCAAGCAATGGCTAAACTAGGTGTACTATTCACTGTAGAGAAACTGCTACAGCTAGCTGCCATAACCTTGGTATTTTCAGGAACGCCGTGCGTTTCTCTTTATGATAAAAAGTGGTCTCTACAGCGGATTCGCTGCAAGATCGCTTTTATCAGTGGCAGGAGAGCTGCCCACCCCCGTCCAGCCGCGGTAGTCTCCGCCGGTAGCGGGGGAGACGATCGCGTCCACTCCCGCGGATGCTTGGCTGCCGACTGAGGGGAAGATGGCCCCTGCTCGGCTCCATAGCAAGGAAAGGTGGAAGCAATGTCAAACGTCACTTCTGCCCATAGCTCTTAAGGAGAAATTAATTTTTTTCAAGTGACATTTTATTTTTATTTTGCATTTTAGTGTAAATATGAGATCTGAGGTCTTTTTGACCCCAGATCTCATTGAAGAGATCCTGTCATGCTTTTTTTCTATTACAAGGGATGTTTACATTCCTTATAATAGGAATAAAAGTGACCCAAAACATTTTTTTCGAAAAAAAGACAGGTGTCAAAATAAAAAATAAAAAGTAAAAGAAGAATTTTTTTTTTTTTTTAAACCCTCCCATCCCGACGAGCTTGCACGCAGAAGCGAACGCATACGTGAGTAGCGCCCACATATGAAAACGGTGTTAAAACCACACAAGTGAGGTATCACCACGATAGAGAGAGAGCAATAATTCTAGCCCTAGACCTCCTCTAACTCAAAACTGGTAACCTGTAGAAATTTTTAAACGTCACCTATGGAAATATTTAAGGGTAAAAGTTTGTAGCCATTCCAGGAGCAGGCACAATTTTGAAGGGTGACATGTTGGGTATCAATTTACTTGGCGTAACATTATCTTTCACAATATAGAAAAAAAAAAAATTGGGCTAACTTTACTGTTGTCTCATTTTCTTAATTCAAAAAAGTGTATTTTTTCCAAAAAAAAAAAAGTGCGCTTGCAGACCACTGCGCAAATACGGTGACACAGAAAGTATTGCAACGACCGCCATTTTATTCTCAAGGGTGTTAGAAAAAATATAAATATATATATATATTTGGGGGTTCTAAGTAATTTTCTAGTTAAATAAATAAATGATTTTAACTTGTAAACAAGTGCCAAAAAGAGGCTCGGGGCTCAAGTGGTTAAAGTCTTTATAGTATGCGCGTTGTCCTCCTAATGCAGTTTGCCCGTTTTTGTCATTTATTAAAGAGAACAAAATGGTATTTACCTCATTTCAGAGTGTCTTCTAGCACTCATGTGACCGGCCGGCTCTCTGACAGCTAGAGGGCGGGGCTCGAGATTCCCTCGCTGACGTCAGTCGGGAGGGGAGGAGGAGAGAGCCACGTGAGCTCTGGGAGATTAGGTATATACTGCATTTTTTAAATAAATGACACAGGGGCACACACAGCATTAGGAGATAGATGGTATACAAATGTAGGTGTTATTCCAGCTGTGGGGGGGGGGGGGGCACTGTCACTAGCTGACAGACAGGGAGGGGAGGAGGACAGAGGGAGACACAGGAGAGCAGCGGACGACAGAGGCACATAAACTGACCATGGTGTCAGGGCTCAGCAGCCACGATACACTGTGGTCAGGTTACAGAGAAGAGGGTAGAAACCGGCAAGATCAGCCAGGTATTTCAGGTGATACAGGGGGCCAAATTACACAGCACAAGCACTGTGCTGTATAAAGTGCTTTAAAGGGACAGGATCCATTTTTTTGGGGCAACACTTTAAGCACCGAATCGAAGAATCTCTGATACAGTGTGGTCGAATTTACATTAGTAACTGTTCCCGCAAAGCACGTTGTTAATTCATTATGTGCTTTAGCATGCCATTCATTTAAAAAGCACCCAACACACTAAGGTACATGCGTCAAACACGGCTGATGAGCCAAATCCAGCCCACCAGGCCATTTCATGTGGCCCTCTCACCTCTCCTGCAGCACCCTCCTCATCTTCACCCCCATCTTGTCTCAACAGTTGGCAGCAGAGAGGACTACAGAACTCCTCCTACATGTCCTGCCCTTTATGTGCAGCTGGGAAACCCCCCCTCATCTCCGTCCCCACCTTGTCCAAGCAGTCGGCAGCAAGGAGGATAGAATTCCTCCTATGGACCCTGCCTCCTTAATGCAGGTGCAGCTGCCCCTCATCTATGCCTCCCCTGGTCTCAGCATTCAGCAGACTCTGGCAGTCGACTACAGCCTCTGGTCCTCCTCCAGACCCTGCATTTTCTGCTTCGCAGCTCTGACTCAGCTTCTTCCCAGCAGCAGCACAACATAAGAGGGGTGCACTGTCATGTAAGGAGGGGTGGATTGTTCTGAACATCTAGTCTTACAGCTACAACCAGCCCTTTGAGAGCAATCATAATGCTGATGCAGCCCATAACGAAACTGAGTCCGACACCCCTAAACTAAGGCAAAGCAGCTTTAACACACACGGCAGCGCACCACAATGTATGGCACTGCAATACAGACAGGCACCAAAAATTGTGCAGGTCTGTATTTCTGGGATGTTTAGATGCATTGCCTGCCACTTTCTTAAGACAACGCACCTCACTGAATATGTGTAAAGCCAGCGCAAAGCTTGGTATACACGTTCCATTTTTGGGGGGAGGGTTTTCGGTCAAAAAAAAAAAAAATGGAAAGATCACGCCTCAACACAACAATGTGTGATGCAGGGATCTCTCCAGCCAAACTATGGTATTCTGACAGGAGGGACTACCCCTCCTTCCCCGTCAGTATACTCGGATAAGTGTTTGTGGCCATTGGCTGATCGGATGCAGGTTTTCCAGTAGGACCGTTTGACTGAAGGCGGTCAGACTGGCTCATGTTGAACAGACGGCCGGTAAACATGTTCCTGCTGAACTGGTTACATTCAGTACGTGTGTGCCTGGCTTTGTACTTTCTAGGAGGAAGCAAAGTGTAGCCGTGTTTTGATAGGCACAAGCTGTGGTGGTGCTGCTCTGTGTTCTAGCATAGACAGGTACTCATCATCATTATAATATATATACACACACACACACACACACACACACACACACGAGACACACCAGTAGGAGGAACTAGGATTCAAGTTGTACAGACACAAGAGACACGCCACCACTAATTGATTAACCTGTAATTCTACAGAGACAGTAAGGAAAGGGCATTTGGGACTTGTAGCTCTAGAGACAAGAGATGTGACCACGATAAGGAGAAAATAATAGATCATTCTAGCATGTTTAAAGAGACACTGTCACTGCCCATTACAGGCTAAGTGATACTGTCTAATAGACCATCTTCCCAAGCAACCTATACTCACCAATCCATCCATCCCTTGCTGCCTCCTCAGAGGCAGATATTGCCCCATTTAGGAAAAGTGACCAGGTTTCTAACTCCATGAAGTTAAATTGTGGAGCTCGTTCACACGAGAAGCCCAGGGTAAAAGCATGGGGCCCAGCCCACCTAAAGATGGGCATGCAGCTGCTCAGGGCTGGATACAATTACCTGAAATACTAAATTGCATGTAACATTCACCAGAGGTACTTGCCACGGATCATTTACATGAATGCTATGCATGTGGCTGTAGCAAGGTGGTTCTCTTTTGAGGGTCAAAACAGTAGGTGGAGATACATTGCCCAATTCAGGGCCTATTCACGTACCAGCAGAAGCTTGCAACTTACTTGTTTATTGCCGCCAAACACGCTATTGCTAGGGCCTGGAAGACCCCTTCTGTATCGTTTTCAGCGGTAAAAAGCAATCAGACCACCCCGATGATAAACAAAAAATATGTACAGTATTTTACACGATTCTCACGCTAAATTTCTGAAAGTGTGGGCCCCTTGGTGGTTGTATGCTCTCCCAACCCTAAATCCGACCAGTCTGGGCAACTTATATTTGTTGATATTACCACCCAAGCCTTCAGGAACCCTTCTCCCTACCCTCCCCCCTTCCTTCTATTTCCCATCTTCTCCTTTTCGGGAGTCTTCTCCCCCTTTGCTTTTTTTCCCCTCTTTTTTTTTTATCCGCTCCTGTGGTGATCGGCTTTGCTGGTTCACCCCTTCTGCTTCCTCATGGTATGACCCTAGGCCCTCAGGCTTAGGCATCTCATGCAGACCTACAGCTCCTAAACGCAAGGTCATCCAGTTGATGTTTTGTATTATCAAAAAATGTTTAGTTGCACAAGATATCTGTTGATATATGTTGTGTACCTCCCGCGTGGGTGATCAGTTGTCTTGTCATTTCTGCGTGCAATAATAAAAAGGATTGTACCAAAAGACAGTAGGTGATGAGGAGTCATATCACCTCCCCACCGCCTGTCAAATGCCTGCCGAAAAGCGTTCCACTGAAAATTGTTTTTCAGTGGGGCAACAAAGCTAGAGGTCGACCGATATGGGTTTTTCTCTGGCCGATGCCGATATTTAGAAATCGCGGTGGCCGATGGCCGATATGTGATGCCGATTTTTTTGGGCCGATATGTGATGCCGATTTTTTTGGGCCGATATATTAGGCCGATTTTTTTTTTTCTTTTTTTTTCCCCCCTTCATCTCATAAAATCTAACAGTTAGACTCCTTTCACACTGGGGCGTTTTTTTAGGCGCTTTTGGGCTAAAAATAGCGCCTGTAAAGTGCCTGTAAAACGGCTTCCCTACAGTCTCAGTGTGATATCCCGAGTGCTTTCACACTGAGGCGATGCGCTGGCAGGATGTCTTTGGAGTGGTGTATACTGCTCCTCCACCACTCCTGCCCATTGAAATGAATGCGCACCGCTGCCGAAGTGGCTGCAAAGCGTTTCGGCAGCAGCACTTCAGGGGCGCATTTAACCCCTTCCTCGGCCGCTAGCTGGGTTATAAGCGCCCTGCTAGCAGCCGAATAGCGCCGCTAAAATGACGGTAAAGTGCCGCTAAAACTAACAGCGTTTTACCGTCAACGCCTGCCCTCTCCAGTGTAAAAGCAACCTTAAGTAATAAGTGATGCAGAAAATTTTTTACATTTAAACATTTATTGAACAAAACAAACCTCCAATCAGTTCACTTGTATGTAAAATTTAGATAAAAAAAAAAAAAAATAACTATATCTTAAATATTAAATACACAAAAACATGTAACCAAAACTTTTGGACGAAAAAAAATGGGCTAACTTTACTGCTTATTTTTTTTTTTAATTAGTGTATTTTATTTTAAAAAATTGCGTTTGAAAGACCGCTGCACAAATACCGCGTGACATAAAATATTGCAACAACCGCTATTTTATTGCCTAGGGTCTCTGCTAAAAAAATATATATAATGTTTGGGGGTTCCAAGTGATTTTCTAGCAGAAAATACAGAATTTTTACTTGTAAGCAACAAATGTCAAAAAAGATTTAGTCTTTAAATGGTTAAACTGAGAACTTCTACACACAGAGAACCCGAAGAGATACAAATGTATCTTCTTATCAGATTTGGCAGGCTGCCCAGAGGAGGAGAGAAGAAAACTTCAGACAACTTGCAATTGACTTCTATTACAGAAGTCATTTGCAAGTCCCGCTGAAGTTATAATCGGCTTTTTTTATTAGCACAATCGGCCGATGCCGATTAAGTAAAAAAAGCCAAATATCGGCCGATATATCGGTCGACCTCTAAACAAAGCCTGCTAGATGTGAGAAGCCCAAAGTGGCATGCTGGGACCACTGCAAAAGGCTGGGCATTGTCGGAGAACAGAGATAGTGTGGTACATAACGAAAGTACAATTCTAGAGACAATGGAGAAAATTGAGTACTGTCCGTGATACTTTTTTTATTTGCACTAACATACAATTTTTCAGGACAGGCTTTCGAGGCATGTCCCCTTCTTCAAGGTCCAGGGACATACCCGAAAGCTTGTCCTGAAAAATTGTATGTTAGTGCAAATAAAAAAAGTACCACGGACAGTACTCAATTTCCTCAGTCACAATTGCACTAATACGGCTACAATCAAATCAAGAGACAATGGAGAATGACTAACGAGACAATTATTTGACTTGTAGAATTACACAGACAAGACATACCCCGGTAAAGCAAAAGATGAGGGGGCAGATGACAGAAGCTACAGTTCTAGCACATCTAGAGCCATGAGAAGGGGCAATGGCAACTACAACCTTAAATTAGGTACACGGGTGCAAGTATCACCCCCTCCCCTCCCCGACTGCAATATTGTATTCTGACAGCAGGAACTCTCCCTTGTCAGAATACACTGATCAGCGCTGCAGCCAATTTGCACCAAGCTGTTGATGAAAGTAGGTTTTCCAGCAGTCCCATTCGACAGAAGCCGACCTAAAGAGCTGCTTCCGTTTAACAGAGGACTACACACAGATCCAAATTTGGTTGGTCCCCAGTAAGCAGAATACATTTCCATCTGTGTACAGAGCTTTAGGGTCACTAGTTATCCTCATGCCTCTCACTCTCTAATCCTCAGTACTGGCTGATGAATCTTGAGCCTTCTCAGTCCAGAAATAGGGTGACCTGTCCTCGTTCACATCCACTTTCTGTACATAGTGTGGTGGTTCTATGCTGTAGAAAACAGGCACATCATCCCTCATTGAGAAAGACTGGAAACAGCGTAGTCTCATCTTTTGATTACTATAGATAATGACATTTATTTTTACAGAACAAAAAGGTAATGGCGTATCATGAAAAAGCAAAATGAGGAAGCAATGTAACAAAAGGTCATTAAAAGCACAGAACAGGAACAAGCCTGTTCCAGTAATGGCATGGAAGACCAGAACTCATACTCATTACAGAAGGGTTTGCCCAAGACTGTGCTAGCAGATGACTTAAAGCACGCCAAGCAGATCATGTGATCTTTCTTTAAAACAGGAAATCAACTCAGGTTAAACAAGTTGGTTGCCTCAGCTGTCTAACGTCATAGCTGAGGAAAGATCACTTACACCTGACACTTGGTAACACAGAAACCGGTCACTAGGTAATCACAAACACATAAAGCTCCAAAAGAAATGAAGAACTCCCGCAGAGACAGAACATATTTGTAATTTATGCATTGTGTTAAATGTGTGTTCACTGAAATATCTGCTGAGCAAAACTTTCACAAACCCTTCAACTGCCATATATATATATATATATATATATATATATATATATATATATATATATATATATATATATATATATATATATATATATATATATATATGATAAAATGTCATGTTTCTGTGATGTAAAAAAAATTAGACAAAGATCATTTCATAACTTTTCCCACCTTTAATGTGACCTGTAAACTGTACAAGTAGGTTGAACAAACTGATATCTTTTAGGTGCAGGGAAGTAAAAAAAAAAAAAAAAAATTTTTTTAAATATATATATATATATATATATATATATATATATATATATATATATATATATATATATATATAGTTGCATAAGTGTGCACACCCTTAAATAGTTTGTTGAAGCACTTTTTGATTTTATTACAGCACTCAGTCTTTTTGGATATGAGTCTATCAGCATGGCACATCTTGACGTGGCAATATTTGCTCACCATTCTTTGCAAAAAGACTCCAAACCTGTCAGATTGCGAGGGCATCTCCTGTGCACAGCCCTCCTCAGATCACCCCACAGACTTTCAATGGGGGTGGCTCTGGCTGGAACGTTCCAAAACGTTATTCTTCTTCTGGTGAAGCCATTCCTTTGTTGATTTGGAAGTATGCTTTGGGTCGTTGTCATGCTGAAAGATGAAGTTCAGGCTTCTGCTAGAAAGCTGAACATGAAGGTTTTGTGTCAATATTTACCGGTATTTGGAACTGTTCATAATTCCCTCTACCTTGACTAAGGCTGGGTTCACACTGGTGCGACACGACAGCCGTCCTACTTTGGATCCGACTTTGCCCTGCGACATGAAGCCGGCATGTGTCCGACTTTCAATGAACGGGGATCCGACTTGGATCCCCGCCAATGCCGGCACTGTGTTTGGTATGAATCTTTAGGGGGGAACTCCGCGCCAAATTTTAAATAAAAAACCGGCATGGGTTCCCCCTCCAGAGGCATACCAGGCCCTTGGGTCTGGTATGGACCTTGAGGGGAACCCCCTACGCCGAAAAAACGGCGTGGGGGGTCGCCCCCAATCCATACCAGACCCTTATCCGAGCACGCAGCCCGGCCGGACAGGAATGGGGGTGGGGACGAGCGAGCGCCCCCCCCCCTCCTGAACCGTACCAGGCCGCATGCCCTCAACATGGGGGGTGGTGCCTTGGGGGAGGGGGGCGCGCTGCGGCCCCCCCACCCCAAAGCACCTTGTCCCCATGTTGATGAGGACAAGGGCCTCTTCCCGACAACCCTGGCCGTTGGTTGTCGGGGTCTGCGGGCGGGGGGCTTATCGGAATCCGGGAGCCCCCTTTAATAAGGGAGCCCCCAGATCCCGGCCCCCCACCCTATGTGAATGAGTATGGGGTACAGCGTACCCCTACCCATTCACCTAGGAAAAAAGTGTCAATTTAAAAAAAAACACTACACAGATTTTTAAAGCATTTTATTAGACAGCTCCGGGGGTCTTCTTCCGACTTCGGGGGTCTCTCCGGTTCTTCTCCACGCTCTCCGGATCTTCTGCCGGGCTCCTCCGCTCTCTTCTGCTCTTTTGCCGCTCTTTTGCTAAAGCGGAGGAGCCTGGTCTTCAATCTTCTGCCTTCTGCCCTCTTCTCCTGATGTTGACACGACGCTCTCCCCGGCTAGAATGCTCTCTGTGCGCTCTGCTCTGACTTATATAGGCGGTGACCCCGCCCCCTTATGCCGTCACAGTCCCTGGGCATGCTGGGACTGTGACGTTTTAGGGGGCGTGGTCATCACCCGATGACCACGCCCCCTTATGCCGTCACAGTCCCAGCATGCCCAGGGACTGTGACGGCATAAGGGGGCGGGGTCACCGCCTATATAAGTCAGAGCAGAGCGCACAGAGAGCATTCCAGCCGGGGAGAGCGTCGTGTCAACATCAGGAGAAGAGGGCAGAAGGCAGAAGGCAGAAGATTGAAGACCAGGCTCCTCCGCTTTAGCAAAAGAGCGGCAAAAGAGCAGAAGAGAGCGGAGGAGCCCGGCAGAAGATCCGGAGAGCGTGGAGAAGAACCGGAGAGACCCCCGAAGTCGGAAGAAGACCCCCGGAGCTGTCTAATAAAATGCTTTAAAAATCTGTGTAGTGTTTTTTTTTAAATTGACACTTTTCCTAGGTGAATGGGTAGGGGTACGCTGTACCCCATACTCATTCACATAGGGTGGGGGGCCGGGATCTGGGGGCTCCCTTATTAAAGGGGGTTCCCGGATTCCGATAAGCCCCCGCCCGCAGACCCCGACAACCAACGGCCAGGGTTGTCGGGAAGAGGCCCTTGTCCTCATCAACATGGGGACAAGGTGCTTTGGGGTGGGGGGCCGCAGCGCGCCCCCTCCCCCAAAGCACCAACCCCCCATGTTGAGGGCATGCGGCCTGGTACGGTTCAGGAGGGGGGGGGGCGCTCGCTCGTCCCCACCCCCATTCCTGTCCGGCCGGGCTGCTTGCTCGGATAAGGGTCTGGTATGGATTGGGGGGGACCCCCACGCCGCTTTTATCGGCGTAGGGGGTTCCCCTCAAGATCCATACCAGACCCAAGGGCCTGGTATGCTCTTGGAGGGGGAACCCATGCCGGTTTTTTATTTAAAATTTGGCGCGGAGTTCCCCCTCAAGAACATCTGAGCACAAGTCGCGTGCCAAAGTCGGATCATGCAAGACGGCAATCCGACTTTGATCCGACTTCAATGATAGTCAATAGGCTGAAGTAGGATCAAAGTCGGACCAAAGTAGTACAGGGAGCATTTCTAAAGTCGGAACGACTTGTGTCGGACCAGTTAGGACGGCTCCCATAGGGAAACATTAAATTTCACACGTCATGCGACATGAGCTCCCAATGTCGGAGCGTTTGTCGGACCAGTGTGAACCCAGCCTAAGGCCCCTGTTCCAGATGAAGAAAAACAGCCCCAAAGCATGATGCTGCCACCACCATGCTTCACTGTGGGCATGGTGTTCTTTTGGTGATGTGCAGTATTTTCGCGCCAAAACGTTCAACCTTGGTTTCATCAGACCATAACACATTTTCCCACATGCTTTTGGGAGACTTCTGATGTGTTTTTGGTAAATTTAGCCGGGCTTGGATGTTTTTCTTCGTAAGAAAAGGCTTCTGTCTTGCCACTCTACTCCATAGCCCAGACATATGAAGAATGTGGGAGATTGTTGTCACATGTACCACACAGCCAGTACTTGCCAGATATTCCTGCAGCTCCTTTAATGTTGCTGTAGGCCTCTTGGCAGCCTCCCTGACCTGTTTTCTTCTCATCAATTTTGGATGGACGTCCAGTTCTTGGTAATGTCACTGTTGTGCCATATTTTCTCCACTTGATGACTGTCTTCACTGTGTTCCATGGTATATCTAATGCCTTGGAAATTCTTTTGAACCCTTCTCCTGACGGATACCTTTCAACAATGAGATCCCTCTGATGCTTTGGAAGCTCTCTGCAGACCATGGCTTTTACTGTAGGATGCGAATAAGGCCGCGTACACACGAGCGGACTTTTCGGCAACAAAAGTCCGACAGCCATTCCGGCGGACTTTCGTCAGACTTTTGACCGAACGGACTTGCCTACACACGATCACACCAAAGTCCGACGGATTTGTACAGGATGACGTACGACCGGACTAAAATAAGGAAGTTGATAGCCAGTAGCTGCCCTAGCATTGGTTTTTGTCCGTCGGACTAGCATACAGACGGGCGGATTTTTCGACCGGACTCGAGTCCGTCAGAAAGATTTGATGAATGTTTCAAATCTAAAGTCCGTCAGATTTTCAACTGGAAAAGTCCGCTGAAGGTCCGATGAAGCCCACACACGGTCCATCAGACCAGTCCGGTAGCAAAGTCCGCTTGTGTGCACGCTGCATAAGAAAATGTCAGGAAAGACCTACTAGAATAGCTGAACTTGCTTTCGGATTTATTCAGCTCATATCAGAGTTCAGTTTGATAGGCTTCTGAGATCATTCAGAGTTACAGTGCATCCAAACACCTTCTGACCAGTCGAGCAGTTTTATGTTACCTTCTTCTACAATAACTCTGAGGCAAGAAACTGTACTGGCAATCAAAAACCTGTAAACTCAACTCAAAACATCTTTGAAAAGCAGGAGAGAGGAGTGGGAGTTCATGACCTTACGTGAACCTGTGGCCAGACTACAGGCAGTCCCCGAGTTACGAACACCTCCTACTTACGAACGGCCTCAAATGTCGGCCACTTGTGCTCCACGCTGGTCCTGGATACCTCCGGACACATCCCATACTGCAGTACTACATGTACTGCATGGCCAGAAGAGCCCCAGATAACATAACAAGCGTCTGAGCATCCCACATCCACGCACAGACAGACGTTACACTTACGAATGCAGTGTTGCGACTTACAAACAAACCTACAGTCCCTATTGTGTTCGTAACTCGAAGACTTCCTGTATAGGCATGCTGGTATTTACTACTTTAGTCTTCTTTTCGCCCACTGAACTTTATCCACAGCGCTTTAGGCACTGTGGGGTAATTAATTCTCAAAATTCAAGGCAGATGCACTAAAGTCCTTCTCTCTTGAAGTGGAACTTTAATAAAAAAAATAAAAATAAAAAAAAATATGTGGACAGAGAAGATATTTAATGCAGAAGAGACAAACCATGTCTCCTCTGCATTAAGAGCCCATTCACACAGGGACGACTTGTCAGGCGACCTAGTCGCCTGACAAGTCGCCTCCCGTTCTGTACAATGGAACCGTTCTAATCGGAGCGACGCAAGTCGCTCCGACTTAGAAAAAGGTTCCTGTACGACTTTGGGGGCGACTTGGGGCGACTTGCATAAACTTCTATACAGAAGTCGTTTTGCAAGTCGCCGCGGAAGTCGTTTGCAGGTCGTCTCGCTGAGGCGACCTGCAAGTCATGTTGCCCCTGTGTGAATGGGGTCTCAAGTTCCCTTACCTGCCTGTCCATGCAACTCAGTGTATGATTTTATCGGGCCTGCCAATTAAATACGGGATTGATACCCCTGAAGTTGCCAGGGAGCTCCAGGGGAACACAACGCTGGAGAACAGCTGGGTATAGTTCTGCTTTAAAGTGGTTGTAGACCTCAAACATAAAATATGAACAAAGCATATCCCGCTATAGTGTGTTCTTGTCTTATTTAAGAGCACCAAGTGTAATTTCTGTCTGCTGCTTCCTTCCTTTGTCAGCATGAATTACTTCTGACAAGTTTTCCTGACACAAGAAAAAAAAAAAAAAAAAAAAAAAAAAAGGGTGACAGGGGAGGGGCTGGCACCGACTGACAGCCTCAGCACTGGTCCTGTGTGAACAGGGAAAGAAGGGGGGTGCTCCCTTCCCTTTAATTTCCATACAAAAGTCTGCAGATTGTAACTTCAGCTCTTCACCCCCTTTTTCTGGGCAGTGGTTTTGAACAGAGCAGCGCCTATCTTCCTCTTTTTGGGTCATTCCCAGCACTCCTGGCTACTCCTCGTCAACCAGTGCCCCCCAATAGCAAGCCGCTTGCTCTGGGGGCACTGGTGCGTGCTCGCTCCCAAGCCCCGCTTTATGCATCCCTAAGACAGCCCCACCCCATCCTCATTGTCTATGATTGACAGTAGCAGAAGCCAATGGCTCCCGCTCATGTCTGAGCCAATGAGGATTGAGAGACCCGGGAGAAACCTAGCTCTCGTGCTTATCGCTGGATCGAGAGGGAGCTCAGGTGAGTATTAGGGGGAATGGGGTAGCCACTGCACACAGAAAGTTTCTTTAGCTTCTTGCATAAAATGCATGAAGGTAAAAAAAATCTTGAGCCTTTAAAACTACTAAGCTCTGTCATATGCTCAGCTCACCTGGTCCCCCATTCCAGCAGTCACTCAGCAGTCCTTCAGCCTTCTAACCTCCAAAAATAGAAACTGAGCAGGTGCTTTTATCCATAGGCTGGTGAAAATGGCAGTGTCTCTTTAAAGTGACAGTGCCTTTCTTGGCCCTCTGCTCATCCAATGATTTTTGCCTCTCCGGCGATCCCCTTCTGTGCTTCTTCCATATTTGTTGTGATCACCGAGAATGAACACCTTCATGCTGCACCCAGCAAGAGAGGGGAGGAATGACTGGTTGTAAAGCTATTTTACAGCTTGTTAATATCCATAGTCTGGCAGCAGGTGCACTTTGAGGGTATATACTCACAAGTCTGGCTCCTACAACTGCGTTTATTAAACACAAGTACATACCTGTGCATCTCACATGCATTTATATAGATTTCTATTATATGTGACTTCATGGTCTGACAACACAGGAATGGGGGCCCCTTTCACACGAGGCAGATCCACTCAGTGGAGTCCGCCAGCTCAGCGGGAGATCGATCTGTTGATGTCTACTGAGCCGGCGGATGACAGGTCCATCTCTGCTCACTGAGCGGGGAGGGACCTGTCAGAGCCCCGCTGATTTCTATGGGGAGATCGAACGAAAACAGACAGCATGTCCGTTTTCATCCGATCCGCCAGACGGATGGCTGAACGTATGAATGAATGAAAAATTTGTAAAGCGCTGCAAATGCGAACTGAATCGCCTCAAGGCGCTAAATGCGTTTAGTGTCGTCAGGTTCTAGAAGAGGAAGGTCTTGAGTTTTTGTAGCGCCATACGTCTGTTTTTAGCAGATCGGATGGCAACGGGCGTCTGCGGACACATCTCCGCTGACATCTGCCTGCCCATAGGAGTCAATGGGTGGACCGCTCGGATCCGCCTGAAAAATAGACAGGCGGATCTGAGACAGCTTATGTGAAAGGGGCCTAAAGCATTTATAAAAGCAGTTACACGACCACCAGAAACCACAAGCAATGTATATGTACAAAACAATTTAATAGATGTGATTTCTAAGACAAGTTAACCTCAACAAATATCTGCATAAAATGGAATGATTTCACCCAAATAAAATTTCTCCCCAGTCCCCATCTGGGTAACATCCCCAGTCCAAAATATACTAATTGCACTTTATTTATGAGGGCTAGGATGCACCAAAGCTCTTCACAATGAGCCGCATTTACTATATTCTGCCTGTAAAGGGGTCAACACTCATCAATAAAGAGATTGATATATTTTTGACAATAAGGAATTTTAAATTAAAAAAAATAAATAAATCACTCTGTGCTGACCTAGTTGTTCCTTAGTTTACCACCCAATGGAAGTTCATATCAGAGCAACAAGTTCAATGCTATCATCAGACATTTCCAATAGTATTCGGAACTCCATATACCATTCTCACTTATGTATGGAGAGATTCATCCAGATCCTGGGTGGGTAACATACTGACTAGCCAGACATAGTTCAACATAGGTCAGCCCAGAGTGTGGCAGGTCACTGAATGTGGCTTGTGTGTGGCCTGTGTGCATCCCATGGCACACTCCACATGGGACACAACAGTCTCTTGCTAATGCACAGTGAGGCTCAATGAGAGCCAGGGACCATCGCAGCTGAGTACGGAGCGGAACACTGACTATGCATGTGCGGAAGTCTGAGCGGACAGGAGGAGACCGGAGTTGTGTCTGAGGGCTGCCGACTTTCGGGTGGGCGTTGTAGATCATAAGCTGCTGAGGTGGACAGGACTCTAGGAATGTCCTACATCTACTGACCTGGAGTCTCTCAACCCACACACAATCAGACACGAGTCACATTCAGTGACCTGCCACACTCTGTGGTGACCGATGTTGAACTGTATGTCTGGTTAGTCAGTATGTTACCCACCAAAAACCTGGATGAATCTCTCCATACATAAATAAGTGAGAATCGTTCATGGAGTTCCGTGAGCCATTGGAAATGTCTGCTGATAGCATTGAACTTTTTGCTCCGATATGAACTTTCTTGTACAAAGGGTTTTATTAATAATAATTTCAATAAAACAGCTCATCACGTTGATGGTCGCATCACAAATAAACATATAATACGAAAAAAGAAAACAGAATGAAGTAGATATGCTCAAGTCCTAGAGATTGCAAGAACGGTCATACATAACATTTAGAAGATTGCTAACAGAACCTCGGTAGTCTAGGACAGGCTGCACCAAATATAGGTAAAAACGTCCTTAGAGTTTTGAGTGCAGCTTGCTATCAAACCATATAATCGATAAGTATATTATGCTAGAAGTAAAGCTTGTAACCATCCCCACCTAGGTATGGTGCCTGGTGGCCTGAGCTAAAAATGAAAAATAGGAAAAGAACCAAGAGGAAAAAAAAAAAAAAAAAAAAAAAAAAAAGGAGAGAGTGAGGGGTAGAAGACCAGGAAAATGAAAGGAAAGAAGGGGAGTCCACGGGGTAGGGGGCAGAGACATATTAAAATCGAGAGAACCTTAGGATCAAATCTGGATGGTTGAGTGTAGGCAACCCAAGGCTGTCAAACATGAAAGAATTTCTCTGATATGAACTTTCATTTAGTGGTAAACTAAGGACCATGCGGGGGCTGATCAATGATAGACCACATACTGTCTATTCAGTATCAAACAATTTTAAAGGGGAATATATCAGCATCACGAAGTGAGGAACATCCTTATCCATTTTAGTACTCATATGGAGAGATCTTGTATTCATTTAACCATTGATAGAGGTCAATACCACCCTCCAAATAAGTACTCACAGAATATGTGATTGATTATATATTCAATGCTCTTTTGAGCTAATGACATGAGGGATACTCAATATTGAAGGGTGACTGGGCCTATCCTAAAGTAATGTGGTCTTCTATGCAAGACTAGGCTCTGAGTGGCTGGTGTGATTTTAAGGAATTATAAATACTCCAAGTACTTTTTGCATTCCCAAAAGTCAGCAATGAATGCTGCTTACAACTGTCACTGGGCTTCAGGACAGTAAATGTATGAAACTTACTGGTTTATAGCAAGCAAATGGATTCTCACTTTAAATTTTCTAAACTGTCCTAGAAACACAGAATTGAGAACCCGATTGGCCTCTGGGGGCACCCATGCGATCCGATTCCAGTGAAGACCAAAAAGGAAAAAGATCCTGCACCATTTTGGTGCCAATGCGATGCGATTTCAGCTACAGAGTTTGTATGGCTGAAATCAAATTGCATGTGATCTGCACAGCAATGCGATGCAAATCACATGCAATGTCCGGCATAGCGCTAGTGTTAACCAGCACTCAGTATCTAAAGGACTGGGAGCCAGAGGAAAGCCAACATTTATTTGGGCGTGCTGACGTGCCATATCCACCGTCTGTAGGACGGGTGTTCGTGCTAGCCGGCCGGCTGTCTATGCTGTTTTTATTCAACAAACTGTAAGTGTATTTCTAATGTCTTTTAAATAAATATCCATCCAGGATTACGCTATGTTGCTCTTCCTTCCTTTCTTTTTTTTGGGGCATTGTTTGTGAGAACAACTCCAAGTTAGGAGTATAGTATTCTCTGCATCCTGGTATCCTTATGTGGAGGATAGCGAGCCATCCACGGTCTGAGGAGTTGTCTAACGGTGTTCCCATCTCAGGAAAGGCCCCGACCGGGTTAAGGTCACAAGCTTTTTTAAGCTTGCCATTTGGTAAGCGCCCATTTTATTCATAACACTGTGGTGTGGTGAAGGTCTATCTAGTCCCATCTGTATTTGTCAAATAAGGAACTCAGTTGTCCGGTTTCATCTATTGCACCTTTGAAGACTTCCTCCATTGATTGAACTTTATTATGTCACTTGATTGTTCATGAACTTTATTTATCACTATTCAACACTTGTGATTTTATTATCACATATTTGATTTACAGCGCTGCTTCTTTTTGTTTTATTTTTTTATTTTTTGTTTTATTTATTAAGTACCCCATGGCATATTATTAAACGGGATTATATAGCGCCAACAGTTTACGCAGCGCTTTACAACATGAGGGCAGACAGTACACTTACAATACAAATCAATACAGGAGGAATCATAGTTCAACATAACAAAAAGTGATTGTAAAGGCGTTTATCTTAATGCATTCTATGTGCATAGGTGTGTGTTAGAGAAAAAAAACAAACAAAAAAAAAAAAAAATGGTATGGTGAATTTTTGGTGCAACGTTTTCTCCAAAGATTTCAATGGCAGTGCACAAAAAACGCATAAAAGAAGCAAGTCTTAACCCCATATCAACCTCTACTTTATTTGAATAACATTGGCAAAAAAAATAAAAAAATAATTTAAAAAATCCACAACATGCATCAAAAACGCACAATAAAAAAACCCAGGAAATTGCAGATGCAATGATGTGAACCTGACTCTAAACGCAACTCCACTTTTGTGTGTGTGGGGGGGGGGGGGGGATAGCAAAATACAAACTAATATAGCATATACAAAATGCGACTTTCCTTTTTAATCTGCAGCTGCTGTAATTTTCTGTAAAATGCAATGCAATATTTCTTTATTTATGGCAAGCAAATGGCCACTGCCCCCACCTATAACTGGCCTGCGCAGCAAGGAACACATGGAAGGGCAACGCATGCAAAACGAAGCCAAAGAAAATTCCCAGCTCAACTCATCAACCAGCCTGTAACCAAATTCTCCAGTAACAGTCTGCATTAGAGCTGAAGCCTGCTGTCTTTAAGGCAGCTGGGTGGATCCCAACAACATAGTCGGGATTCTCCCATAGCCTGGAGAGGCACTGTGACGTCACCCGACAGCCCACTTTAGCCTGCTGTGGGATGAATACAGATCTCAGGAGACAAAAACAAGTGACCCACAGAAGAAGTATGGCCAAAAAGCTCTCTCAAAAAAAAAAAAAAAAAAAAAAAAATGAAACAAAAAGTCTGTTGAGCCTGCAGCAGAGAATAAGGCTTGGGAGGGGGAAGAAGACTATATCTTCGTTCAGAGAATAAAGCTTGGAATGGGAAGAACACTGTATATCTTCGTTCAGAGAATAAAGCTTGGAAGGGGAAGAACACTGTATATCTTCGTTCAGAGAATAAAGCTTGGAAGGGGAAGAACACTGTATATCTTCGTTCAGAGAATAAAGCTTGGAAGGGGAAGAACACTGTATATCTTCGTTCAGAGAATAAAGTTTAAAAGGGGAAGAACACTGTATATCTTCGTTCAGAGAATAAAGCTTGGAAGGGGAAGAACACTGTATATCTTCGTTCAGAGAATAAAGCTTAGAAGGGGAAGAACAATGTATATCTTCGTTCAGAGAATAAAGCTTGGGAGGGAGAAGAAGACTGTATATCTTCGTTCAGAGAATAAAGTTTAAAAAGGGGAAGAACACTGTATATCTTCGTTCAGAGAATAAAGCTTGGAAGGGGAAGAACACTGTATATCTTCGTTCAGAGAATAAAGCTTAGAAGGGGAAGAACAATGTATATCTTCGTTCAGAGAATAAAGCTTGGAATGGGAAGAACACTGTATATCTTCGTTCAGAGAATAAAGCTTGGAAGGGGAAGAACACTGTATATCTTCGTTCAGAGAATAAAGCTTGGGAGGGAGAAGAAGACTGTATATCTTCGTTCAGAGAATAAAGCTTGGAAGGGGAAGAACACTGTATATCTTCGTTCAGAGAATAAAGCTTGGGAGGGAGAAGAAGACTGTATATCTTCATTCAGAGAATAAAGCTTGGAAGGGGAAGAACACTGTATATCTTCGTTCAGAGAATAAAGCTTGGAAGGGGAAGAACACTGTATATCTTCGTTCAGAGAATAAAGCTTAGAAGGGGAAGAACAATGTATATCTTCGTTCAGAGAATAAAGCTTGGAATGGGAAGAACACTGTATATCTTCGTTCAGAGAATAAAGCTTGGAAGGGGAAGAACACTGTATATCTTCGTTCAGAGAATAAAGCTTGGGAGGGAGAAGAAGACTGTATATCTTCGTTCAGAGAATAAAGCTTGGAAGGGGAAGAACACTGTATATCTTCGTTCAGAGAATAAAGCTTAGAAGGGGAAGAACACTGTATATCTTCGTTCAGAGAATAAAGCTTGGAATGGGAAGAACACTGTATATCTTCGTTCAGAGAATAAAGCTTGGAATGGGAAGAACACTGTATATCTTCGTTCAGAGAATAAAGCTTGGAATGGGAAGAACACTGTATATCTTCGTTCAGAGAATAAAGCTTGGAAGGGGAAGAACACTGTATATCTTCGTTCAGAGAATAAAGCTTGGAAGGGGAAGAACACTGTATATCTTCGTTCAGAGAATAAAGCTTGGAAGGGGAAGAACACTGTATATCTTCGTTCAGAGAATAAAGCTTGGGAGGGAGAAGAAGACTGTATATCTTCGTTCAGAGAATAAAGCTTGGAAGGGGAAGAACACTGTATATCTTCGTTCAGAGAATAAAGCTTAGAAGGGGAAGAACACTGTATATCTTCGTTCAGAGAATAAAGCTTGGAATGGGAAGAACACTGTATATCTTCGTTCAGAGAATAAAGCTTGGAATGGGAAGAACACTGTATATCTTCGTTCAGAGAATAAAGCTTGGAATGGGAAGAACACTGTATATCTTCGTTCAGAGAATAAAGCTTGGAAGGGGAAGAACACTGTATATCTTCGTTCAGAGAATAAAGCTTGGAAGGGGAAGAACACTGTATATCTTCGTTCAGAGAATAAAGCTTGGAAGGGGAAGAACACTGTATATCTTCGTTCAGAGAATAAAGCTTGGAAGGGGAAGAACACTGTATATCTTCGTTCAGAGAATAAAGCTTGGGAGGGAGAAGAAGACTGTATATCTTCGTTCAGAGAATAAAGCTTGGAAGGGGAAGAACACTGTATATCTTCGTTCAGAGAATAAAGCTTGGGAGGGAGAAGAAGACTGTATATCTTCATTCAGAGAATAAAGCTTGGAAGGGGAAGAACACTGTATATCTTCGTTCAGAGAATAAAGCTTGGGAGGGAGAAGAAGACTGTATATCTTCATTCAGAGAATAAAGCTTGGAAGGGGAAGAACACTGTATATCTTCGTTCAGAGAATAAAGCTTGGGAGGGAGAAGAAGACTGTATATCTTCGTTCAGAGAATAAAGCTTAGAAGGGGAAGAACACTGTATATCTTCGTTCAGAGAATAAAGCTTGGGAGGGAGAAGAAGACTGTATATCTTCGTTCAGAGAATAAAGCTTAGAAGGGGAAGAACACTGTATATCTTCGTTCAGAGAATAAAGCTTGGAAGGGGAAGAACACTGTATATCTTCGTTCAGAGAATAAAGCTTGCCTGTGATATGACACGGACTCAAGCCAATACAAACTAAACAGCTTGATTCAACAATAATTCCCCCTCTCCCCCTCCTATTCTTATGGCCATATCAACAAATTAGGAACAAGCACTCAGTCCAAATGAACCTTCATTAAATATAGTGCTGTAGCCCACAATCAAAGAGCAAGAAGCTATTCATCCAATCCAGCCAGTTAAGCTGATACAGATATTCGGTTGTACTGAATTTTGGTCTATGCGTACCCCTGTCTGTTCAACAGAAGCCAGTCTAATGACCGACTTCTGATGAAAGGTCCTAATGGAAAGCCAGCTTTCGATGAATTCAGCCAATGGCTGCAGCACTGATCAGTGTATTCTGAAGAGAGGGGGAGCCCCTCCTGTCAGACCACAATAGAGCAGCGGGGGGGGACCCTTGCATCCACATTCCATGTATACACCTGCTTTATTCTGATCAAGGAACCATTGTATGTCTACAAACACTCGGCTCCCTCAGCAGACATCCCCAAGTGGAAGTGGTTTACAGTTTAGTGATAGTAATCAGTATATTGCTTCCTTCTTTAAGTATCACATGTCTTTTTTTATATATTCTTTCCATGTCTGTGTACTAACTGTCTCATGAAAGTAACAGTTGGCAGGGGACAGGACAAACTAACTGCCAGGGAGGCTTCCGCAGTTAATAAAAAAAAAAAAATTATCCATCTAAATAGAATGGAATTTCGGTAAGCACCCCGAGTAGTTACAGCCTTTCCCAACCCGTCACTTTGCCTGATGGCTTAGTCTGAATGTATACACAGAGAAAAATATCAAAAGTACAATAAAGACCTACCCACACCAAAACGCAGTGCGGGCAAGGTGCGCTCTGTGCGGGTTTCCCGCACTGGAGGTGAAGGCGCCCCCCATGTGCGAAATGCAGGTGCCAGTGAATTGTTAATGGCATACCAAACGCATCTCAAGAAATGCAGCATTTGCAGCCACTAAATGGCATAGTACCGGATTAGTGTGCTGTGTCCTGAAAAAGTAGTGCTTGCACTTAATTTTCCCTATTCCAGTCTGTTTTGTAGCTTATTCAAAATGAATGGGCTGTCAAAACTACAAGGCACAGAAACACGTAGGACTATACGGGAATGTGCACATTCAGGTGTGAAATGGCCCAAATATATTCTAATATAAAAACGTTATTTTAGTTTTGGATAGAGGAAGAAAGGCACTGGTGTATTCCTAATGTGTATAGCGCACACAGGCCCCAAGGGGGAGAGGGCCCACTGCGCATTCACTGCATGCAATGGGGACTTGATTCAGAAAGCAACAACCGCACCCGTCTATGGGCACCAAGCAGGGTACGTCACCCTTACAGAGCAGAGTCCTGTACCCACTACATAAGGTGGAGACCAACACACCTCACTACCCTATTCCCTCATGTGATACAAGATGGCGGCAGGCTCCTGCGCACTGAATCCACGCTCACCCGCTGAATGGAGCAGACTCTAAGAAGGGCTGGCACAGACAATATGGGGGGCAGAGAGGCGGAGCATTGTGTGTATAAGGCAGCATTGCGATCCAGGGGAGGGTGGGGCAGAGAGCCAGAGCACTGTGTGTGTGTATAAGGCAGCAGAGTGATCCAGGGGAAGGGGGCAGAGAGGCGGAGCATTGTGTGTATAAAGCAGCAGTGTGATCCAGGGGATTGGGGGCATAGAGCAGGAGAATTGTGTGTATAAGGCAGCAGTGAGATCCGGGGGGGGGGGGGGGGCTGAGAGCCAGAGCATTGTATGTGTATAAGGCAGCAGTGTGATCCAAGGGAATGGGGCACAGAGCCAGAGCATTGTGTGTGTATAAGGCAGCAGTGTGATCCAGGGGAAGGGGGGCAGAGAGCCAGAGCATTGTGTGTGTATAAGGCAGCAGTGTGATCCAGCGGAAGGGGGGCAGAAAGCCAGGAGCATTGTGTGTGTATAAGGCAGCAGTGTGATCCAGCGGAAGGGGGGCAGAAAGCCAGGAGCATTGTGTGTGTATAAGGCAGCAGTGTGATCCAGGGGAAGGGGGGCAGAGAGCCAGTGCATTGTGTGTGTATAAGGTAGCAGTGTGATCCAGGGGAAGGGGGGCAGAGAGCCAGTGCATTGTGTGTGTATAAGGTAGCAGTGTGATCCAGAGGAAGGGGGGCAGAGAGCCAAAGCATTGCGTGTGTATAAGGCAGCAGTGTGATCCAGGGGAAGGGGGGCAGAGAGGCGGCGCATTGTGTGTATAAGGCATGTAAAATTCATGTTACTGGTTCGCGGTATTCAAACTTGAGAGTTTGGTGGTCCAAAAGGTTGGCGACCACTAATCTAGGTCATGTGTTGATTGCTGCCTGTCTGTGTCCAGGGCCAATCACTTGCAGGAAATTGAGTGGCGTCATTTTGCTTTCAATGGGGCTGTCTCCCATTGCTATTCGCTAGGACCCCCTGCTGATTTTCTCACATCTACACACTGTCAGGCCAAAATGCTGGTGTGAACAGGCACTAAAACACTTCACTCTCTCAAATAAAAAAAAATTAAAAAAATAGAAAGATGATAAATATAAAACACTATCACATAACAGACCAGGAGGATCAGCCACATCCCTGTGCTCGAAAGTAGTAATAATGATGTAAAATCCGCCATGCATTGCCTCATAACTGTATGCAGGAAGGAGGACGCAATCCCTACAATGACCTATTCTACTCGTTTCAACAGCATTTACAGTACACACGTCAGTTTTTCCAGAACGTTTACACACACATTATATGAACAAAAAGTACAACACAAATGTGATCTGTGGACACAACAAATTACACGGATGAGGGGAATTTTAAAAACTATGAAGATACAAAATGTTGTTTTGGATAGTGTAGGGAAGGGTTAAAACCAGTCAGGTCATGTCTTATAGCTGTCTGCGTAGCACTAGTGCGATTTTCCTTCGCTTCCTGTTCTAGCGACAAAACAGGAAGTTAGGGGAAACTTCACAGAGCGTTCCAAACCTGCGCAATCTCCCTGCTCTGTAGCAGTAGGCAAGAGCTTGTGTGTGTTCAGATCCCACGTGAGCGAGACCGCCAGGACGCTGTCACTGGACCAATCAAAAGCGCTCGGGGCACTCCCCACAGCCACATGCAGACAAGGACCATGAATATACGTGGGGTGGGGAACACCTCGGGCACTTGTGATTGGCCCAGTATAGTGACAACGTCCGGGCGCTCTCCCTCACATGGGTCAGGGCTAGGATCTGAAGACCTCCGGGCTCACTCCTATAAACCATGGATGCTCAACCTGTGGACCTCCAGCTATTGAGGAACTACAAGTCCCATGAGTCATTGCAAGCCGCTGAGAGTTACAACCGTGACTCCCAAAGGCATAGGCATGATGGGATTTGTAGTTCAGCAACAGCTGGAGGGCCACAGGTTGAGCACCCACGCTATAAACAAACAGCTGTCCCCATTAGAAGATTTCCCCTCACCTCCTGTCCTGGTGACAACACCAATATTTTGCACCCCCCAGTGTAGAGGGTGAATCTCCCCAATAGGGGGAGCAGGAAAACCTTGACACCAGGTGTACCCCTCCCACTATACCAAACATAAATAAGCTCCCAACTTAGCGGTGACAATGCTGGTTAATACAGAGGAGAGGCCACAGCCCTTATTGGTGCCCTCAGCCGCCACCTACCTCGTCCATCTCCTGGGCCATCTGCCCCAGCTTGGCGTCATCCTCCAGCAGCTCATTGAGCTGAGTGAGGGACAGATGGTTGAACTTGCTGCCATCCACGGCCATGGTCACGCTGCCCCGGAGCCGGTCCCGAGCGAGCTATCCGATGAGGCGGCGGCGGCCTGCGGCTCCTTCCCGGTCCCGTCACCCAGCGGTGCCCGCCTACAATGGCGATGTCTCCAGCGACTCTCCCGGGCTCCGCCCACAACCGGAAAAGGCGTGCCCGTCACAGCGGCAGCTGTCAACTGAGAGGAGAGGGCGGGGCGAGCGAGCCGTCTAAGTCATATGTTCGATGTGGGAGCGAGCAGGGAAGGTGTACTGTACGACGACAGCGGGCGCGGCGAGTGACGTCACGCCGTACCTATGGGACACGTGCATCCTATACTGAGGCAGATAGGAGGGGCTTGGCTGGCAAGAATACTACATGATTGGCTGGTGACTATAAGCCCTCATGCACACAGGCTGTTAAAATAAAGTTACGAAAACGCCAGTATCTTTGCAGTGATTTTTTTTTACTTTTTTCAGCGTTTTTGCAATAGCGTTTTTTTAGCGTTTTTTAGCGTTTTTCCGCGTTAGCGTTTTTTTTGCGTTTTTTTTTCATATTTTTTTTTTTTCAATGGATCAAAAACGTAAAAAATCGTTGGTGAATGCCGTTTTTGAGCGTTTTTCAGCGTTAGAGCGTTTTTACAGCTGAAAAACGTCTTTCAGAACCCACTGGTCCTGGGTTTTTTTTACAGCTTAAAAACTCCTATGCCACTTGCAGCTCAAAAATGCCTAGGTGGGCATGAAGCTATAGACTAACATAGACAGGCCTTTTTAAGCTGCAAAAAAGCTCAAAAAAGCAGCTGTAAGCCCTCATGCACACAGGCTGTTAAAAAAAAGTATGAAAACGCCAATATCTTTGCAGTGATTTTTTTAAACTTTTTTCAGCTTTTTTCAGCGTTTTTGCAATAGCGTCTTTGAGCGTTTTTCCGCGGTTAGCGTTTTTGAGCGTTTTTTTTTTTTCAAATTTTTTTTTTTTTTTCAATGATTCAAAAACGCTAAAAAACGTTGGTGAATGACGTTTTTGAGCATTTTTCAGCGTTTTTGAGCGTTTTTCAGCATTAGAGCGTTTTTACAGCTGAAAAACGTCTCTCAGAACCCACTGGTCCTGGGTTTTTTTTACAGCTTAAAAACGCCTATGCCACTTGCAGCTCAAAAACGCCTAGGTGGGCATGAAGCCATAGACTAACATAGACAGGCCTTTTTAAGCTGCAAAAAAAGCTCAAAAAAGCAGCTGTAAAAACGTCCGTGTGCATGAGGACTTAAAACGTCCGTGTGCACGAGGACTGAAGTATAATAACTAAGGGCAAAACTTTCTTTTTAGGTTTTGGACAGATTAAGGGAGGATTATAACCCTGTCAGGGTTTTTTCCACCATCTGTGTCCCATTGGGGAGATTTCCCTTCACTTCCTGTCACAAAGCCAAACAGGAAGTGAGAGGAAATCCCTGCAAATTAAGGGAATTTCTTGGGGACCCCCAGGTCACCAGAACTAGTGTTCCCATTGGAAGATTCCTCCTCTATTACTTTTCTGGGGACAACCCAAAATTTGGGATTTTGAATCTCTTTAACGGATGCAACAGACAGCCAAAAAAAACTGACAAGCATTCTAATCCCTCTCCACTCTATCCAAAACAAAAAAAGAAAGTTTTGTTTTAGTTTAACTTGAAGTGCAGAGGAGGGATTTGAGGTCTTTTTGGGTCCCTTCATAAAGAGTACCTGTCACATGCCTATTGCTGTTTACATTCCTTGTGACAGCAATAAAAGTGGAAAAAAATGAAAGCAACAGTTTTAAGCGGTAGTAAACTGCTGGGCGTTTTTTGCAAGGTAAAGTCATAATGTGCTAGTATGCATCACATACTAGCACATTATGTTAAACTGACCTTAAAGTGTTGGTAAACTTTGTACTACCACTTGTACCTACAGGTAAGCCTGTAATAAGGTTTACAACTGCTTTAAAATGAAGTCTTTCCAGCACCAAGCTGGCACCGCTGCAGGCACTCCCATTTTCACCCGTCTTCCTTCTGGGTTCGCGGACTCCGGCTGTGTGACTGGCCAGAGCCGCAATGACGCAAAGCCACTGTTTATGGCACAGGACTCTGAAGCAACAGCCCAGGTGGTCGTTCCTTCAGAGCGCATGCGCCAGTCATGTCACTGGCTGTGTGTACAGTAAATGTCTCCTAAATGGTGCACGTTTAGGAGATATTTACACTACCTATAGGTAAGCCTTATTATAGGCCAGTGATGGCGAAAATTGGTACCCCAGATGTTTTGGAACTACATTTCCCATGATGCTCAACTACACTGCAGAGTGCATGAGCATCATGGGAAATGTAGTTCTAAAACATCTGGGGTGCCAAGGTTCTCCATCACTGTTATAGGCTTACCTATAAGTAAAAGTCAGAGATGGGAGTTTATTCCCACTTTAAAAACAAAAAAAAATTATTATAAAAAATTGATTTTGAAGTGCCCCTGTCCCCCCGTGCTCGCACGCGTTGGTCCTGCACATGTGCAAACAGCGATCGCGCCAAACATGAAAGGTATCACTGTGAACGTCAGTTTATGGGCAGTAATTCTAGCACTAGACCTCCTCTGTAAATCTACAGTGGTAACCTGTAATGGCGTGTAAAACATGGCCTATAGATAGTTACATTTACAGCATTTGTTGCCGTTGCACGGGTGTGCGCAATTTTAAAGCATGACATGTTTGTTATCTGTTTACTCAGCATAAAAACTTTTACATTTTACAAAAAATTGCGTTATGTATTGTAGGTTTTTTTGCATTGAAATGCAAAAAAATTACTTTTTCCTGAAAATTGCATTTGAAAAACTGCTGCACAAATACTATGTGACATACAAAAAAAATTGCAAAACTCACCAATTTATTCTCCAGGGCCTCTGCTTTAAAAATATATAATGTTTACTGATTGTTACATGTTAACACAAAGTGCCAGAAATGGCCTGGAGCTGAAATGGATAATGGCTGGTCATTGATATTACATCTAGGAGGCTGTAACAGAACCCACTGAAGGCTCATGATTCTGGGCCAGGGACCTTTGGGATACACAAATGCACTTGACTCTTTTTATCTTGAAGAGTCTATTTGCTCTGGTAAGAGTTTTATTGTACATCAGGTGGTGGAGCACATGAGGTGTGGTTATCTGCAGCACTAATCAACATTGAGGATGCTTGTGTCACTTGCACATTTTTTTGCCCATCTATGGCAGAATCCATGGTGCCGGTATGCAGGGCTGGTTTCTTCAAGGCGCACTGCAGGTTCAAGCAATCCTCCTACATGGTGGATGTGACAGCAGGCAGACTTGGGCTGTCCGAGGTGGAACTGCTCCCCCTTCTCTCTTCTCAGTAAGCAGCTGGAGATCACATGCCATGGCTTGTCTGTGTCTTCTTTCCCATGCAGAAGACAGTGTCTGGGCAGAGCCCTCCCCTCTTTTATTATTAGCACAGGGAGAGAGGCAGAGCTCAGCAGAAAGTGTGGGGAACCAGGTTAACTGTTTCCCTCCTGGCTGGGGCAACAGCTATCTCACTAACCAGCATTTCAAACTGCTTACATGTATATATGGAGCAAAGTATTTGCTTTATTCAAAGCTGAACTCTGGGAAGTTAAGAATAAAACGTATTAATAAATTGAAAAAAAACAAAACACTATCCCCATAGATTACGTCAAGCATAAACTAAACTGAGAGATAGTCAATGACAAACTTACATGTCCCCCCACAACACCCAAAAGTAGTTTGGAAAGTCTTGGGATCTATGGAACTGATATTCTTTGCTGGACCACTCAGGCTCAGGAGGACCAACGTTTATCTTTTCCTTTTGCTCTTCTTTTTCTCTTTACCTACCCAAGAATGACCACTGCCGTAGTAATGTTGGGTCCGTTGTTATATTTTTCCACTCTATATAGCTTGATGTGGCTTTTCATTCATTATACCTGAAGCCATTATAACTACTGTAATAATGCTTATCTGCACAAAGTATGGCCACAGCTCTTTTGGCCCTACTTCTGTGGTTTACAGGAGTGCACTTAGTTCTGCACTCTTGTGACCCTGATTCAGCTGACAGCGTGCTAAAGTCTCCTGTCGGCTGATGTCACCCAGCTGGTCCAGGCTCTGGAGGGATCCCGATTTTATTGTCGGTATCTACCCATATGCATGAACGGCAGCTGGCGAGCTGCTAACAGCCTGAGCCAGCTGCTCCCAACCCCTTCACAGCCTGGCGCTTCAGTGATCAGTAAAGGGGCAGAACAGAGTGCCGGTAACTAATAGTCACCAGCTCTCTGCACACTGAAGACAGAGAACTGAGCAATCAGCAGTTATTGGTTGCTCAGTTCTCCGTGTAGAGGTGACGAGGGACAGCTGCTGCATCCACATAGGTGAGTACAGTATATATGTTTGTTATTTTAAAATACCACACTTCTCTTTTAAACTGATTGAATTCAATTCAATTAAACAAACAGGTTCAGAACACGATAATGAAAGTACGAAAATAAGATGAGCACACAGTCTATGTGCATACCTGTATTTGTGCTGGGAGCACATTGTGCCCTCACTGTGATCAGCCACTGTACAACCAAACCGTATACTCTTTGTCCTTTTGAATGGAGAAAAAAGATACACCCACTGGCCGTCCCAAAAAAGTCCTGCAGTGCACCCACTTTTATTTTAATACTCTTGCAACCTAATATATGAAAATGAAAAGTGTATTCCAAGTCATCAGTGCTGTCAAGATTTAACATCCCCCATAGTGCAGTCCACCCAATAGAAAAGCCTCCCCAGTGTAAATCCTCCCCAGTGTAATGCCCCAAATGTTATCCCCCTAGTTTACTCCCCTCTTTTTAAACCCCCCCCCCCCCAGTGTAGACCTCACGCTGTAATTCCCCACGTCCAATGTCCCCAGTGCAATCCCCCACAGTGTTAATGCCCCAGAGTGTATTCCTCACAGTGTAATCCCCCACAGTGTAATGCCCCTAATGCAATCCCTCCAGTATGAATCCCCCAAGTGTAATCCTCACAGTGTAAATCCCTGGACTGTATCCCCCATGTAAATCCCCCCCAGTGTATTTTTCACAGTGTAATCCCCCAAGTGTAATATCCCCAATGCAATCCATTCCGTGTGAATCCCTGGACTATATCCCCCCATGTGAATCCCCCTAGTTTACCCCCCCAATGTAATCCCCCCAGTGTAATCCCCTGCAGTGTAATGCCCCCAATTCAATCCCTTCAATGTAAATCCCCCAAGTGTAATTCTCCTAATGTAAATACCCTCAGTGTAAATCCCCCAAAGGGTATCCCCCCTCCATGTAAATCCCCCAGTTTAATCCCCCCAGTGTAATCCCCTCAGTGCTAATCACCTCGTGATGTAAATCTCCACAGTGTAATGCCCCCAATGCAATCCTTCCAGTGTAAATCCCCCCAGTGTAAATGCTCCGGAGTGTATACCCCCCCTTGTGAAAATCCCCCCAGTGTAATCCCCTGTAATCTCCTCATCCAATAAGATACATACGTGAATTTAGGAGATAAATACCCCAGAACCCTACCTACAATGACGAACTATAACGGCCACAGAGAGGCGACATAATGGATAAAATAGTTCACATTTTTATTATCAAATTGATTAAAATTGTTGCAGAAAAAGTTGAAGCGCCCCAAACAGGGGAAAATACTTTGCATGCAAAGAATAGACAATAAAATCAATATAGACAATTGAAAACGATACAGTCCATACAATGGTATCAATTTGTGTAGTCTGTACGGTCCCCCCAATGTACCCTCCTTAGTTTAAATTACTCCTCCCCCATGTAAATCCCCCCAGTGTAATGCCCCCAGTGTAATTCCCCACTGTAATCCTCACAGTGTAATCCCCCGGAGTGTAATCCCCAAGTGTAATGTCCCCAATGCAGTCCCTTCACTGTGAATCCCTCAAGTGTAATTCTACCAGTGCAAATACCCTCAGTGTGAATCCCCCAGAGTGTATCCCCCCTCATGTAAATCCCCCCCAGTTTAAATCCCCTCAGTGTAAACCCCTCAGTGTTAATGACCCCCTCATGTAAATCTCCACAGTGTAATGCCCCCAATGTTATCCCACCAGTGTGATCCCCTGCAGTGTAGTGCCCCCAATGCAATCCCTTCAGTGTGAGTCTCCCAAGCATAATCCTCCCAGTGTAACCCCCCCCTAGTGCAATGCCCCAATGCAATCCCCCCAGTGTAATCTCCCAAGTGTAATGCCCCCAATGCAATCTCTCCTGTGCAAATATCTTCAAGTGTAAAAATCTACCCAATGTAACTCAATGTGCAATGTAACCCAATGTGCTCACGTGCTCAGTTTAAATCTACAGTCCCAATACAGACCTCAGATCAGTGTGGATCTCCCGACAGATGTCCCTCTGCCTAGGCACCTCCTCCTGTTGTGGATGTAATGTCAGAGTGGAGGAGGAGCCTAGGCTTCATCGGCTCTTGGGTGTGCTGGCTCCTCCTCCACTTCTCCTTGCTCCTCATCTGGGATCTCCAACTTGCAGCCAATCTGCTAGCAGTACACCACCAATTTATTTTAGCAGGCAAATTTCCCTACCCCAGTTGCTGAACTGTAAAAAGAAATTTGGTCCCAGCCATCCACATGCTCAGCATCTAAATTCTAGCTTGGCCAAATTGCTAGCACTGCAACTGCTGCCTTTTCAGCTGCCAACCACGCCTGTGGTTGCCTGTCAAGATAATAGAGCGGTTCATTTGGAGCGCTGGTTTCCCTTACAAGGAATGGCAGCGGAAGCACCCGAGAGCCGACTGAATAATTGGCTGGGGTGCCGACATCATGGGATCCCTGGATAATAGTAAAACTTTAAGACTTTATAAAACTTTTTGGCCACTAATGAATGGGCATCGGTGCACACAATTTTTGTGCATGTTTTATATATATTTCAGCTTTTTGAAATTTATGCTTATATATACCGTATTTATTGGCATATAACACGCGCCGGCGTATAACACGCACCCCAAGTTTAGGAGAGAATTTTAAGGAAAAAAAATTTTAGGAGGGAAGTTTAAGGAAAAAAAACTTGCATTAAAATGCCCATCAATGCAGTCTTATCGTGTCCATCTGCAGCCTTGTTAGTGTCATTGCAGCCTTTTCAGTGTCAGTGCAGCCTTGCCCCAGTGTCCATTGCAGCCTTTCAGTGCAGCTTTGCCCCAGTGCAGTCTTGTCAGTGCAGCCTCGTCAGTGCAGCTTTGCCCCAGTGCAGTCTTGTCAGTGCAGCTTTGTCCCAGTGCAGCCTTGTCAGTGCAGCCTTGCCCCAGTGGTCAGTGCAGCCTTGCCCCAGTGATCAGAGCAGCTTTGCCCCAGTGGTCAGTGCAGCCTTGCCCCCAGTGTCCATGCTTGGACAGATCGCCGCCGACATACACATAGCATGTAGTTTTAAATATGGCGCCGCGGAGTTCGGAGGGACTCGGCGGAGCTGAACGAACGCCGACGAGATACACATAGTCGAGTGTACTCGGCTCTTTCCGGCGCCGCTCACTGTCCCGCCCTATGATGGACATAACACAGGTCCAATGGCGGGACTGGGCGTGACTTTGAGCGGCGCCGGAAAGAGCCGAGAGCACTCAACTATGTGTATCTCGGCTCCGCCCAGTCACTGTGATTTCGGCGGCGCTCGTTCAGCTCCGCCGAGTCCCTCCGAACTCCACGGCGCCATATTTTAAACTACACACTATGTGAATGTTGGCGGCGATCGCCGCCGATAGATCACAATTAGCTGGGATCGGCATATAACACGCACCCACGATTTTCCCCTGATTTTAAGGGGAAAAAGTGCGTGTTATACGCCGATAAATACGGTGTATATATATATATATATATATATATATATATATATGTGTATTTTTCACATCTACACTTATCTCCATATATGTTGCATTTTTGGTGTTTATTATTACACACGTATATTTATTTCCCACACATAGATGCACTTTATGTTCCTCATCAATATGTATAATCACTTTTTAAAGCATTATACATGCTCATTTATCCAGGAGTTGCCATTATATATAGCTGCTATTTTTAACTATTTGATTTGTCTAAATTTTGTTATATCTTTTTGTTATATACACATGGTATTTTTCCGTGTTTTCCTCCTGGATATGTGTGACTCCTTTTTCTAAATCACACTTGTTTGCTACTTAATCAACTCCATTTAATCAATCAATTTCAATTGATCACATGATTCATGTTACATTAGTATATATTTGTGGCAAAACTTTGTGGTTGTGTAGCTATGACTAAGCACTATTGAGAGTGTGAAACGCTTCAGTAATCTATCCTGTACCCTGCTGTTGTTTGAACCTTTTTTATTTTATAAAATAAAGCCGTTTGTATTGGAGTGCGGCTGTCCAGATCCTCCTTCCTCATTCCTAATATTAAAAGTCAGCAGCTACAGTATTTGTAGCTGCTGACTTAATTTTTTGGTGAGGGGACTGGAGCTCCACTTTAAGTTGAAAAAGTTCAACTAATAGGGAAAAAAAAGAATAAACAAATCGAAAATCTCCATTTACAGAATCCTATACTCACAGTTGATCCAGAGGAAGGCAAAAAAAAAAAACATTTAAGCTTCATTCACAATAACACATCTCCAAAGTCGCACAATTTCCAGAGCGACTTTGATCAAACTTTACATTTTCTGGACTAAAGTCACATGAAAGTAGTGCTGGCACTTTTTCAAATTTGAAGTCACACCAGTTTGAACGGACACCATTGAAAAGAATGGGCTGCGACTTGTCATGTGATTTTGATATCCAAAGTCACATGACAAGTCACACAAGTGTGAATGGAACCTAAAGCATGATCCAATTTGCTTCAGCAGGGGAAAGAAATCCTCCTGATTCCCCAGGAGGCAATTGGATATGCCCTGGATCAACTATCCCTGGTATTAATAACTATAAGGCTTCCTCCAGTGCTGCGACTGGCAGCTCCTCTGAAAGCTGTACGATGCGCCAGTTGCACTCCAGCCTCCTAAATGTACAATACTGTGTCAATGTCCCTGTATTGTACATAATGACACCACGGGGTTGATTTACTAAAGACAAATCCACTTTGCACTACAAGTGCACTGTAAGTGCAGTCGCTTTAGATCTGAGGGAGAGATCTGAAATGAGGCTCTGCTAATTTTATCATCCAATCATGTACATGCAAAAATGCTGTTTTTTATTTTCCTTGCATGTCCTCCTCCAGGGCCGTCTTTAATATTGATTGGACCCTGGGCAAACATTTTCTTGCGCACCCCAACCCCCGATTCTGAGATATACATTAAATAGCAGCTAGACTCAAAATCAGTTTACTGCAGCAGATCAGGCAGCAATTGTGATTGGTTGCCAGAGCGTGCAGCATATCATTGCTACTCACTGACTGGTTGCTAGAAGCTAAAACACATTATTTTTGCTTGCTGATTGGTTGCCAGGACAACCAGAAAATGAATTTATAATATGAGGATAGTGGTAGGTGTGGCAATATTGTGCCAAATAGTGGGAGAAGCTTAAGCCTTGTACACACGATGAGAAAATCAGTTTGTTTTTTTTTGCACGCTATTTCAGATTCATATCCGAGAATGCTACTAAAACAGACAAACTTCCTCGGACGATCCATAAGAACTTCCCCCTTTGTGTGCCTTTGTTGCATCGGAAGTGATGTAATGTGCGTGTGATCCTGTGTTGCCGCATCTTTTCCTTATATTCTTTATATACAGATTTACATTATGAATTGTTGAATTGCTCTGCGCACATTCATTCCTTCTCCCGTCTATTCGTGCGTTCTCATATACCAAATGGAGTACTGGACAGAAGATATTAATGGCCCAGTACTTGCAATTTCCATTTCCATCTTGGAAGTATTGGCAATGTCCTTAAGAAAAAAAGGCCAGAAATAGGACATGGTCCCAGAAATGGCTTATTAACCATCAGAAGTACTCTCATATGTCTCTTCTGCAAAAGTTGAAGGAGAACAATAAGGACCATTTTAGGAATTACCTGCGGATGAGCAATGAGTGTTTCCAATATCTACTGCAAGTGGTGACACCCTTAATCCAAAAAGTGGACACTGCAATGCGGCAACCCATCAGTCCTGAATAAAGTCTTATTTCCATGCTACGTTACTGCCGAATGGGCGAAGGACCATTAAAAATATCCTAAGCCTATTTGTTGTATACACTGCACACATACGCCCCAGTGCTTTTACCAAAAAAAATAAATAAATAAATCCCCAATTAATGTGCCACAAGAGGCAGTCAAAGGTCAGGACTCTAGAATGAATACAGTACAGTGGTCAGACATCCATAGTGCGTAGAATTCAGCAGTCAGGCCTCTGTAGTGTATACATAGCTATACACTCATACTGGTCATCAGCACTGGTTGCCTCATTCCTGAATATTGCAGGGCCAGGCTTCTAATGCTGAAAAAAATAGCAGGACCCTTTGAGCTTTCTCCCTCTAATGACGTGTACAGACGATCAGAATTTCCGACAGCCAAACCGTGGATTTATTTCCGACGGATATTGGCTCAAACTTGTCTTGCATACACACAGTCGCACAAATGTTTTTGGTAATTCCAATCGCCAAGAACGTGCTGAGGTACAACACGTACGACGGGACTAGAAAAAGGAAGTTCAATAGCCAGTGCACCACCCTTTGGGCTCCTTCTGCTAATCTCGTGTTTATCTCGTGTTAGTAGAAGTTTGGTGAGAGACAATTTGCGCTTTTCAGCCTCGTGCTTTTCAGATCGTTACTGCTCTTCAGTTTGGGTTTGTGGGTTCTTATCTGTTTTTCAGTGCGTGTAGTCAGTTCTTATCTGTTTTTCAGTGCGTTTTTGCTCGTTTCTAATTTTCAGGTCGCTCTTCTCAGGCCTTTCTGATTTACAGTGCGTTCTGTTAGTTCGTTCTGACCAGCCGACCGTTTTCTAGCCATGTTGCGGGTACGTACTCATCGTAGAGTTCATGCTATGTGGGGGCTTGGTGTTGGGGTTCTTACTTTGACCCAAGCCCAGTCCATGAACAGGGCGGGGAGGAGTTCATGGACGAAGAATTGGTTACTCCAGCTTGACCAATTCTCGCACATACCTTTGCTGCGGAAGATCTGTGAGAATAATCCTGATGATTTCAGGAATTATCTCCAGATGACGGACCCAGTTTTTCACCATTTGTTGGCTTTGCTGTCCTCTTATATTATGAAGCAGGACACCTGCATGCAGCAAGCCATCACTCCGGAACAAAGGCTAGTCGTCACCTTGCGGTACTTGGCGACGGGGAGAAGTCTGCCCGTCTGTATTACTCCTTAAAATAAATGTTATACTAATGTTGTCCAAGAATGTTTGTGTCTAATCTGCTTGCAATGTTATGTGAAAAAGTACAATTTTTTTTTTTCTTGTTTGACTCCAGTTTCCTTCAATGCCACAAGAATGGCAGACTGTGGCATCCCAATTCGCCCAGCGATGGGATTTTAGCAACTGCGGAGGGGCAATTGATGGCAAACACGTCCACATCGTGCCACCCCCCCAACTCGTGGTCATACTTTTACAACTATAAGTGGTTTAATAGTATAGTGATGTTGGTGGTGGTGTTGGCGACATATGAGTTTCTCTATGTGCACGTGGGGAAGAATGGCCGGATGTCGGATGGTGGAGTCATTGCCCAGACCGAGTTCTACCGACGGCTCCAGAGTGGTGGCTTGGGATTGCCACCTGCAGAAGACGATGTGGCTGGTCTACCGTTCGTCTTTGTCACTGATGAAGCGTTTGGGCTTGGTGAACACCTGATGCAACCATTCCCCATGAGGACCCTCACCCCAGACCAGAGAGTTTTTAACTACCGGCTGGCCAGAGCCAGAAGAGTAGTGGAAAATGCTTTCAGTATAATGGCCAGCCGGTTCCACCTATTCCTGACGCCAATTCACATGGCGGAATACAAAATAAACCATGTCGTACTTGCATGCCGCAGTATGCACAACTTTCTAAGGAGAAATGCTTTGAACTATGTGGCCTCAGTTGGGCCTGAGACAGGATTGCCAGATCAGTCAACCCTGATGGCGCTTGAAGCTGGCCGTCCTGGATTGCCCCCCCAAAGCCCCCGTGAAGTCCGTCAAAAATATCTGGAATACTTTGCGGGTGGGGGGGGGCATTGATATGCCAGCAAATGTTTAAGAAACATTTTTAAAATAATTTTTTTTTTTAACTGAAATAATATTTCATTAGATTTACTGCTTGTGTTTCTTTTAGCTGTCTCCTAGGTTCTCCAATGGGCTTTTCTTTTTGGCCATTTTCTTTAATAGTGCAAACGTAATTTATTTGATACATGAGGTGGCAATCTCTTCTTCAGCTATTATGTTGTGGGTCTGCTACACACACACACACACCTTGTTTTTGTTTTAATGTATGTAATGCACTAATGTTAAAAAAACCACATCCCTTTCAGCACCATGAATCATTAATTGTCTTGAGTCCCGAAAATGACCTGATTGTGGCAAATTTTAGAGCACTGTGGGGGTTATTTACTAAAGGCAAATCCACTTTTCACTGCAAGAACACTTGAAGTGCACTTGAAACTGCACTGAAGGTGCACTTGTAGTGCAAAGTGGATTTGCCTTTAGTAAATAACCCCCATTGCCACTGTAAACACCAACTTACTCCAAAAACTGGTATTGAGCATTTAAAGAAGAAGCCACACATTGTTGAGTATAAAACATTTTAGTCAAAGCACATTCATGTGTGAGTTAGAAAAAGGTTTTTGAACAAACCAACATATTTGTTCTATAACATTTTTAAGTTTGACAGTACAAATATCCTTTTTGGGTTAAACAGTCATGTTTAAAATATAAAAACATAAAACATACACAACTCAGGAACTTACAAAGTTCAACTTTGACAAAGTGAAGGCAATATCAGACATTAGTATGTCCAAACTGTGTTGATATTGCCTTCATCAGATGGGTTGATATCACCCCTGTAAAAGCCAAATTTTGAAGATGCACACAAATTGCCAGTCAAAATGTGGATTTCTCTCCTGATCCCATGCCTAATGTCAACATGTGCTAGCTCCCATCATGGGGGATCAATGGACGTGTTTTGGGGGTGCAACCCCTTCCCCTCATCTACTTTAGTTGTGAGGAAGGGGTTGCACCCACAAAACGCATACATTGATATCCCGCAATGTCAGATAGCTCATGTTGACACACTGTGTGCATCTTCAAAATTTGGCTTTTAAAATACTTTAAAACTTGATTTAAAATTAAAATGTACACAACGAAAATGGTACAATTTTTGTGTGTTTTAGATTCTGCCTAAAAACATCAATGATGTTCTTCATTTTTTTTTTTAACATCATTGATGTTTTTATCAGCTCTAAATCACGATTGCACACCATGATCTCCCCAATGAGGATGTGTGCACTTGCACCGGTGAAATAAGATTCTTCTTCCACAACATCCACATCACCTGAAATTAAAAAAAACACACCATGTATGTATAAATATGCAGGAATACATCTATTACCTGAAGCTGTGGTCTCAGACACTCACCTGTTGTGGTCACTATTTCGCCCACTTCATAAACCTGTCCTTCCTCCACAACTTGAGGTTGTGGTGTGGTGACTTCCCCTTCTTTAGGAGGTTGGGGGTCCCTGGTGTCCTCTGTTGTCCCGAGTCCTTTCTCCCCTATGTGAATTACAAAATAGGTATACTTAGCACACAGATATTTGAGGACAGAATTAGGAATATGAAACATTGCTTGGAAGTGACGTACAATTGTCTGTTTTGGCAGAGTTCCAGGCTGAAGACATTTTTTTTTCTTTCTAAAGCTAGAATACTTACCTGTTTTGTGCAAGTTTCACACATGGAGACACCCCTAGTATCTACTGGAGCACCTGTATGGGACACCCTAAAAGGGTGTTCTGGTGTCCCACACTAGTGCTCCTGCATCCAGATGTGTAAACAGCTGCTGAGTGTCCCCTCCTTACAATGAATCAAGTTTGCATTTCATTCTAGTTACAAACCCATCTAGACAACAAACTTCTTTTAATACAAATAGGCATGAACAAATGTAGTTAACCTGCATCTGCCAAAAACATCGTATTAGTGAGTGAACGAACAATGTTTACTATGAACAATTACTGTGCCCACGAACCTGAAACTTGCCATTTTAAATGCCATTTTAAACTGTACAACAGTAACGAAAAGCACATGGAGCAGCACGAAAGTAATAATAATAATAATAATAATAGGAACACATGACAAAATACTTACGTTTTTGCAGCACTCTCTTGATTCTTCTGTACTCATCCTGCTCCCTCAATTTGAGGTCTGACCATCATTTCCTCAGTTGATCCTTGGATCGCCGTACCCCAAAATTCTTCTTCAGACTTTTCACAACTTTAGCCATGATCTTGGCCTTTCTCACATTTGGGTTTGGGTAAGGTCCATGCTTCCCATCATAGTTGGCCCTCTTCAAGAAGTCCACCATCTCTACAAAGGACATATTTGAGGCCTTAAATCTCCTCCGGGATCGGGACGTTTGTGGCTCCGGGCTTTCATCGCCCTCCTCGTTGCTGCTCTTCTCTGCATGCACTTGCTCTCTCTTCGCCATGTGCTCTCCCACTGCACCAAAAGAGAAGGGGCGGGGAATATACTAGAAAGTAAGTCAGGGGCGGGCGGAGTTTCACGCATGCGCAGTGTATATAAAGCGTAACACGCATGCGTCGTACGTACGATCTGTGAGCGGAGGATGGAGTAGCGGAAGTGCCGATCGTGCTAACGAAGGTACCATTTTAACTTGGGGCAACAGTGGCCTATACTGCCTATAGATTGAGGCCTATATTGGGACAAGATTAGGAGAGATTAGCCTGACATTAGGGTTTATCTTGTGTTGTGTCTTGCAGATAAAATGGATAGATTCAATGATCATGACTTCCTCCCCAACTTCATTGATAAATACAGCAGTGAGCTACCGTCTGTGGCAGGTGAAACAGCCTTTTTATAATAATAAAATAAAGAGGAAGGCAGAACTGGATCAATTGCTGGAATTGGTGAAGCTGGTGATCCCCTATTTGAAGTGCAAAATTGGTGGCCTGAGGAGCACATATAATAGGGACGCAAGAAGGTCCAGGATTCCATGAGATCAGGAGCAGCAGCAGATGACATTTATGTCCCCAGGCTCTGGTACTACGACAGACTGCGTTTTTTGTCAAACCAGACTGAAATCAGGCCATCACTCTCAACCCTTCCTTCCACTCTTCCTTCCACATCAGATGAGGCTTCCGACGTACAACCTGGGCCTTCCACCCAGGAAGATGTGGAGGAGCCCAGCTTGAGCCAGGTATAGCATTGTTCAACATATTTCTTGTCCAAAAATTGAATGATATTAACTAGATGTTAGTATTGATCACTAATTTCGGGAATTAACAAAGTGGTTTACATATCAATAGACAATAGTAGCCAAAAATGATTGGGAAAAGAATGAAAAATGCTGGGGTCAGAATGACAGACTTTTCTATTTGTTAACATTCAAATTGCAACAATCATGAGCTCTAAATTGTGTGTGATTGATGACCAAAAGACTAAAACTATGACCCATTTTCATACACAGGAAAGTCTCAGCCAGGAGGAGGCCATGGAAAGTCTTAGCCAGGAGGAGGCCGTGGAAAGTCTCAGCCAGGAGGAGGCGGGGGTAAGTGGCAGCCAGGAGGTGGCCGTGGAAAGTGGCAGCCAGGAGGTGGCCGGGCCCAGTAGCCTGACCGAATCCCAGGTTCCTCCCCTCTGCTTTCCAACAAAAAGTACCAGGAAGGGGAGGAATGTGGAGGAGTCAGCGCTTTCTTTGATTCGGGAGGCTACTGCAGCCCTCAGAACCACCCCAAATATTTAAGAGGCCTATGCCTGCATGGTAGCCAGCAAAATGCAGGAAATGGAGGTGGGCCAACGCCTCATTTGTGAGGAAGTGATCTATCTGGCCCTAAATAAGGGGTTGAGGGGCGAACTCACAAGCAAAACCTACCTGTGTGAGTTGCACCATCCTCCTCCTCCTCCACCTCCTGCCACAACTCCAACACCAGAGCCGCAGCCTGCAAGCAAGCGTGTAAGGAAGACAAGAGAGTGATGGCCTGGGTTCAGTCTGGCCTGGGGACATATATGTCATCTGCTGCTGCTCCTGATCTCTCGGAGTCCTGGACCGTATTGTGCTCCCTATTAGATGGACTCCTCAGGCTACCAATTTTGCCTGTCAAATAGTTGATGTGTGCCCTGGGGTACAAAGGCTTTGCCAATTTCACCAGTTTATCCAGCGCTGCCTTCCTCTTTATTTTGTTATGACCCCTAATAAATGTCTATTTTTTTATCACAAATACTTGGCTATGTGTTTTAGTTCAAAAAGGACAGTTTGTTTGTGAGTAGGCAGGCACATTTCAAAAATACAATGCCAAATTAACAAGGAACATAAACACCAACCGATCACCGATCTCCTTGAGGTTAAAAAATACAAGATAATAATGATGTTGTGGTAACTTGACACACAAAACGAGAAAAAATTTTATGGAGATCACTAGAAAAAAAATCAGGAGATCTTGACCAAAAAAAGAAAAAAAAAAAGTAGAAAAAAAACATTATTCTGGAGATCTGGCGACAAAAAAAAAAAAAAAGATTATTCATGAGATTACGAGAAATAATAAAGAAATCAGTTTGTCAGAACTCTGTGTGAATATCAGCAGCTAAACAACTTCATTATTCTAGCATTATAAAGAAGAAGAGAATGCGCTGCATTAAAGGATTAAAAACTTTGCAGCGTGACGAATGTGCTATCTCCATTACGAACACTATTTTTACCAGACCGAGCGCTTCCGTCTCTTAATTGATTCAGAGCACGCGTGGAATTTTGTGCGAATATTGTGCGTTGGAATTGTCTACACACGCTCGGAATTTACAACAACGGATTTAGTTGTCAGAAAATTTGAGATCCAGCTCTCAAATTTTTGTCGGAAATTCCAACAGAAAATGTCCGATGGAGCCTACACACGGTCGGAATTTCCAACAACAAGCTCACGATGAACATTTGTTGTAGGAAATTTTGATCGTGTGTACGCGGCATTACAGCTCTGCTGCTGGATTTACCACCACCTGAGTGATGGTCTGGTAATATGTAATCATATTATATAGGCTTATTTCCGTTCTAGTTCCTTTCTAACTGCTAGTTTAGCTTCTTGATCAAATATATTCTATAATAGAATACATCTGACAGATGTCTAGAGGAAGCAAGAATAAACAAAGGAACCATGCAGGTGTGACCTATACCTTTTGTCCACTGGTATATACTGTACTCATTCTATTGTGTTCCCTACTTTATGGAGCACAATGCTACTTATATTACCTAGTGTGCATACAAAGCCTATTCCTTGGTGTCCCGTCATGCATGCCTTGCCCTATACTTGGTTCTCAGTTTGTAAGTAATAGTGACTAGGGTATCATTTCACTGGTTGCTGAATAAACAGCAGATATTATACACCGTAACCCAGATCAATCAACTAGATTTTCCAAATCCAACAGCAAAAATGTACTATATTGGATTTAAAGGTAAAAAGGCAACCCTTGGAGCATCAAATGCAGAGACTGAGATCAATGATCTTAAAGCATATCTAAGCCCAAAACTAAAACCTTATATATTGCATCCTACCAGTCCTTAGAAATAATGGCTGCTAGTTTTTTCTTTCTTCTGGGTTTTTTCTGATTTTCACCTTGTGATCCTGTCAGTACCAAACTTTCTGTGATTACACCCCTTATTTTCTGTACTCTATTTATGGATAAGCAGCATTGTTACCCTCCTCTCTCATACTATGGTGTGCGTTCTGTAGTTAACAGAGGTGAACTGAGCAGAGTTTGTAATGCCGCGTACACACGAGCGGACTTCTCGTCGGACTGAACTCCGAAGGACTATGACAGAGTTCCGACAGAGTTTCAACGAAATGGACTTGCCTACACACGATCACACCAAAGTCAGATCGTTTTGAACGTGATGACGTATAACTGGACTAGAATAGGGAAGTTCATAGCCAGTAGCCAATAGCTGCCCTTGCGTCATTTTTGGTCCGTCGTACTAGCATATAGACGAATGGATTTTTCGATAGGAATCGAGTCTGTCGGAAAGATTGAAACTTGTTCTATTTCTAAGGTCCGTGAGATTTTTAGACAGAAAAGATCCGATGAAGCCCACACACAATCGAATTGTCCGACGGATTCGTTCCGTCGGACCTTTGGTGCCGAAAAGTCCAGTCGTGTGTACGCGGCATTATAGTGTATGTGACAGACCCAACCAGGACAGGGGCTTTTGGAGGGGAGTGCAGGGTAGCCTCTTGCCTACTAACTATGGGCCCTGGCTTTTGAGGGGGCTCTTTTCTTGGCAGGTGTGTGCCTGGGTGACCCTTGGAAAAGCTCTTGCTTTGGATTCAAGTCCATGTCTCCCCCAAAACATACAGACTCTGGGAACTGGAGGACCCAGATACATATTTGGGGCCTCTATGCCCAAACGAGCAATGACTACTTTTGGTCTGTGATTTAATATAATCAGCTCAAACCAACCTGACACTGGGGTCTCCTGCTATAATCTGTTTAAGGTGTTATGCGTGTCTTTCCCCATTGTTTGCCTCCTAGGTGTGAATTCCCATTGTTAATTGAGTCACCTATTGTTTCTGTCTGTCTGCTTATCTCTTGGATATGTGATTAATTTTGTGTCCACTTTACCTTGTTATTGAACCATTGTGGAATTTTATGTGTGTAATGTACTTTGTTTATCCAGGGTTGTAGGCGCCTGACTGTCTGGGTGGCTAGTTGTTAATTATTTCATATTAATTAGATCACTATCAGCTATTAGTTGCTATATGTGGATTAGCATATAGTTTATGTTGGCTGTTCCTTAGATGTGCTACTTGCTTCGGATAATGTGATCAAATTCTAATCTGCTCTTGCATGGTATATATTCTGTGTGAATTTACAATAAAGAGCTTCAGTTTGCAACTAAGCTAGTGTTGGCTAGCACCTTGGGTGCAATATTCAGCTATAATACCTGGTTCCTGGTTCCAGACTGTAGGAAGCTATATCTTGATGGAGGCTAACCAAGCTGGGTACTGGACAGTACTGTCATAGTGTACACAGGAAATTAGGAGCACACTGGATTTTTGGCAGAATCAACTCTTTTTTTTGTTTGCAGTTATCTAACAGATATAATAAATCAAATGTAATGGTATATTTAACACGCTCACCCCCTCCCCCGGCACACAGCAGCTGATTGACAGCCCAAAGCCCAAGCTGTGTATGTTTCCCTATGATGCTATGTAGAGGGTGGTGTGTCCATTCCTTTCACTCAGGGTTCAGGTTTTACTGGGCTCTGCGCTCTAGCTGTTCAGTGTGTGTGATGTCATATATCAGCCCCCTGCCTTCTACTGCTGAATAAAAAACATTGTTATGGTTAGAATTCTTCAGATGGCCTTACTGAATTAGCCAAATTGTGTTAAGCTGAATCATGGAAATAAGCAGAAGACAACACAATATTTTATTTTATTTTTTTAAACTAAAATTTATTTGCATCTTTTCACTACAAAAGTCTACATTCTTAAATGACTTTTCAGTCATAAATAATATAATATTGTACCATTTCCAGCTCATACAGTAAGATGCTACTCCAGAGTTAGCATACATCTTCTTTTTTTTGACACTTAAAGCAAATCAATCCAAAGGGAAGGCATTTCATTTACATTGTTGATAAAAGGCAATTAAAAAAAAGCAAATATGCCATGTAGCAACATTACAAAAAACAATAAGGGCTGAAACACACCTTTGCGATAAGGTGCGATGAATTAGTGCATGTGTTATTGCAAAGCACAGTACATGCTTTAGCTTTTTGCAGTGCCATTCATGGTCAAAGACACCCCAGCAGACTAAGGTAATGCAGTTCTGGCGCACATAGGCTACAGCACACCACGATACACAGTAACACGTTTGTGTGCCTTGTGGTGTGCTGCACTGAAATAAAAGCTGTATGTCCATTTTATGGTGCTTTCTTGTGTGTTGGCAGCCCATTCAAGATTGTCTGCTTTAACACAATGCACATTAATGCATGATTCCACATGTTTTAATGTAACACACAGAAACGAAGAAGCGTGAATTTAGTCTTAGTTAAATACAGCATGTTGCCTAGCACCACCGTTACTAACGTGCTTCAGTATCTTGTATTCTCTATCTGTAGCAGCTTCTTTTTACATTATTCCAGTACCATTATCAATTTGCATAGAGGCCTTCAGGCACAAAGCCATCAATTCATTCCCTAGTCTATGAATGGCTGTCGGGTCTTTGGGGTGCTTCGGCTTATGTGCGACTCTAGTCACATAACTATTAATAATCACAACGAAGCATTTTACAGGTCGTTCATTGGTGATAGTGTAGTCCATTATATTTATACTTCAGCTTTAATACAGTACTTTGCTGCTTGGTTCTATTAAGACAACTAAATAATACAACCTTAAACATATCTACAGTAAGTTGTGATAATGTGTGCATTTATTTTCCCAAGGGCTATAAAAATACAGATATATTTTATAAAACAAATGTAAAGTGACAAGGCCTTGTTTGCTTATTGCCAGACATTGCCACGAGACTAAAGCTATTATTCTGGAGGATCTGTTATTTACTAGTTTTTTTCCAAAGCACTTTACAGAGAACATTGAAGCATTCCTGTCAGTCTTTATAGTACACAGACACATAATGGCCATTTTGTATGGATGCCAATTAACCTGTGTTTGGATTATGGGAGGAACCAGGCCACCTGGGGAAACCCAATCAGATCTACAAAAGAATACAAACTCCATGCAGAAGTGTCTTTAGTGCAACTCAAACTCAGCCTAACCACACAGCCATCATTATGTCTACATGGTAAAGAAAACCACATGAATCCAGCACAAATGCTAATGATACAAATAAATTTTTTGCTGATGATGCCAACAACAAGCGGGGTCTATTTTACATGTATTCTGGAGTTGCCCGCTCCTATAGAACTTTTGAAACCAGGTGAGGAAAATCTCATTGAAACTGACAGATATCTACCGAGGACCCCATGGCTTTACTCCTCCACCTAGCACCCCTATTGGAAAATTGATATAAACATTCGCTCTTGATATATCTTTTGAATGTTCCTCCTATATTGGAAACTGACTACTCCCCCTCCAGTCAGTGTTTGGCTCAGTAAAGTGAATGAGATCAAAAGCATGGAGGATGTTTTAGCCTCCTCAAACACAGAGGAACAATTTTATAAAAACTGGTTCTGTTGGATTAACCTTACTTGCACTTCAGAATATCAAGCCTTGATGGCCCATCCAGCCCATAATGGTTCCACTATCCTTCCAGTCCCCTAACACCCCACCTCTCCTTCCTCTTCCCCCTTGAATGAAAATAAAGGATTAAAAAAAAGCCTGCATAGCATACAGCCAGCAGCACTGATTGGGAGATTAAATAACTCGTGAAAAGGTCAATGATCTGAATATGATGTAACTATGATGCACTTTAGCAGCCTTCTGTTGCTGTTTATGATCTTGTAGTAAAACATGTAAAACACATTATATTTTTTAATCTTGTGGTATATTGCAATGCACAGCTACTAAAATAAAGACGAGTTGTATATCTTTACAGATGCCTGGTGTTGACATAATTTCGATCACATTGAGGTATTTGTATCTCCATGCACAGACCTATTTTATTTTTAACGTTGAGGTAAGCCTTCAAGTACTGTAGTCCCAGATCTGTATCAGCATCATTTTTCTGTGCTCTCTTCTTGGTGACGTGTTGGCCTCATGTGATCTTTTTCCTCTGATCCAAGGCCAGAGACTTGGCGTTGAACGAGCTGGGAATAAAGTCCGCCTTCCTCCATCAGCTCTTTGTGACTCCCTTGCTGAACCACTGTGCCTTTGTCTAAAACAATGATATTGTGTGCTTTCTCCACAGTGCTCAGTCTGTGTGCTATAATTAGCACTGTACGACCCTGCAGATCATTATTCATTGCTTGCTGGATCTGTGAAGAGTGAATCATCAACAGTTTTTCTTTTATTTGTCATTCGCATGTGTGAAACGCCACCAAAGCACCACTACTCATGTTTATTCAGTATTAGCAATGCTGGGACTAAAAGTCTTCAGAAATCACAGTTAAAATATGAACATGTTAACCACTTGACACCCAGGCAAATTCTGACATTTCTCACATACATATAAAAGTCAGCAATTTTTTTTGTTTTTTTGCTAGAAAATTACTTGGAACCCCCAAACTTTCTATCTATCTATCTATCTATCTATCTATCTATCTATCTATCTATCTATCTATCTATCTATCTATCTATCTATCTATCTATCTATCTATCTATCTATCTATCTAGGTGCATATGGTGCAAATGAAGATGAAGATGCTGCTCTTGTGTCCCATTGTAACTGCTAGTCTTCTATAGCTCTTAGCGCTATAGAATTATAGCTTTTGGCTCTATAGTATATGTTTTTTTTTTTACTTGTATTGTCATTTCCTTTACAACTCACTGGTAATTTAAGTAGTATTCATTAAAAAAAGACATCACAATCAAAGAAATTAATATCAGATAACATGGTTATATACAGCATTTAAAACAGGTTTTGAACATGTCACCATTTTTCTAGGTAAATATATTTCTAAAGGTGCTATTGACATTCAATTTTCACCAGATGTCGGTAACAACCCCAGCAATCAATACATACTAAGAAACCAAAACATAGAAGTTCAGAAATTAAGTTATGTGTAATAAAATGGAATGACACAGGGAAAAAGTATTGAACACGCTAGCTGAAATTGATTTAATACTTTGTACAAAATCCTTTGTTGGTAATGACAGCTTCAATACGCTTCCTGTATGGAGAAACTAGTCGCATGCGTTGCTCAGGTGGGATTTTGGCCCATTCTTTCACACAGGGGGTTATTTACAAAAGGCAAATCCACTTTGCACTGCAAGTGCACTTGAAAGTGCACTTAAAGTACACTTGGAAGTGCAGTCGCTCTAAATCTAAGGGGTAGATCTGAAATGAGTGGAAGCTCTGCTGATTTTATCATCCAATCACGTACAAGCTAAAATGCTGTTTTTTATTTTCCTTGCATGTCCCCCTCGGATCTATAGCGACTTTACTTCCAAGTGCACTTTCAAGTGCACTTGCAGTGCAAAGCGATTTTCCTTTGGTGAGTAACACCCATAGTCTTCAAATCTTGAAGGTTCCGTGGGCCTCTTCCCTTGAACTCTGATCTTTAGTTTTGCCAAGTTTTAGCCAAGTCCTTGGCTTTGTGTTTGGGATTATTGTCTTGCTGAAATGTCCACCCTCATTTCATCTTCATCATCCTGGTAGATGGCAGCAGATTTTTATCAAGAATGTCTTGGTACATTTTTCCAATCATCCTTCCTTCAAAGATATGAAGTTTGCCAGTACCGTATGCTGAAAAACAGCCCCACATCATGATGTTCCCACCTCCAAACTTCACTGTTGGTATGGTGTTTTTGGGGTGATGTGCAGTTCCATTTGACCTCCAAACATGGTGTGAATTATGGCATCCAAAGAATTCAGTTTTGGTCTTATCTGACCAGACTATATTCTCCCAGTATTTTACAAACGAGCTTCAACATGCTTTTTCTTCAGCAATGGAGTCTTGCGTGGTGAGCGTGCATACAGGCCATAGTGGTTGAGTGCATTACTTTTTGTTTTCTTTGAAACAATTGTACCTGCAAAATCCAGGTCTTTCTGAAGTTCTCCACAAAAGGTCCTTGGCTCTTGGAAAACTCCTGATAATTCTTTTCACTCCTCTGTCAAAATCTTGCAAGGAGCACCTGGTCGTGGCTGGTTTATGGTGAAATTATCTTCTTTCCACTTCCAGATTATGGCCTCCAACAGTGCTCACTGGAACATTCAGAATTTTAGAAATCCTCCGGTAACCAATGCCATCAGAAGTTTAGAAATCTTTCTGTAACCACTGCCATCAGTAGATTTTGCAACAATAAGGTTTTGAAGGTCTTTTGCTTTTATCCATCGTGAGATGTTTCTTGTGTGACACCTTTGTAATGAGACACCTTTTTGATAGGCCATCAGTTGTCATGGTTATGCAATAGAGTTTGTTTGTCAGCTTACCTGTCTCCATGTGTTCATCTCTAGAGACCAGCTGACCCTCACCTGACTGCTTTTGTAAACTCTCCTCTAGCATGGCTCCACCCCAGCTCCTATCAGGGAACCCTATATTAACCTGTGCACTGCAAGCCAGCAGTGCTGATCAACCATTGTGTGTTAGCTTTCGTGTGTACTTGCTGTGTTTCCTACGTCTGATTCCAGTTACCGACTTTGGCCTGTTCTTAACTATTCCTGTCTGCTCGTGACCCTGACCTATGGCGTGTCCCCAACCATCCCTGTTTGCCTGTGACCCTGAACCTTGGCGTGAACTCTGTTGTCCTTGTCTGCTTGTGGCCCCGACCTTGGCTTGTCCCTTACTTTCCTTGTTGTTCCAGCCTGCTGCCTCCTTCCTCTTCTCTTGTAGTCTACTGTGAGCGTGAGCTGTGAGACCCCGGGGGCCGCGACCTGGAGCCTGATAGATTTCAGCTGGTGTCTTGGCGTTTATTATTTTTTTGCACCTCCCTTTCTTCATGTGTTCAATACTTTTTCCCTGTGTCATTCCATTATATTACACATAACTTAATTTCTGACCATATTTGATTTGGTTTCTTTGTATGTATGGATTGCATGGGTTGTTACCAACATGTGGTGAAAATTTAATGTCGATAGTACCTTTAAAAATGTATTTACCTAGAAAAATGGTGACGTGTTCAATACTTATTTTACTTGCTGTATGTATGGCCTTTGGCTTTAGTTATTGCATCTATAATTTTTGCATAATAATCCTAGGAAAAGGGACCAATTAAGCATTAAAACAAACTTGCAACTTACTGCATGCTCACTCTCTGCATCAAGAGCACTGGTGGCTTCATCCAGTATCAGAACTCTGGGATTTCGGATTAAGGATCTGGCAATAGCCACCCTCTGCTTCTGACCTCCAGAAAGCTGTGCACCCTTTTCTCCAGTTTCTTATGAAAGGAAAGAAGACACACCAACATTAACCAACGGTTTTCAAAATGCATAATCCCCATTGTTCGGTAAGTACCCCCTGTTGTTCAACATCATGGCAGCCATGTCCCCAACCACATAATATAACGCAATTTTACACTGTGCACTCAAAGCAAGCTAAATTATATGCTAGATCAAGCCAATGGAGCTAAAGACTATTGTCTGTTATCAATTCTTATTCAGACTTTAATCAAGTGTATGGAAAATTTCCGGAAAACTTTTTTCCCTGTTTTTTTTCCAGAAAAAATGGAAATGTTCTGAAAAATTGAAAAAAAAAAAAATCAGTGTGGAGTAGCTTTACAAATTTAAAGTAATTTTGTTACACTTGGAACATGAAATGCTGTGTATATAAAAGTAGCATGCTGAAATAAAAGTGCTGCTTATTCCATATATAAACTAAACTTGCCTAGATTGAGAACTCTGGAGGAAAAAGCTACTATTGCACTTTCATTATGGTCCTCATCATTTCATACCATAACGTATTTTTAATGTGTTTAAGGCACCTCTGGCATGCAAGGGTGTGTTTTGTCATTCTTGTAGCATTTGGAAAACAATATTTCTTCTCACAATATTTTCAAATTACAGTTTTGCTCTCAGCAGAAATTGCACTATAAAAATGTTTCCAAATGTGATGTTGGTCTCACCATTTCCATGAGAAGAGGAAAATAAAAAACAACTGACTGACCAAACTATAGGCAAATATTATGCTGTGATGATGGGAACATTATTAGGAATCATTTAAAGGTTATAAAGAAACTAATTTGTCAGACAATTTACCCTCTTATCTGTCAATTAAGGCCTGAGAGGACAGAAACTCATCTACTGTATCCCAACAATCACCCACTCAACACTGTAGGAGGTACAAGATTGAGCCCACAAGCTGAAGCCTTTCCCCTGCAGTGCAAAAATGCATATTTCTCTTGTTTGAGAACTGCATTGAGAAGTACAGTGTTACCTGAATTGTATTCCAGGATTTGCGTGTCTTCATCTGAGAGAACTTCCAATAATTTAAGACTTTACATACTGCCATAGATATATATATAGATATATTATGTATCACTGTAAAAGAACATACAGTATTCCACACTTTTTCTTTAAATTTTTCCGAAAAAAAAAATTAAAACGGCTTTGGAAAAAAAAAATTTCCCCCAATTTTTCCTGTTTTTTTCAGGCCTTTCCATCTCTATTTCTGAGTGATTTTCTATGTAAGGAAATTTACAATACCTGTGTCATATCCATCCTGAAGCTCCGTAATAAATCCATGTGCACTGGCTCTTTTGGATGCACCAATAACAATCTCTAGGGGCACAGAGCTCAGTCCATAAGAAATATTACTCTCAATGGAACGGGCAAACAGCACAGGCTCTTGACTCACCATTGATACCTATCAGATAAAAACAGAGCAGTGAAAGCAGGCAGTCATAACACAAACACATGTCCTAGCAGAGCAAAATTCTGCTATAAGAATTCACATTTGATTACCGTATTTATCGGCGTATAACACGCACTTTTTTCCCCTTAAAATCAGGGGAAAATCGTGGGTGCGTGTTATACGCCGATCCCCTGCGATCCCCCGCTGTTTTAGCGGAGCAACCGCCGACCGCGATTTGAAAATGGCGCCGCCGGCACCGAAATACACAGAGCCGGTCCTCGGCTCTTCTCGGCTTCACTCGAGCGCCGCCTGAACCTAGCTGAGTGTACTTGGCTAGGTTCGGCTAGCTCCGTTCAGTCACGCCCATCCCGGGCGGGACTACGAGTGGAGCCGAAAGTGGCATGAAAGTAAATGAGAGCCGCCGAGAAGAGCCGAGGACCGGCTCTGTGTATTTCGGCGCCAGCGGCGACATTTTCAAACTGCAGTGACACTGACATGTCACTGCAGTTTAACTGCAGCCTGAGCAAGGCTGCAAAAGGACACAGACAAAGCTGCAGATCGGCACTGGCAAAGCTGCAAGGCTGCAAATGGACACTGATAAGGCTGCAAATGACACCAAGTCTGCTGACTGCAAGGCTGCAAATGAAACCAAAGCTGCTGACTGCAAGGCTGCAAATGACTGCAAGGCTGCAAATGACACCAAGGCTGCAAATGACACCAAGGCTGCAAATGACACTGGACAAGAATGCAGATGGACGCTGTACAAGGCTGCATTGATGGGCATTTAAATGTAAGTTTTTTTCCTTAAAACATTTTTTTCCTTAAAATTCCCGCCTAAACTTGGGGTGCATGTTATACGCCGGCGCGTGTTATACGCCGATAAATAAGGTAGTTAAAACAAACAATGCCACTTTGCCCATTCATGGCGAAGAGACAGTGTCTGTTGATAGGCCACCCTGCCTGGTAGGTTTACTCATTTATCTACATTCCATTACCCATTTCCTGCTTCAGAATTCTATCCTGGGTAAGTTCTGATGTTGCACTGTGTTGAAGCGTACCCTGGTGCATGATGTCATTGTTCTTCCACATGTGACAGTGTTTGGGTCTGGCGACTGAATGCTCAGGCACAAGCACTGTCGAGTAAGGCATTTGCTTTTCTGCAGAGTTCTTATAATTAATATCAATGTTACATGGCACTGTCTACTTGCCAAGCTTATAAAGATATGCTTTATATGATATTTTAGGCATACAGTTGTATATATAAGAAACAGTAAAACATATCATTATTACAAAAGCAAAAAGGGTTTACTTAGCTAAACAGAAATTAAATACAGTCAGGTTGCAAGTATCGGGATTCAATAAAGCCTGTGTGAGCCATTGCTGCATTTGGAACTATGCAAAAAAGCATAATTTGAGTAAGCACATTAATAACTTCTAACTGCTTGAGATATTTACCATGACATTCTGGCTAGTGGGTCTTACTGTTTTATAGCAAAACCCACTAACCACAAGATATGCAGACAGTGGGGAAACCCTTTTTTACACAAGAAGCTGGCAGTCAGAAAGTCCAGTCAACAGAATTGTCTGTAGGTGCATTCACTTTTCTCTTCTTCCAGCTTTAAAGATAAATCATAGTGGGGAACAGTCACAACTAATCAAACTCCTTTTACTTCTCAAAGAATCTAAAATTCAGGCTGGGTTCACACTGGAGAATAGGGATGGTCCCGATGTCCATTTGTTCACAAACAAACCAAACATATGAGGCGTTCGTGGCAAATTCGAGAGCCGCAGAGCGCCCCATAATGCACTGCGAGATTGCAGTGCATTGACGGCTGCTGATTGGCCAAAGCATGCACCTGACCTGCAGGCTTTGGCTAATCACAGCGTGATCTGCTGTGAGAGCCATTATTGGCTCAGGGGGCTAAGTCCACATCCCACACTATATATGGCTGCTTACACGGCGGCCATGTATAGTGTGATAATAACTTGGAGAGGAGAACTTGAACTAGATTAGGCAGGTTAGTTAGTGGCATGCAGGCAGTTTAATATATATATATATATATATATATATATATATATATATATATATATATATATATATATATATATATATATATATATATATATATATATATATATATATATATATATATATATTTACAATCCGGGGTGATTAGGTTCAAGTGGTGCATGCAGTTTTCCAGAAACGTGCCACTCCAGACTGCGTTTTTAGGGCATGGCAGCCCACTTTTATTGAAAGGTAACGAAAAAGTTCAAACAAACAGTACTCTTCCCTCGCAGGGGGGTTCCACCATCATACAAACAAACTATAGCCTCCTGGCTTACTCAATGTCAGCTTCATGCTGTTTTGATTGCGGGCCACATCTGCCTGCTACAGACGTGCACACACAGGCTGCCACCTGCAGTCTTAGATTCCGAGACCTCCTGTTTCTTTCTCCTGGAGCCATCTCCTACTGGGACCCTCCCGACCTCCTAAGCCAGACTTACTGTCTGCCGGGCGGAGCTGTCTCCAAGTCTGAGCACTGACCTCTATTCCTGGGATGTTTATGAACCCAGCCCACGGGTGTGCAATTAGTATTCCTGTCAAAATCAGGCATACACTGCTCATATACACCTGTGACACGGGGTCGCACCAATATAAATAAAAGTGGTATTGGTGCAAACCTAATATATATTAGGGTTGTACCGATACCACTTTTTTAAGATCAAGTACAAGTACCGATACTTTTTTTCAAGTACTCACCGATACAGATTACCGATACTTTTTTTAATGTCATTTGACAGTAGCACTGATTGGCTCTCATAGGTGGCACTGATATGCAGCACTGATAGGTGGCACTGACTGATGGGCATTGATTTGCAGCACTGATGGCTGGCACTGACTGATGGGCACTGATATGCTGGCTCTGATCGGTGGCATTTATGGGCCCTGATAGGTGGCATTTATGGGCACTGATAGGTGGCACTTATGGGCAATGATAGGTGCAACTTATGGGCAGGCAGTGGCAATGAAATGATGAGAGAGACAATCAATAACAGTCAAAGTTCAAACTTTCTCGAGTATATAAATGCTGCGACACCCATCTTGGTACACCCTGCGCTCGGCCTCAGAAAGCCAGCAGTTAGAAGGCAGCAACGGACATCTTGTTACACCCAGCCCATATAGTGAACTATATGGGCTGGGTGTAACAAGATGTCAGCTGCCGCCTTGTGACTGCTGGCTTACTGAGGCCGAGTGCTGTCGCGCTGTTCAATCTCCGACGGAAACCGGGGCTGTCACTTCCGTTAACGTATGTGACGGCCCGGGTCACCAATTCTGACGGCTGCGAGTGCGACCCACACCCCTGCCCCCAGCCAGATTACCTTTCGCTGCTGCCAGCCCAGGACTCGCTCTCCGCTCCACCCACTGACTTCCGGGAGCCGCCTCTTCATACAAAAAGCATCAGGTCAGGCATCGCAAGCATTTGCCCGAGTACAAGTACTCGGGCAAATACTCAGTATCGGTGCAACCCTGATTTTATATATATATATATATATATATATATATATATATATATATATATATATATATATATATATATATATATATATATATATATATACATATATATATATATACACACACACACACACATACACATACACACACACACACACACAGTACATGCAGTGTAGACTATATATACAGTGCAGGCAGTCTAGTATATACTTTATATATACAGTGTAGTCAGTGCAGAGGATATAATACAGTATATCGAAGTGGTTAAGGGGAACCCTATGACAGAATTAAGAAAAAAAGGCATGGGGTCCCCCCAAAAACCATACCAGTCCCTTTGGGTCTGGCATAGATTTTAAGGGAAACTTCACTCCAAAATGTAAAAAAAATTGGCATGGGGTCCCCCCAAAATCCATACCAGACCCTTATCAGGGCAAGAAGACTGGCCAGAAAAAGGGGTCCTCGTCCCCCCAACCCTGGCACAGTGGTTGTGGGATCTGTAGGTGGGGGGCTTATCGGAATCTGGAAGCCCCCCTTTAACAAGATCCCAGCCCTCTCCCCGTATGTGAATGGATAGGGGGCATTGTACTCCTACCCATTCACAAAAAAAGTGTCAAAAAGTAAAAACCACAATAGACGGTTTTTGACGATTTCTTTATAAAAAAAAAAAAAGTGTGATTTAACTGTACTTCTGTCTTGGTCTGATTCATGGTTTCTGACAGTAGGCGAAGGCCATGAATTCAGAAGATGCAGTCAATCCACTTTTTGGTAATATTTTTTCCAGACTGGATGAGCAGGATCACCAGATGGATCTGTTTGCCATGGCTTTACAGACGCTCCTGAGTCGCACGGCTCACCTGGAATCTCCCACTGTGGCTGCTCCGGTACAACCTGCATTGCAAGCCATCCCTGCTGCTGCTCCAGTCTCTGTGCAGGCACCCACCTCGAGTATTACCTCTATAAAAAGTATGTCTGGTTCCGCTCCGCTTCCCCAGCGATTTGGGGCAATCCAGTCTAATGCAGAGGGTTTTTCAACCAGGTTGAGATACACTTTGAGATGCTGCCCCAGGCGTTTCCCACGGACAGAAGCAAAGTAGGTTTCGTGATATCTTTGCTTTCTGAGAGAGCCTTGGCCTGGGCAAACCCTCTATGGAAGATGCAAAAACCCATTGTCCTGAGTTACCCAGAGTTTGTGGCTTCTTTAAAAGGGTATTTGACGTTCCCGCACACACTCCGCTTCTGCTGCCAAGTGCCTCATGGCCATCAAACAGAGTACAAGAACTATTGCCAATTACGCCACTGAATTCCATACTCTGGCAGCAGAGGTTGCTTGGAACAATGAGGCCCTCGTGGCTGCTTTTTCTCATGGTCTCCCGGTTACCATCAAAGATGAGATAGCAGCCTGAGATATACCCACTGAGCTGGAGAAGTTGATCACATTTGCAATCTTTATTGACTCCAGACTCAGAGAAAGACTCTTTTAAAGGAGAGCTTGCGGAAGACTCCTGTACATTTGTCTCCGAGCTTTGCAATCCCATCCTTGCCTCCCTCACCTCCCACACGTCCTGGTACCGAGTCGGTCAGTGAAGGTGAACATATGCACTTGGGCTTCACGCGTCTCTCTCTTAGGAGGAGGGAGAGATTGTGCCTTTATTGTGGCCAGGCAGGTCACTTTTTGAAGTCTTGTCCTACCCGTCCAGGGAACTCCCAAACCTTGAGGTCCTGTCACGGACAGACCTTAGGTGGCGTTGTTTCGTCCCCAGTTTTACAGAAGGATAAGCCCCTGGTTCCGGTTACCCTTTCTTGGGCTGAGTCATCCGTCGAGATACAGGCTCTAATCGACTCTGAGGCTGCAGGCCTGTTCATTGATGCTGCCTTGGTATCGAAGCACTCGATCCCGCTGCAGCTGCGTGCCACTCCACTTGCCATTGAGGCTCTTGACAGGAGACCTCTACAGCCTGCCCATGTGACTCATGAGACTGCTCTGTTGTCCATCGCCATGGGGGCTCTTCACCATGAGATAATTCCAAGTTATTTTCTCACCTAAATTTCCACTGGTTAATGATTATCCTTGGTTACAGAGGCACAACCACTCTTTTGATTGGCTTTGTGCTGGATTCTCTCCTGGTCTCCACAATGCAGTAAGACATGCTTTCAGAAGGTGGCTAAGGTCGTGTGCACCTCTTCACTCTCCTCCCTGCCAGAGTACCGCAATTTTAGCAATGTCTTTGACAAAGGTCAAGCCGGTAGTTTGCCTCCACACCAGGCGTATGATTGTGCAATTGACCTTCAGTCTGGTGCCATACCCCCTCGTGGCCGGGTTTACCCTTTGTCGGTCTCGGAGGATAGGGCCATGGAGGAGTATGTTGCAGAAGCACGTTCGAGGTTTTATCTGCAAATCCTCGTCTCCTGACGTTGCTGGTTTCTTCTTTGGGTAGAAGAAGAGTGGTGAACTGAGACCTTGTATTGATTATAGGGGTCTCAATCGTCTCAGGATTAAGAATGCTTATCCAATTCCATTGATTACGGAATTATTTGACCGCCTCAAGGGGCAACGGTTTTCACAAAGCTTGATTTGAGAGGGGCATACAATCTCGTGAGGATTAAGGAGGGCGACGAATGGAAAACTGCATTTAATAGCAGAACAGGCCATTATGAGTACCTCATGATGCCATTTGGCCTTTGCGACGCTCTGGCAGTTTTCCAGGGATTTACCAATGATGTCCTCCGAGATTTGTTGCAGCGATGTGTGGTGGTTTATCTCAACGATATCCTCATATTTTCCAAGTCCCCACAGATGTCTGTCGTGTGCTTCGGAAGCTGAGAGAAAACAATCTCTATTGTAAGTTGGAGAAGTGAGAGTTCCATCGTGAACAGGTTAAATTCCTGGGTTATGTAATTTCCACTGCTGGTTTTTCGATGGACCCAGAAAAACTTTCAGCAGTCCTACAGTGGCCACGACCTGTAGGTATACGTCCTCTGCAACGTTTTCTTGGCTTTGCCAATTATTATCGGAGGTTTATTCTTAACTTCTCGTCCCTGGTCAAACCCCTGACTGATATGACCAGAAAGGACGGTAACCCACAGAGTTGTTCTCCGGACTCCATTAAGGCCTTTAAGAGTCTCAAGGCTGCCTTTGTTTCTGCTCCTGTGTTGGCACGTCCTGATCCTACGTTACCCTTTATCCTTGAGGTTAATGCTTCGGAGACTGGAGTTGGCGCCCTTCTGTCTCAACGTCCTACCTCTGAGAGCGCTATGCATCTGTGTGGCTACTTTTCCAAGAAATTGTCACCTGCGGAGTGCAAGTATGAGATTGGGGACAGAGAGTTGTTAGCGATCATTTTAGCTCTTCAGGAATGTAGGCATCTCCTTGAAGGTACCACTGTGCCGGTTCTCATTCTTACTGACCATAATAATCTCACATTCATGTCTGAGGCTAAACGCCTCTCTCCCAGAAGGGGGCGCGATGGGTTATTTTCTTGTCAAGTTTCAATGACATTGTCTCATTCTTACCCGGTACTAAGAATGTAAGGGCTGACGCTTTGTCGTGACAATTTTCCTCCACTTCCAAGATGGAGTCGGTTCCGTTTCCTGTGATTCCTCCTGACGTATTTTGGCTATGGTTCGCACCAGTCTCACTTCCCCTTTGGGTGACAAAATTCTTGCCGCTCAAATCCATGCTCTTCCTGAGAAACCTTGTGACCGTTGGTTTGTCCCTTAGAGTCTCCGTACTGCCGTGCTCCAGACTTACCATTCTCCCAAGGCTGCTGGCCACCCTGGGAAGAATCAACCCTTTTGGGCCATTTCTCAACAATTCTGGTGGACTAGTCTACATGCTGATGTAGCCGTCTTCGTAGCTGCCTGTTCCATGTTTGCTCAGAGTAAAACTCCACGATACCTTCCAGTGGGTCTCTTACAACCTATGCCCAATGGAGAGAGGTCTTGGACTCATCTGTCTATGGATTTCATTGTGGAGTTACCCAACTCCCAAGGCAACACAGTTATCCTTATGGTGGTTGAACAGTTCTTGAAAATGCCTCATTGTATTCCACTTAATAAGTTGCCCACAGCTAAGGAACTGGCTTCCATTTTTGCTCGGGAGATATTTTGCTTACATGGGCTACCCAAGGTGATTGTCTCAGACAGGGGTAGTCAGTTTGTGTCCCAGTTCTAGCGAGCCTTTTGTGCACAGTTGGGAATTCAGCTTGCTTTCTCCTCTGCATATCACCCGCAGTCTAATGGGGCCGCAGAACGAGCCAATCAGTCCTTGGAACAATTCTTAAGTTGCTATATTTCTGACCATAACAACTGGTCAGACCTATTACCGTGGGCAGAGTTTCCTCAAAACAGTGCCTTGAATTCTGCTTCCCGATGGTCCCAGTTTATGGTGAATTATGGTTTCCAACCTTCCATTGTTGCCTGACTCGTTTTTTCCGCACAGTATTCCTGCATTAGAGGAGCATCTCCGTGGTCTTCGTTCCACTTGGCCACAAGTTCAAGAGGCTTTGCAACATGCTAACGATAGGTACAGAATCCATGCTGACCACAGACGCCTGCCTGCACCTTCCTACCAGGTTGGGGACAGAGTCTGGCTGTCGTCTTGCAACCTCCGACTTAGTGTTCCTTCTTTGAAATTCACACTTCGGTTTATTGGGCCTTTCCATATCCTTCGCAGCATTATACCTTGGACCAACCAGTCCTTGGAGCAGTTCCTACATTGCTATATTTCTGATCATCATAACAACTGGCCAGACCTCTTACCTTGGGCGGAGTTTGCTCACAATAGTGCCTTGAATTCTGCTTCCCGATTGTCCCCGTTTATGGCGAACTATGGTTTCTAACCTTCCATGTTGCCTGACTTATTTGTTCCGCAGAGCATTCCTGCGTTAGAGGAACATCTCCGTGGTCTTCGTTCCACTTGGGCAGAAGCACAAGTCCAGGAGGCTTTGCGACATGCCAATGATAGGTACAGACTCCATGCTGACCGCAGACGCCTGCCTGTGCCTTCCTACCAGGTTAGGGACAGGGTCTGGCTGTCATCTCGCAAACCTTCGACTCTGTGTTCCCTCTCTGAAGTTGGCACTTCGGTTTATTGGGCCTTTCTGTATTCTCCACAGGATTAACCCAGTGGCTTACGCTTTAGACCAGTGGTTCTCAACTCCTGTCCTCAGGACCCACTAACAGGCCAGGTTTGCAAGATAACTGAAATACATCACAGGTGATATAATTTGCTGCTTAGTGATTGCAATATTCTAGTCTGCATCTCCCCAAGGTAATACATAAAATCTGGCCTGTCGGTGGGTCCTGAGGACAGGAGTTGAGAACCATTGCTTTAGACCTTCCTTCTAATATGCGTATCTCAAATGTGTTTCATGTTTCCTTACTGAAACCTATAGGTTGAGAACCATAAGGAGTATGAGGTACAATGCATTGTTAACTCCCATAGGTTCCATGGGCGCGTACAGTAATGTATTCCATGTCTCCTTATTAAAACCTTTGGTCTGCAATTGCTTTACCACCTCGGTGCCATGTCCTCACCCTGTACAGGTTGAGAACCATGAGAAGTATGAAATACAGTCCATTGTTGACTCCCGTAGGTTCCGTGGGCGCATGCAGTACCTGGTGCATTGGAAAGGGTACAGTCTGGAGGAACGCTCTTAGTTCTCATCTTCAGACGTACATGCCCCTGTCCTCCTCCGTGATTTCCATAGACGTTTTCCCCTAAAGCCTGGTGGTCCTCCGAGGGGGAGGGGTCATTGAAGAGGGGGTACTGTCAGGGCTGGGCTCAGCCCTTCCTTCTCTGAGCTGGCCACTCAGCTGTCGGTAATTGTCAGCTCCTATCTCTCCACAGTGACTCACCTGTTGATGATATCCTGCTCGTCAGTCCTGTTTACTTAAGCCATCCAGCCCAGTGTCAGGGCTGGGCTCAGCCCTTCCTTCTTCCTTCTCTGAGCTGGCCGCTCAGCTGTCGGCTAATTGCCAGCTCCCATCTTTCTCAACAGTTACCCAGCTGTTGTTGACTCTGCTCGTCAGTCTTGCCTACTTAAAGTCATCCAGCTCACTTGATCTCTGCTTTCGCCTTTATCAACATCACAGAGACTTTCTCCTTTTGAAGACTTGCTCAGCTGACGTTCCTTCTGGCTCCTGATCCTGCTTGCTGTACTACTACGTTTGTCTCTGGCTCTCTGACATTTGCTTGGCTGACCACTCGATCCGGTTACTGAACTCTGGCTTGTTTTGACTATGCTTACTCTGTTTACCTTATTATTATTATTATTATTAATAAACAAGTGTGATTTAACTATACTTCTGTCTCAGTCTGATTCATGGTTCCTGATACCCAAATGATCGAGATGGTGACAGAGAGCTGTTGGCGATCATTTTAGCCCTGAAAGAATGGAGACATCTCCTTGAAGGTACCACTGTGCCGGTTCTCATTCTTACTGACCATAAGAATTTCACATTCTTGTCTGAGGCTAAGCGCCTCTCTCCCAGAAGGGCGCGATGGGCTCTTTTCTTGTTGAGTTTTAATTACATTGTCCGGTACTAAGAATGTAAGGGCTGGCGCCTTGTCACGACAATTTTCCTCCACTTCCAAGTTGGAGTCGGTTCCGGTTCCTGGGATTCCTCCTGATCGTATTCTGGCTATGGTTCGCACCAGTCTTACTTCTCCTTTGGGTGACAAAATTCTTGCTGCTCAGATCCATGCTCCTCCTGAGAAACCTTGTGACCGCTGCTTTGTCCCAGAGAGTCTCCGTACTGCCGTGCTCCAGACTTACCATTCTCCCAAGGCTGCTGGCCACCCTGGGAGGAATCAACTCGTTTGGGCCATTTCCCAACAATTCTGGTGGCCTAGTCTACGGGGTGATGTAACTGCCTTCGTAGCTGCCAGTTCCGTGTGTGCTCAGAGTGAGACTCCATGACACCTTCCAGTGGGCCTCCTACAACCCATACCCAATAAAGAGAGGCCCTGGACCCACCTGTCTATGGATTTCATTGTGGAGTTACCCAACTCCCAAGGCAACACTGTTATCCTTATGGTGGTTGACCGGTTCTCAAAGATGTGTCATTGTATTCCACTTAAGAAGTTACCCACTTCTAAGGAACTGGCTTCCATTTTTGCTCGGGAGATCTTTCGCTTACATGGGCTACCCAAGGTGATTGTCTCAGACAGGGGTAGTCAGTTTGTCTCCCGGTTCTGGCGAGCCTTGTGTGCACAGTTGGGAATTCAGCTTGCTTTCTCCTCTGCATATCACCCGCAGTCTAATGGGGCCGCAGAACGAGCCAATCAGTCCTTGGAACAATTCTTAAGTTGCTATATTTCTGACCATCATAACAACTGGTCAGACCTATTACCGTGGGCAGAGTTTCCTCAAAGCAGTGCCTTGAATTCTGCTTCTCGATGGTCCCAGTTTATGGTGAATTATGGTTTCCAACCTTCCATTGTTGCCTGACTCGTTTTTTCCGCAGAGTATTCCTGCATTAGAGGAGCATCTCCGTGGTCTTCGTTCCACTTGGCCACAAGTTCAGGAGGCTTTGCAACATGCTAACGATAGGTACAGAATCCATGCTGACCACAGACGCCTGCCTGCACCTTCCTACCAGGTTGGGGACAGAGTCTGGCTGTCGTCTTGCAACCTCCGACTTAGAGTTCCTTCTTTGAAATTCGCACCTCGGTTTATTGGGCCTTTCCATATCCTTCGCAGCATTATACCTTGGACCTTCCTCCTAGTATGCGCATCTCAAATGTGTTTCATGTCTCCTTACTGAAACCTATACAGGTTGAGAACCATGAGGAGTATGAGGTACAATCCATTGTTGACTACCATAGGTTCCATGGGCGCATACAGTACCTGGTGCATTGGAAGGGGTACGGTCTGGAGGAATGATCTTGGGTCTCATCCTTGGACGTACATGCCCCTGTCCTCCTCTGTGATTTCCATAGACGTTTTCCCATCAAGCCCGGTGGTCCTCCAAGGGGGAGGGGTCGTTGAGGAGGAGGTACTGTCAATGCTGGGCTCAGCCCTTCCTTCTCTGAGCTGCCCGCTCAGCTATCGGCTAATTGCCTGCTCCCATCTCTCTCCACAGCTACCCAGCTGTTGTTGATTCTGCTCGTCAGTCGTGCCTACTTAAAGTCGTCCAGCTCACTTTATCTCTGCCTTTGCCTTTGTCAACATCACAGAGACTTTCTCCTGGGTTCCTGTTGAAGACTTGCTCGGCTGACGTTCCTTCTGGCTCCCGATCCTGCTTGCTGTACTACTACGTTTGTCTCTGGCTCTCTGACAGTTGCTTGACTGACTACCCGATCTGGTTACTGAACTCTGGCTTGTTTTGACTACGCTTACTCTGTTTACCTTATTATTATTATTATTATTATTAAACAAGTGTGATTTAACTCTGATACCCAGATGATCTCTGACTTTGCCTGGTCAACATCACATTTATTCTCTCCGGCATGCCTTTTAAAGACTTGCTTGGTTGACGTTCCTTCTGGTTCCAGATCCTGCTTGCTGTTCCACTATGCTGATTCCTGGCTTCCTGACTTTCTGGCTTGTCTGACTATCTGTTCCGGTTACCGAACTTTGGCTATGTTTTGACTACGTTTGTTCTATTTACTTTTATTATTAAACAAGTGTGATTTAACTGTACTTCTGTCTCGGTCTGATTCATGGTTTATGACTATTTCATTTTTATTGTTACACTTTAAACATTATTAAAATCACTGCTCCTGAAAAAACGATTGTTTTAAAAACTTTTGTTTACATTAATACATGTCCCCTAGGCCAGTACCCGCTTCCCCATACACTTTTTATGGCAATAACTTGCATATAAGCCTTTAAAATTAGCACTGTTGATTTTTCATGTTCGTGTCCCATAGACTTTGATAGGGTTCGAATGTTTGCACAAATTTTTTGCCTGTTCGCATGTTCTAGTGTTCGGCCCACCCCTACTGGAGAATGCAGAGGCTCACAGCAGGAGTCCGGTGCGTCTCCATTCACTGTTTCAGGTCCGATTTCAGCCCGAATTTGAGGCTGAATTTGGACCTAAACGGACCAAAAGATGCACAAGACTCCTGTGCAATTCGCACCGGAGCCGCTGCGGAGATGTGTGAACCGGCTTCATAGAGAGCTGGGACCAATCCCGGTTAATTTTTTCATTAACGACCTGGAGGATGGGGTAAACAGTTCAATCTCTGTATTTGCGGATGATACTAAGCTAAGCAAGGCAATACCTTCTCCGCAGGATGTGGAAGAACCTTGCAAAAAAGATCTGAACAAATTAATGGGGTGGGCAACTACATGGCAAATGAGGTTCAATGTAGAAAATGTAAAATAATGCATTTGAGTGGCAAAAATATGAATGCAATCTATACACGGGGGAGAAACTCTGGGGGAATCTAGGATGGAAATGGACCTGGGGGTCCTAGTAGAGGATAGGCTCAGCAATGGCATGCAATGCCAAGCTGCTGCTAACAAAGCAAACAGAATATTGGCATGCATTAAAAAGGGGATTAATTCCAGAGATAAAATGATAATCCTCCCGCTCTACAAGACTCTGGTCTGGCTGCACCTAGAGTATGCTGTCCAGTTCTGGGCACCAGTCCTCAGGAAGGATGTACTGCAAATGGAGTGAATACAAGGAAGGGCAACTAAGCTAATAAAGGGTCTGGAGGATATTAGTTATGAGGAAAGGTTGCGAGCACTGAACTTATTCTCTCTGGAGAAGAGACGCTTGAGAGGGGATATGATTTCAATTTATAAATACCGTACTGGTGACCCCACAATAGGGATAAAACTTTTTTGCGGAAGGAAGTTTACCAAGACACGTGTCCACTCATTAAAATTAGAAGAAAAAAGGTTTAACCTTAAACAACGTAGAGGGTTCTTTACTGTAAGAGCGGCAAGTATGTGGAATTCCCTTCCACAGGCGGTGGTCTCAGAGGGGGGCATCGATAGTTTCAAGAAACTATTAGCTAAGCACCTGAACGACCGCAACATACAGGGATATACAATGTAATACTGACATATAATCACACACATAGGTTGGACTTGATAGACTTGTGTCTTTTTTGAACCTCACCTACTATGTAACTATGTAACAATCTCCTGCTATGCGAATTGGATGCAGAGGAAAGCCACATCCAATTCCCAATAGTGTGAACCCAGCCTAAACCTGGCAGTTCACTGTAGGTATCAGCTCTTAATCAAAATTAAACAGATTTTGATTCACATTTTCCTTCTCTAGTTTTTATAAACTGAACCCTTTGCAATAAAAACAGTTTCGATAAAGGTGAAGCTATGATAACATATATGGGGATTGCCCTTACTGACCTCCTTTTTTTAAATGCTATTCGTGTTAACATGACTAGCTGGCTATGTTATTATCATTTGCTCAGCTCCTGTCATTACCTGTAACCACAGTGCTGGTTGGATGGTTCATTGGAGTATTTCTTGATAGCAGAGATTAGGTGAATATAATTTTTTTGTACATAGGGCTTACGTGAGGGGTTAATTTTAATAGTGCACTTATCATTAAAAGAAATCTATGGTCACAGTGCACTTTCATTTTATAAAATCAGCATAATCAGCATAATAGCTATGCAAACAGTAGTTATTTTAGACAATCCAATATAAGCTTATAAGAAAAATCTCCTTTCTATCTGTCCGCTTGTCATCTCTTTCCACAACTTCCTGGATTTCCTTCATGCTTTGCAGCTTCTCCTCCTCGCCTCTGCTGTTTTCATTTGATCCCTAAGGACTACGTATCCCATGGTACCTTGCTGCCTGCATTCAGTGAATTCTGTAGTGACTCCGCCTCCTGAAATTCTGCTTCTCAACACCTCTGTTCAGAGGGCAGGCTCTGTAAAATGTGTGACACAGCAGTGCCTGATCACAAGTCACAGTGAATGTGTGTCACAGAATTCAAGGGAATAAATATGTGGTGATCTTTACAAAGTAAGTTTACAATTGCCAAGATTGTTCAGAATAATAGGAGTAGGCTATAAATAATTTAAATACAATGTGGAAATTAATATATAATTTTACATTTGGAACAAAGATACACTGTAAAAAAAATCCCATGCATTTTTTGCTACACAGGAATGGTAATGGTAATAGGAATGGGTATATAATGTACACATGTTTGAAAGACATGAATCAGGAATGAATCAGTGGGGACATTAATTATTGATTGATATATACATGCTGTTGACACATACCTTTGTTTCCAATAATTTTTATTAAAAAGTATTTTATAAGAGAAAGGCATAAATCACATTATAGGATAATATTGGGGTAAGACATACCTTTGCATGCAGGTATTTATGATCATACATTGTGATGGGGTGACCATCCAGGAGGACTTCTCCTTCCTGCACAGGATAAAAGTTCTCCAAGATATTCACGCAGGAGCTCTTCCCACTTCCTGATGGTCCCACCAGTGCGGTGATTTTCCCAGGATACAGTGTGAAAGACAAGTTCTGTAGAACATCAAAATAATACATATGACAGTCAGTAAGACTTCTTCTAATTTAATGGACAGGCATTTTTCGGTTACTGTTACCCTTGTGGTCATAAAACTTCACACAAATCAGGTAAAATGTAGGGTCTTTATCAATGTTTTCATCCAAGATTCACACAATATTTAACCCAAGAATTAGTTGGAATAATTTGCCAGTCTTAGGTAAAAGCTGTATGAATCTTGAGTGAAAAAAAAAAACCTGTTAAATAAACTCCATTGATTCTGCTTATAGATAAGGGGAATGCCAAAAAAAGGGCTTAAAGTCAGGAGACAACTGCCAGTTAAAAAAAAAACCAAACAGCTGATATTCGGCCCGTGTGTTTTTAGTCTGTCCAACAGAAGCTCGGCTGGCTTCTGTCGGACATGCATACTGCAGACGACTGACTCCTGATCTGCGCTCTCAGCCAATGGCAGAGAACACTGATAAGAGTGTACTGGCGGGGGGGGCTGTCCTAATGTGAGAACGCAACAGCTCGGGGGGGAGATCGCTATACTAGCCTTGCATGGCTAAAACAGTGGCTCCAACCAGAGCGGTCAGTTTTTTTGTGTTCACTGGAAGTAGACTTCTTCATTGCCCACAAATACTGGGACAATTTTTTTTTTTCCAAATCTATTTTATACCAGCAGTGTCCTTCTGAACTACAATTTCCAGAATGTCAGTGTTATATACACACAGGGATTTATTTACTAAAGGCAAATACACTACACTTTGCACTACAATTGCACTTGGAAGTGCAGTCGCTGTAGATCTGAAGGGGACATGCAAGGAAAATAGAAAACTAAATTTTTGCTTGTACATGATTGGATGATAGAAATCGGCGGAGCTTCCCCTCATTTCAGATCTTCCCCTCAGATCTACAGCAACTGGACAAGTGCACTTCCAAGTGGATTTTCCATTAGTAAATCAACCCCAGAGTTATACTACATATATAGTATATGACACGTTCATTCAACACATAGAGTGTTTCGAAAAAATATTGAAGAATAATACTATTGTGCATCTTATGAATTAGCTAGGAAAATCCACTACTATCATAGTTTACATTTTTTTTTTTACAAATGTCATTGCCGGTGCAGTAGTGAAGTGGGTGAATAGGACACCTGGCTGAAAACAATAGGGGTTCATTTGCTAAATGATGTGCAAAATCTGGTGCAGCTCTGCACAGAACCAATCAGCTTCCAGGTTTTGTTGTCGAAGCTTAATTGAACAAACTGAAGTTAGAAGCTGATTGGCTACCATACACAACTGCACCAGATTTTGCACTCTCCAGTTTTAGTAAATCAACCCCTAAGCGCCCATTCACACCAGCCGCTGCATTACATCAAAACCGCTGGTGTGCTTTGCAGTGCCATAAGTTACTTTTTTAAAACAAACTTTATTGAAAACGTCACACTGACATTTCATCAAGTTCTATCGGCTGGTCTGCAGTGACTGCGCTGCGCTGGAAATATTCCAGGAGTTCGGCTTTAAGAATACTGAGGTCAGTGCATGAGCCTGGCATACAGGAAAGAGACGCCAACAATGCCTACCTATTTCTCCTACCAGTAAATCTACTTTAATATTTCACACTTGGTAACATTTTGGGCGGCTACACGGGAGATCAATCACTCACCAGCTTCTCATATCACTAAAACACTCTCTTGCCTACAGTATGTTACAGAAAGATGTGTAGGGGGGCAGATCGCACATCTGAAATCCTGAGACATAAAAAATTCAGTGGGCAATTCAGTTCACTAGTGCCAACACATCTGAAATACAGATTTTGGGTACACCAATCCTTTAATGCTGTGACTATGACAAAACAGTAGCTCCTTGGTTCTTTAAATTCAAGTCACAATCTCAAGTGTCTGATGATGAGGTAGTTAGAAATAATCAGGGAACAGTTGTAGAACCTGAAAATCACTGCCGCCAAGAGTAAACATAATTGAATATATATAAATGGAACTGTTGATGAAAGGAAAAGTTGTAGATGCAATCCTACGGTATTTCAAGTTGTGTGGAACTGTTTTTTATCCACTGTCCGAAGATCTGAAACACAAGAATGTCTATTGTGGAAACATGTATTTTATGACTCAGAAAGCTATTGAAGTTCAAGACTGAACTCTGTCACACAAAAGGATATTTAGATGGGGCTTGAAATGAATGAAATGACTGTCTGGCTGCAGACAGTCACAGACTAGGTAACTGAAAGAACGTTGTTACTGTTCCCAAGAGAAAACTTGATTATCACTATGAGCTGGGCATGCCTATATATCAAGAATAATGTACAAGTGAATGTGAGAGATGACACCACTAAGGGAGCTAAGGAGGAGGTGGAATCCTTATGGGTAGAGCTCCAAAGGGATGACGCGAAGGGGAAAATATTACTGGGAGTATGCTATAGGCCCTCTAACCTGTGGGAGGAGGGGAAGACGGATCTCCTATCACAAGTTGGATTAGCAGCAAGGATGGGAAGTGTTATCATAATGGGGGATTTTAATTATCCACACATAGACTGGGCAGAAGGAACAACGCATTCGTCTAAGGCTCGCCAGTTCCTAAACGTCTTGCAGGACAATTTCATGGTTCAGATGGTAAACGCACCAACTAGAAATAAAGCGTTACTGAAACTACTGATTACCAACAATACAGACCTGGTCACAGATGTGGACATACGGGGCAATTTAGGAAACAGCGATCACAGGTCAATTGGCTTCAGTATAAATCACACAAATAGAAAACATAAGGGGAATACAAAGACACTGAATTTCAAAAGAGCCAACTTCCCTAAACTACGAACCCTGTTAGAAGGCATGAATTGGGATAAAATCTTAGGCACAAAGAACACGGAAGAGAGATGGGTTTGCTTTAAATAAGGGCATTAGCCAATGCATCTCATTGGATAATAAATTTAAAAGAGCAAACAAAAGTCCTGGATGGCTTAACTCCAATGTAGAAATGCATATTAAAGCAAAGGAGAAGGCCTTCAAAAAATACAGGGTTGAGTGATCATCATCAGCATTCAGACTTTATAAAGTATGCAACAAGAATTGTAAGGGTGCAGTTAGGGCGCCTAAGATAGAAGACGAAGGACACATAGCGGAGGAGAGCAAAAAAATCCCAAGAAATTCTTTAAGTATGTAAACAGTAAAAAAGGGGAGGACAGATCATATTGGCCCCATAAAGAATGAGGAAGGACATCTGGTTACAAAGGATAGGGAGATGGCAAAGGTATTGAATTTATTCCTCTCCTCAGTCTTCACGAGGGAATCGGGGGGCTTCAGTAACCAAAACTGCAGTGTTTATCCTTATGACACATCACAGGAAGCACCTCCATGGTTAACAGAGGACAGAATAAAAATTAGACTTGGGAAACGTAATATTAATAAATCACCGGGACCAGATGGCTTGCATCCGAGGGTACTTAGGGAACTCAGTCAAGTAATTGCCAGACCATTGTTCCTAATTTTTACTGACAGTCTACTGACTGGAATGGTACCAGGTGATTGGAGAAAAGCCAATTTAGCACCAATATTTAAAAAGGTCCCAAAATACATCCCTGGGAACTACAGACCAGTTAGCCTAACATCAATAGTATGCAAGCTCTTGGAGGGGATGATAAGGGACTATATACAAGATTTTAGTAACGAGAACTGTATCATTAGCTGTAATAAGCATGGATTCATGAAGAATTGTTCTTGCCAAACCAATCTATTAACCTTCTATGAGGAGGTGAGTTGCCATCTAGATAAAGGAAGGCCCGTAGATGTAGTGTATCTGGATTTTGCAAAAGCATTTGACACAGTTCCCTATAAACGTTTTCTGTACAAAATAAGGTCCGTTGGCATGGACCATAGGGTGAGTACATGGATTGAAAACTGGCTACAAGGGCGAGTTCAGAGGGTGGTGATAAATGGGGAGTACTCGGAATGGTCAGAGGTAGGTAGTGGGGTCCCCCAGGGTTCTGTGCTGGGACCAATCCTATTTAATTTTGTTCATAAACAACCTGGAGGATTGGGTAAACAGTTCAATCTCTGTATTTGCGGACAATACTAAGCTAAGCAGGGCAATAACTTCTCCGCAGGATGTGGAAACCTTGCAAAAAGATCAGAACAAATAAATGGGGTGGGCAACTACATGGCAAATGAGGTTTAATGTAGAAAAATGTAAAATAATGCATTTGGGTGGCAAAAATATGAATGCAATCTATACACTGGGGGGAGAATCTCTGGGGGAATCTAGGATGGAAAAGGACCTGGGGGTCCTAGTAGATGATAGGCTCAGCAATGGCATGCAATTCCAAGCTGCTGCTAACAAAACAAACAGAATATTGGCATGTCTCAGGAAGGATGTACTGGAAATGGAGTGAGTATAAAGAAGGGCAACTAAGCGAATAAAGGGTCTGGAGGATAATAGTTATGAGGAAAGGTTGCGAGCACTGAACTTATTCTCTCTGGAGAAGAGACGCTTGAGAGAGGATATGATTTCAATTTATAAATACCATACTGGTGACCCCACAATAGGGATAAAACTTTTTGTGGAAGGGAGTTTAACAAGACACGTGTCCACTTATTAAAATAAGAAAAGAGGTTTAACCTTAAACTACGTAGAGGGTTCTTTACTGTAAAAGTGGCAAGGATGTGGAATTCCCTTCCACAGGCGGTGGTCTCAGCGGGGGGCATCGATAGTTTCAAAAAACTATTAGCTAAGCACCTGAACGTCCGCAACATACAGGAATATAAAATGTAATACTGAAATATAATCACACACATAGGTTGGACTTGATGGAATTGTGTCTTTTTTCAACCTCATCTACTATGTAACTATGTAACACATACATCTGATACCAAAAAACATAAAATGATGATGAATCATTCAGCACATGATAACTAGTATCAAAGTATGTAATTAGAAACTGCAAAAGATTACAAAAGGAAGAAGGTTATGTTCAACATTAAACAAAATATGGGTAAATAGCAGCATCGCTTGCCATCGTAATGAAATTAGAACATCTGAAATTTGCTTACTATCTTCCCAACAACTATATATATATATATATATATATATATATATATATATATATATATATATATATATATATATACACACACACACATACACACACACACACACCGGTATATACATACACACAATATACACACACACAGTACATATACTTATATATTATATGTTAGATATTCCAACAACTAGATCTCTGCAATAATTACAAACTATTCCTGCCCTCTGGTTTCTTTTGATTGTTCTTCCCGTGTTTATGCTACTGCTGCATTCTTGATAATATAAAACAATTATAAAATCCAGCAGATAGAACCCTCTATAGTAGACACAGCAGGTGTGCATACTTAGGAAACCAAGTGAAGAGATAGCATCAATAGAGCCCATAGGAGATATAAGAAATTATTAGGTTGGTTTAACTCTCCAACATCTACCAGAAGATGAATTCCCATCTATTAGTGTACTGTCACTTTAAATGTCTGCTGTCTTATTCTTGATTTGATATAAATCTATTTTGCCAGGATCACAGAGACAAACATTACAGGAAAATTTAGACAATGATTTATTCATACTTTCAGCCTTATTTAAGACATCTAAACTGTTGATTTTTAATACACCTGTGCTCCTTCATGGAACCGAATGTCATCCACTCACTCATAGATTTACCATACTAGAATTATCTTTGCTGTTACGGGTCTAGTTCTTATATACAGATTAGGTTGGGGTGTTGGCATTAATGGCAGTCTCCCCCTTCTCTTTTCTGCCTTCCTAAATCATTTGGTAATATTACCTACGTGTATACCTTTATTTTTATATATTTCTTCTATCTTTATTTTGACTTGTGGCCCTGCTGGTGTAAATAGATGACATGTTGATGGCCCATCTATGACGTTGTACTTTGTGTGTGTGCCCGGCACGGCCAAGATGTTCTCTATTGAGGACACTGTGGGAGGGCTGTTTGTTTTCATTCTTGACATCCTTCCCCTCCAGCCGTAACTGACTGTCTCCAGGGCTTACTGGCCATGCCGGTGGGAGCCGACTGCGGCGCGTCACTCCGCGGCGCGGCTGTGTGTTGGCTCTTGCGTTCCAGCTTGGTTGGCGCACATGCGCAGAACATCACTGACTTCGACGCGGTGTGGAGGCGGGGCACGGCCGACACTCAGGGGGCCCATTGGGAGGACTTGGTCTAGGCACACCTCCATCCAGCTGATTCCAAGTTGGAATCAGCTGATGGTTGTAGTAGTGGGGCTATATCTAGTCCAGTTCATTCAGCACCAGATAAGGTTGGGGTAAGGACAGTCTGGTCAGGAGATATCATGATGGGTGAAAAAGTAAGTGGATACCTTTTATATTTGATACTTTGTATCCTTGTTCTGATTTATTTTGGACGTTTGTCAGTAACTTTGGGCTTTTATGCCTCTCTTTTTTTTTCCTTATATTTTATGTCCACATTTGCTTTGGCCATCCCAACACCATAGTTGTCCTGGTTTTGAGACCATCTACCAGTGCCCTCACCTACGGGACTACCCACCAGTGTACATTTGTACTTCTGCATTTAGGTAGGTCCTTTTTGACATAGAAAGCAGCACTATCTATGGATACACTCTAGCTCCATTAGCTAGTTCATTCATTCTTGTGCCTTTGATTCCAGGTCCCTTACATTTTGGACCCCAGCATACATACAGGTGCTGTACCTGGGCTCAGGATACAGCGTTTCTCAGTGCCATTTTGGGTCATCCCCCTTTGGGTAATTTTTTCATACAGCCCAGGGAGTTTCAATTAGATCTTTGTGTGGATGCTTGTGGGGAGCCAGACATGAAGCTGCATAAATTCTATTTTTAATTATATGGATACCTATGTATTGCCAATGAATTAAAAGTAAGTGAACTATGTCTATGTTGAAGGTTCATTCTGGGGGTGGTGATATTTATTACTAACCATTTTGCATTCTGTAACCCCTCAGATGTAATTTTCTCTGTATGAACCCTGATGAAGGTAAGAATTTCTGAAACGCGTCGGTTCAGGGAGATCTACTTACCTCTCATTGATGATGTTTTTGTATCCATACTTATGTCTATTTTTATTAGTACTACTTGCCTGTGTTTTTTGATATACAATTTTCTTTGTTAATAAAATTATATATTTTTATACACTTTATCTTTACTGTGGTAGTGCCTTCAAAATCCCATTTTTAGGGGATTCCTCCTTCTCTCTTCATGGAACTGAAGACATGGACTGTTAGGACCAGGGAATGCTACCTACTGTTCTGTACATGTTTTACACAGATACAAATATAAATTGGTATTTCTTTTACATACCTTTAACACTTGTGCCCTTGGCCGAGTGGGGTATGAAAAGGTGATGTTTCGGAACTCCACTTTACCTTCCAAATGCTCAGGGGCCAGGGTGCCATCATTGACCATCTTTGGTTTGCGGTCTATGAATTCAAACACTTTTTCTGCAGCACCAACACCTTGCATTAGACCTCCATACACTGATCCAATGGACTACAATCCAATACACAAATAAAACAAATATATCAGTCTGTTAAGAAGTACCGATTTGCAATCCAGTAGCCTGGAATTGTGCAGTATTGTAAGAGTCAGATGCCCAGCACCTACACTTCTGTTTCTGGTCCTGAACAACCCACAATTCCCACCAGGCATGTCTGATGGTTTCCAGCTCACGTATGCTGAAAGCTCCCGAACTGGCCACTTCTTACTGGCTATCTCATGGACTTCTCCCTATGGGTCACTGGGTTTTTGTAGGACTGTTCAACAGACCTCTGACAGCTATTGAAACTCTTGCATAGGACAAGACCCAATAAGACATAACCTATCTACGCTTTACCCTCTACTCTCGAGCCCAGAACAATAATTCTCCTATGCCTTTTTCCGAGAATTGTAGAGGGATCTGGAAAATAGATTCTCCTCTAAACAAGTTGGTAAACTGATTTAGTACACTCACAAATTCTCGATAAGCAACACACACAAATCAAAAAGCAGGTTACAACTTGTCTACATACTGGTATAGAGTCCCTTTTAATCTTGCACCATATGATACCTCAGATGCTTGATGAGTGCTGGGGAAGAGCTGAGAGCTAACCCCTCACTTCCTGTAAGGACCCAACAACAGAAATAAGTTGAAAAAAGTTCTAGCCTTTCCCGACCTTTTCTAAAACTACATTTTTTTTAGCTGGAGTTGGACTTTATATTCATAATATTGCACAATAACAGGTGAGGTTCTGTTCAATGGAAACAAAGCTTTTAAAACATGGCAGGTGTTCTAGTCCTTCCTTGCCCTACCCAAAACTAAAACAAATATTTCATTTGCAGTTTGGTTTTAATGAATTTGAGATTCAATGCATGCATTTATACACCAGAAGGAGGGACAAAACAGGCAAGGTACAAAAAAAAAATAAAAAAATCACATTCCATACAGTGTTGAAAAAAAAACTGTTGTAACACAAGCATGCCCCTTTACCAGGCTTTATACAGTATGCACATTATTTACAGAAAACCTGTCATGATAGAAATATGGAGGCTACCAATGGTTATCCCTTTTGGAAAATGTTAGTTGCCTGGCTACCATGCTGACTCTTTGTCTCACTGACTATGGACAAGCATGGTGACAAGGAGATTTCTTCGCTGCATACTATTTCAGAAAGTACTGAATCTAGAGGGTTTGCATGACAGCCAAGAAACCAAGCTTTTTTAATTTTTTTATTTTTCATTATTTATATCTTTTTTTTTAACACCATTAGCCCAGGGTCCATAAAGGAACAGTTATTGCAAGCTTGCAGTCTTCACTGGGGTAAATGTACACTGCCAAAAAAACTGCGAAAACAGTGTCAACTAAATCACATAGGACTCCCATGAAGTACAAAACCCAGGTGAGGTGCCAGAGCCTCTTCACATTAAGCAATGTTGAAACACAGTGGAGGTTTTTAATTTTAAATACCAAAAATATAGAGAGGTGCTCCGATAGAAGCTAGTGGGGGCAAATTGTGAAAGAGAGAGGGAAAAGGGAGAAAAACAATAAACACACAAAAAAAAAAAAAGTGGGGGAGGGGGTTCCAAATTAGTTTTGCAGCTGAGCACTCAAGGACAAGACATCTGCACGGAGGCCAAGAACAAACACCTACCTACAGTCACAAATGTATTGGCTGTGTGAGGTTGACTGATTTGCTTCTGGAATTGTGTGTTGTAGTCCCCTGAGTACTGAAAATCATGCCAGAAATACCACATTTTCCTGAATTTTCCCCTTTTTGTGTAGAGCCGTCGTGAGGCATTTCATTTAATTAATTTCATTAACCACAGCTATGCACTGTCCCACCATTGGGGGGGTCTTGATTTTTCCACTTTTGTGGGATGCAAATTTTCACAGCATTGACTAAGTGAATCAGGAGCTAACCAAGATCCTTTATTTTGAACTATGAATATATATTAAAGCAGAACTTCAGTCATTTTTCAACTTTCCATCTATTAAATCTTCTGCCCTTGGTGTTTTAACTTTCGATAGGAAAACATTTTTTTTCTGCCAGTAAATACCTTATACAGCCCATTTCCTGTTTCTTGTCTGGTAAAAAGCCTAGGCTTATGACATCATGCAGAACTCTCTCTGGTGAGAGTTTGCCAGGAAGGGGGGGGGGGGGGGGTGAGTCATAAGAGGGCCAATCAGCGCTGCAGAGCTGGAGGTGTGCCTCTGTAAATCCAGGAGGTGAACAGGCGGCAGCTTCAGCTGCCCACAGTTAAAATGCATGCAGCCAGACTTAATGGAGGCATATTTCTGCAGCATATTTGGCAAGTACAGAATCACAGTATATACTGTATTTATTGGCGTATAACACTCACTTTTTCACCATGAAAATCGGGTGCAAATAGCATGTGCGTGTTATACGCCAATACTACAATTTCAGCTGCCTCGGAGGCAACGGGGGGGGGGGGGGGGAGCGGGACAAGTGCCGTCAGATTACATACAGTGAGAATCTCCTGTTTACTTGACGGCCTCTGTAATAGGAAGTCAATAGATGGCAATGGCGAGGCTGCTGCATTGATGGCAATGGTGAGGCTGCTGCATTGATGGCAATGGTGAGGCTGCATTGATGTGGACTAATAAGGCTCTATTGATGGCACTTGTGAGGCTGCAGGTGGGCATTGATCAGGCTGCATTGATGGCATTGGTGAGGCTGCAGATAGGCACTGACCCTTATTTTGATTCAAAGTTCCTTATTCAAAATTTAAGTTTTTTTCCTGAAACTTCCCTCTTAAAATGAATGTGCGTGTTATACGCCTGTGCGTGTTATATGCCGATAAATACGGTATATAAAATAATATGCAAAGTGTTTGGAGGGAAGCTTCAGAATGGCAAAGATGTTTTCATTACGAATTATGTGAGCAGACTGCAGTTCCTCTTTAAGGTCAAACATTTCCTGTTAGAAGCACTGTTGTGAAAATGTGTTTCTATTCAAATGAGTAGTATAAATAGAGTGAGGATGTACAGTATATAATTTTACTAAACCCATGGTATTCTGCACTTTCTTGGATACCCGTCATTAACTGGTACTGTCACTAATAGCCCATCCAGCTTAAAACTACAAGAACAACAAATATAGAGAAGAGAATAGAACAATCACTTGGAAATAAAAGTCAACAAATTACTGCAAAAATATTGATTATATTACAACTGACGTAATATTCTCACCTCCATGCAGTCACCTAGAAGAAATTCGTAGATGACGAAGGAAATCAAATTACCACTGGTCATTTGCTCTGATATTACGAGGTGTCCGCCATAGTAAAGTATACTAATTTGTAGTGCCAGTTCTGTAAACTAGAAGGGAAATCGTTTCTGATAAAAACAGCATATTACTATAGTATCTCACAAAAGTTAGTACACCCCTCACATTTTTGTAAATATTTTATTCATAATATTTTAATGTGACAATATTGAAGAAATTACACTTTGCTACAATGTAGTGAGTGTACAGCTTGTATAACAGTGTAAATTTGCTGTCCCCTCAAAATAACTCAACATACAACCATTAATGTCTAAAAAGTGAGCACACCACAAGTGAAAATGTCCAAATTGGGCCCAAAGTCTCAATATTTTGTGTGGCCACCATTATTTTCCAGCACAGGTTGCCACTGGAGTCCTCTTCCACTCCACCATGACGACAACACAGAGCTGGTGGAAGTCTCGAGACCTTCGCTCCTCCACCTTCTGTTTTGAGGATGCTCCACAGATGCTCAATAGGGTTTAGGTCTGGAGACATGCTTGGCCAGTCCATCACCTTTAACCTCAGCTTCTTTAGCAAGGCAGTGGTTGTCTTTGAGGTGTATATATTGGAATACTGCCCTACGGCCCAGTCTCCGAAGGGAGGGGATCATGCTCGGCTTAATTATGTCACAGTACATGTTGGCATTCATGGTTCCCTCAATGAACTGTAGCTCCCCAGTGCCAGCAGCACTCATGCAGCCCCAGACCATGACACTCCCACCACCATGCTTGACTGTAGGCAAGACACACTTGTCTTTGTACTCCTCACCTGGTTGCCGCCACACACTCTTGACATCATCTGAACCAAATAAGTTTATCTTGGTCTCATCAGACCACAGGACATGGTTCCAGTAATCTGCTTGTCTTCAGCAAACTGTTTGCGGGCTTTCTTGTGCATCATCTTTAAAAGAGGTTTCCTTCTGGGATAACAGTCATGCAGACCAATTTGATGCAGTGTGCAGCGTTTGATCTGAGCACTGACAGGCTGATCCCCCGCCCCTTCAACCTCTGCAGCAATGCTGGCAGCACTCATACGTCTATTTCCCAAAGACAACCTCTGGATATGACGCTGAGCACATGCACTCAACTTCTTTGGTCGACCATGTCGAGGCCTGTTCTGAGTGGAACCTGTCCTGTTAAACCGCTGTATGGTCTTGGCCACCGTGCTGCAGCTCAGTTTCAGGGTCTTGGCAATCGTCTTACAGCCTAGGCTATCTTTATGTAGAGCAACAATTCTTTTTCTCAGATTCTCAGAGAGTTCTTTGCCATGAGGTGCCATGTTGAAATTCCAGTGAACATTATGAGAGCGTGAGAGCGATAACACCAAATTTAACACACCTGCTCCCCATTCACACCTTATACCTTGTAACACTGACGAGTCACACTACACCGGGGGATGGCTAATTGGGCCCAATTTGGACATTTTCACTTAGAGGTGTACTCACTTTTGTTGCCAGCAGTTTAGACGTTAATGGCTGTGTGTTGAGTTATTTTGAGGGGACAGCAAATTTACACTGTTATACAAGCTGTACACTCACTACTTTACATTGTAGCAAAGTGTCATTTCTTCTGTGTGGTCACATGAAAAAAAATGAAAAAATAAAGCACATGTACTGTATGTGAACTCATAACAGTGTGTAAAGAAGAAATACAGATATGCTAGATACCTACAATGAAATTGATGTTTACCTTTATCCAATCAAGGTGCTAAATCAAAAACTTTTCTTTTAATTTTGAATAGAATCAGGAAGTGCTAAAACCTTAAGCTGGCCATACACTAGTAGATTTATGAACGAGTGTTTGTATGTACATTTTATCGATAATTCTCATCAGTACATGCGATGGCTTGATGAATGTCATTTGAAAGTACTTCAACATTTTGTTTGCTTTTAACAATCCATTTTTTGAATAAATGTAATTTCCAGAGGAAAACCACATTCACTGTTAAGCTAGCCATAAATGGATCGAATCTCTGCTGGTTCAGCAGGGAACAGCCGAGATTCATGGGCAGGCTGGTCGTACTAAAGTCGATCCATTGGTCATCTTCAATATAACCAGCCTGTCTGTTTTTTTAGATGCAATTACTGCCGCTAGCAGTAATTACAGTATTATGTTCTGCCGACAGGCAAGGCTTTCCACCAGCAGAACACAATAGTGCTGTTGGAGAGATTCCCCTATCAACACAGGGAATCAGCATAGTCATGCGCAGGGGTTGTGCCAGGTGTGCCTGGGCATACCCTAATCAGTATAAGCAGTGCTGATTCTACCTCCCCCCTTGTTGACCCCCACACCCTGCAGTCCTGCTGGCTTCCCTCCTCTCCTCTTCTCCTGTCTGCTGCAGGGGGTGTTTCAGAATGGAGAGCAGGGGAAGGGGCTAATAAATATGTAATTTACTGGCCCCATCCTTTTCTAAATGAACACACTTGCTAACTTTGTCCATTCATAACTGAACTATGTTTATTCTGCTACAGTTTGTGAATGGCCAGATAGCCGCTCAGCATAGACATAGAGCACTATCCTGTTCATTCACTGTGTTTGAGGTTTGGGGTACACACCTTAATGCAATAGGCTGCATGCACACAACTATGGGAATCAGTGAAAATTTTCCAACCTGCTCCTTCAAGTTTTCTTGTCAATGCCATTGAAAACGACCGTTGATTTAAACCCACTAATGACTGGTAAATCAAATGACTGAAACAAAAGTAAATGAACAAAAGTCTTCTAATGTATAGCCAGCTTTAGTCCAGTTTTCGTTGTTCCTGCTGGGGAGATTCACCCTCTTTATTTGTATAAATTTTTTTATCAGGACAGAAAGTCATTCCAAACCCAAAATTCTTCGAGTGAGAACACCCGTTACAGTGCCAACTTTCTAAGAGCAAAAAATAAAAAATAAAAAGTCAGGGGTTTTTATCCTTACCTTCTCTATTCAAGATTACAAAAGAAAAAAATTAAGAAGTTTTGCCTTTAGATACACTTTAACACTCAAAATCCAAAAAACATAAAGGTCAGACGGAACAAATCTGTCAGACATTCCGATCCTGTGTGGGCTTTATCGGACCTTTTCTGTCAAAAAATCTGATGGACCTAGAAATAGAACATGTTTCAAATCTTTCCGACGGAATCGATTCCCATTGAAAAAAACATTTGTCTGTATGCTAGTCCGACGGACCGAAAACAACGCAAGGGCAGCTATTGGCTACTAGCTATTGAACTTCCTTTTCTAGTCCCGTCGTACGTCATCACGTTCGAAACTATAGGACTTTGGTGGGATCATGTGTAGGCGAGTCCGTTTCAACGGAACTCCTTTGGAACTCCATTGAAAAGTCCTTCGGAGTTCAGTCCGACGAGAAGTTCACTCGTGTGTACGTGGCACTACTCTCATTTGTAGCTATGGTGCAGGAAGTGAAGGGAATTCTCCCCAATGACATACAGATGGTGCAAAAAATAAAGGGGGGGTTGTAACCCTCCCTTACTCTATCCAAAATATAAAAAAAAGTTCCACCTTTAACTTCCTTTAAAACAGGTATGTATTTTCTTGAAGTGTTACTAAACCCACAACAGTAAAATCAGTCTGTATATACAGTAAAGCATGCCTGTTATACTCACTGTGGAACCTAAGGTGTTAATCCAGCACATTGTATAAAAAGGCTGTCCCCAATCCATCTGCTAATAGTACAGAGCCTTTGGAGTCACTCTGCACATGCTCAGTTTGGTGTGTATTGCTAGAGTTTTTTTTTTCCTGGGAGGGTGCGTGTGATCAACACAGGGCCAATAAGCATTGTCCAGACAGAAAGTCAAAGGTCCTGCAGCCTCATAGGACAGTCAGAGGAGAATGAGAACTCCTACAAGCTTTAACCAGTGCTTGACCGGACACTGATAGAAGTCACAAGATTGCTATATGCTGCTTATGAGAAAAGGTATTAAGCTGTTTATACAGTATTTACTAAAATAATTGCATTTCCATGTTCTGTGTACTGTGGGAGACCAGATATATTGAATGCACAGTCCTGGAAATAGTAACACTTTAAACAAGCAACTTTTGACTGGTAAGTCTGGCAAAGAAACAAAAAAGTTTGGTACCTAATATATATTTTATTATGCTAAACCAGCACAGGTAACAGAAAAGTTCTACTTACTCCAGTAGACCATATGTAGTACGTATAGGCAAAAGCTTCCTTTTTGTACAGAGAGTAGAGTTGGTGTAGCTTATCACTATACACAGTGGCCTCTGTCTCCTCATTAGCAAAACTCCGGACAGTTTTAATTGCAGAAATCGTTTCTTCTGCAGTGCTATTAGCCTTTGCTAATGCAGTCTGAACCTCTTTGGCAAGTTTCTATGAGAAAAACAACAGAAGAAAAATAAACACCGAATACATCTGGAACATTTCACAATCTGAAACAGAAAGACGTACATTAATATTTGCCAAACAATCTGGGCCTTCTACATCCAAACAGGAATGTGATCTAGGGGCCTCTACTCCGTAAAGAGCAGAACACTGAAAACATGGCTCTACAATGTAAATACACCACTGTAAGGACAGATCTGGTGTAGGGAAACTGTGTAACAAACATTCTACTGATCTATAATAATATGTTCTTCATTGATATGGCAATGCTGTGCCATTAACATATCAAAAAATAACATCCAATAATCAAACATATATAGTTAGGCCTTATGCACGCTGAAGCTGTTAAATGTCTGTTTTGCAGGCCTCTGACGTTGTTGTTTTTTTTTCTGTCCCTAAACGCCCCGCTATGGGGTTGACTTACTAAAATTGGAGAGTGCAAAATCTGATGCAGCTCTGCATAGAAACCAATCAGCTTCCAGTTTGTTTGTTTTTTTGCCAAGGCTTAAATTAACAGATTAGAAGCTGATTGGCTACCATGCACAGCTGCACCATATTTTGCACTCTCCACACTGCACTTTTGTAAATCAAACCCCTACATGTTCATGCACACATAGGCATTTACAGACATTTAGAGGCAAGGACCCCTTTCACACTTGAGGTGTATTTCAGGCTCTTTAGCGCTAAACATAGCGCCTGTAAAGTGCCTGAAAAATTCCTCATCTGCAGTCTCAGTGTGAAAGCCCGAGTGCTTTCACACTGGGGCGCTGCGCTGGCAGGACATTAGAAAAAGTCGGGCAAGCAGCATCTTTGAGGCGCTTTAGGAGCGGTGTATACACCGTTCCTAAAGCGCCCCTGCTCACTGAGATCAATGGGCACCGTCGCCGAAGCGTCTTGGCAGCCACGCTTTGCGAGGACATAGAGTCCACGGGACCTGCTGGTTGGCTCCCCGGCTCGCGAATGGGCGTGTGCGTGCCCAAAAGAAAACAAAAAAAAATTGCACTGTACTCGCCCGACGTACAATGACAGGGATTCGTGCAGGGGAGCCAACCTGCCGCAACTACACCTGCAGCGGGTGGTCCGTAACTAGTTAATGCATTCTATGCATTAGGATAAGAAGCCTTCTGTGTATAGCATACTTACCTGAGCCCCATCTCTGTCCAGCGATGTCCATGAGTCTCTCGGCCGTCTGGGACTCTCCCTTCTGATTGGCTGAGGAACAGCAGTGATGCCATTGGATCCCGCTGCTGTCAAAGTCAGATAGCCAATCGGGGGGGGCAAACCGCAGCTCCGTGTCTGAGAGGACACATAGAACTTCAGCTCGACTCGACAGGAGGAAGGGGCCAGGAGCAGCAAAGAGGGACCCGAGAAGAGGAGGATCTGGTCTGCTCTGTGCAAATCCACTGCACAGGGCAGGTAAGTATAACATGTTTGTTATTTAAAAAAAAAAAAAAAGAAGAGAGACATTACAATCACTTTAAGGCTTATCTATAGGTACTGTAAATACTGTATCTCCTTAATGTGCACTGTTTATGAGATATTTACTGTAACAGGGCAGCGGTGATGTCACCAACGCATGCGCCCTGAAGGAACTGCATACCCGTTTTGTTCCTTCAGAGTCCTGTGCCGTAAACGCCGGCTCCCACGTGCGTGCGCAGGAGTGACGTTATCGCAGCTCTGGCCAGTCACACAGCTGTAGTCTTCGAACCCGGGTGAGGATGGAAGCACCTTCAGCGGTAGCAAGGCCGCTGGAGGACATTGTTCTAAGGTAAGTTTTACATAATAAGCTAGTTTGCGATGCATACTAGCACATTATGACATTGCCTTGCAGGTTAACAAAAAAAACAGCGGTTTACCATCGCTTGAAGTTCTCTATTTTTAGCTAACAGTGTCTCTAAATACTCTGATAACCAGCAATTAATAAATAACTTCTGTATGAACTTAGCTTGCATATAAACTGATCAACACTTCTTGTCTATTTTGCTCCAGACCTCTACAACATGTAGAAGGAATAACACATACAGTAGGTGCAATACACTTTCTCCCCTGCAAGTAGGGTTGCCTTTTCTTCAAGCCAAACCCAAACACTTTAGCAGCCTGGAACACCTTTGGGTGCCCCAAGGAGAACAGTAACGCTGTCCACATAGTGCACCACGACCAACAGTGGGTGTGGCCAAATTGCTCTTGCTGACATCATCGCCCTGCCCCTCAGTAATGCCGAAAGTGCCCCCAGACAGCTGCTCGCAACTCCTTGATGGTAACAGATTTGTATGTGACTATCTTGGTTACTTGGGGAGCCACAGCCCAGTCTGAATAATGTGTCTGGGTTTCAGTCCACCTGAAACCCGGACACATGAATCAAAACCCGGACTGTCCGGGGTAAATCCTGAACAGGTGGCAACCCTACCTGCAAGTCATAGATGGCAATAGTAGGGGTGGGCAAAGAGAGAATGACCCCCAGCCATCACATATTTCCATACTGGCAGCACTTGGGACAGAAGAGTCATATTTATTAGAGATTTAGACAACTCTTCATAAGAAACTACCTAGAAACCTGAATGATGGATCAAGAGGTGCAGCCAATCAGCAAAGTGTCCAACAACTGCAAACCTATCCAGTTTAACTCTTGCTGGGCTCAGTCTTTTTTATTACAAGTTTAAGACCCAGTTCACATCTGTGCGATACATTTTAGATGTGTTTTACATGCATTTTAGGCATGGTACCATTGAACTCCATATAGTGTGTATATTGATGAAAGAGCATCAAAGTTGCAGCAAGTAGGATTTTTAGTGCACCACACCTAAAACGCACAAAACACACACAGGTATGAACAGGGCCTAAGGTACATATTGACCTACAGTACATAGCTTTTAACAATTAAACATTTTGTTGTTAGAAGATGACGAATGCCAATCCAAAATTTAGCCAATTCAATGAAATTGGAGAGCACACATAGGTGTGCCAGGTGTGCCTGGGCACACCCTAATCACCCCATGTGGAGCAGATTCCCCCTGTTTAGACCCCTGATATTTCACCAAAGCCCCCTAACGGGGCTCCTAAAAAAAATTGTAAAGTAAAAAATAAAAAAATAAAATTGTAAATAATAAAAACTAAAATAATAAAAATAAAAACTACTGACACCAATCTCTGCCCTACTGACACCACCCATTGCTCTACTGACACTGTCAGTATATATACACATGCACACACACATACGTGTTTGAGCTTTGGGGTGCACATCCTAATGCAATAGGCTGCGCACACCTATGAGAGCACACATTACAAGAAGTCATCTTTGTCAGTAAATAAAACCAGACAACCATCGCACAATACTAATAATAATGTAGACTGTACTGCTGCCTTCTAGATGCTGAGCTACAACCTCCTAGAAAGCACTGAACCAGTGATCTTGATAAGCAGTATCAGATTTCTAAATGGATGCAGCAAACAAAGGAGACAGATCGACGTGTATGAGTCATTTTTAAATGTATATTATATCCTCAGAGCAAATACAATTCAATGCTGTAATTAGCTAAAAAATGTTCTATGCAGGCATATTAAACTTTGTATCTATTTACCACCTCCAGTCCGGGCCAATTCTGACATTTCGCCCATGCATTTTAAAATCAGCTTTTTTTGCTAGAAAATGACTTAAAACCCCAAAACGTATATTTTTCAAGCAGAGGCGCTGGAGAATAAAATGGTTGTTCTGGCCATTAGTATGAATGCTCAAGCGCTAAACGCATCTAGGCGTGTTTAAACGCAGTTAGGCAAGTCAAGCTTTTTTTCTGCCTAATGCTCTTCTCCTGAATGTACTAGTTTTAGTGATAGTTTTTTTTCTGCCTGTAAATACACCTCTTCTAATATGCCTGTAAATGTCTATGTGTGCAAGGACACATAGGCTAACATGGAGGTGCGTTTACAGGCAGAAAAAACACGAGCCCTAAAACTGACTTATATAACAGGTGACTTGCCGACAAGTAGGTTTAACACAACAAGAAAAAGCTAGCACTCAATAAATAAACCTTCAACCCAATAAAGCCTTTACTACACATTTTACTGTCACTATTGCAAAATGACCTCATTAAAATGGTGAGGTTTATTGGTTGAGTGCTGGCTGGTTTTAACTGTGCATGCCGGACTGCGGCAACATGGGTTAGGTACTGGATGGATTTGTTTGTAGATCTGTTTAATAGACAGCGGGGTGTTGCTCTGACATGCTTCACATAGTTGGATTCTGACTAGGCAGTCACTGCTGTTAATCCTAAAATGCATTACTACTGTTCAAAAGGTTTGATGGAGTACTTTTTTATAACTTGAGATTACTTAAAGTATATCTAAAGCCAACACTTTTTTTTTTTCATCTTGGACTAGTTAACCTTATCTCATTTTTTTTCCATTGTTGTGCTACTGGGGAGATTTTCCTTCACTTCCTGTCCTGTGACACCACATTGTCAGGAATCGCTCCTGCTACTTAACGAGCAGCTCTTTTCTTTCAATGCTCAGAAGCTGCTCAGCTGTCGGTTCATTGTTACCACAGTGACTCACCTGGTTACCATTAACCTGCCTCATTAGTCCAGCCTACAACCAGCCCATTTTTGCTATTTAACCACTTTCCTACCCGCCCATAGACATACAACGTCTGCAGATGGGATCTCCCATCCTGGGCGGGCGTCATATGACGTCCTTGGCTTACCGGTGGTATTGGGGGGGTGCGCCGCGTCACCGAGGAGCCGATGCGCGTGCCCGACAGCTGCAAAGATCCACTGGGCACTCAAGATCGCTCGTTACAGAGCAGGACCGTTGATCTGTGTGTGTAAACACACAGATCCACGTCCTGTCAGGGGAGAGGAGACAGATTGTGTTTTCATACCAAGTATGAACACCAATCGGTCTCCTCCCCAAGTCAGTCCCCCCCCCCCCCCCCCACAGTTAGAATCACTCCCTAGGTAACACATTTAACCCCTTGATCGCCCCCTAGTGTTAACTCCTTCCCTGCCAGTGACATTTATACAGTAATCAGTGCATATTTATAGCACTGATCGCTGTGTAAATGTGAATGGTCCCAAAATAGTGTCAAAAGTGTCCAATATGTGCGCCGCAATGTCAAAGTCACGATCAAAATCGCAGATCGCCGCCATTATTAGTAAAAAAAAATAAAAATGCCATAAATCTATCCCCTATTTTGTAGGCGCTATAACTTTTGCGCAAAGCAATCAATATATGCTTATTGCAATTTTTTTTACCAAAAATATGTAGAAGAATACATATCAGCCTAAACTGAGAAAAAATTAAATTAAATTTTTTTTTTTAAATGGGATATTTATTATAGTAAAAAACATTGTGTTTTTTTCAAAGTTGTCGCTCTTCTTTTGTTTATGGCGCAAAAAATAAATACCGCAGAGGTGATCAAATACCACCAAAAGAAAGAATTATTTGTGGGGAACATATGGGTACAGTGTTGCATGACCGCACAATTGTCATTCAAAATGTTACAGCACTGAAAACTGAAAATTGGCCTGGGCAGGAAGGGGGTGAAAATGCACTGTATTGAAGTGGTTAAAGAGCTTAGCTCATTTCCTCCTTGTGTGGTCTATGATCTCTAAGACCCCTTTTACACTGAGGCAATTTTTTAGGTGTTTGAGGTGGAAACGCCCCTGCCCATTGCAATGAATGGGCATCGCTTCCGAAGCTCCTGAAAAGTGCTGCGGAAGCGCCACAACACGGGAGTTTTTAACCCCTTCCTTGGGGCTAGTGGCAAAAAGCAGCGCAAAAGCACCGCTAAAATGAGCGGCGCTTTACCGCGAACATGGCCCCAGTGTGAAAGGGGTCAAAAAGAGAAGTACGGGAATCAGTTTTTTTCTAGAATCATACTTACCTAGGTGGATGCTGCATCTATCCCCCGCCGTCTCTAACACTGAGAACCAAGTGATCAAACACCGCCTGTCAGTCAACAGATCTCTGCTTTGCCCCCCCATGCTCACTGGAGTGCGGGGCTGTGGAGAGGTCAATAGCAGGAGGCTAAGCTGGGTGCCAGTCCAAGCATGTAGGTGGATCCCAAGCCTGGACCAGCTCTGTGACGTCAGCTGACAGCAGGCTTCATCTTGCTGTCTGCTGAAAACAAGTCACAGGAGCGCAGAACGGACTGCTTACCTGCAGGTAAAGATTAAAAAACGGGGTTTACAACCACTTTAAGTGCATTCCTTCCTGTGTTCCTGTGTATGATTTGGCCTGGCTGACTTCCCTTCAATTCCTGATCCTGATTTTTGCTCCTCACTAGGCTGACTTCTGGTTTCCTGACCCGGCTCGTCTGATTACCCACTCTGGCATCCAAACCCTGGCTTGTTTTTGACTAGATTCCTGAACTGTGTTATTTTTGCCATTTCATTAAAGGTGTGATTTTAACTGCACTTTCTGTGTCCGTCTGGTTTACCATTCCTGCCACACAGGAAGTTGGAAGAAATCTCTCCAAAGTGAGGAAAATCCCATCCATGTGCCACCAGAATATTGCTCCCCATTGGATGATTTTTTCTCTATTCCTTTTCTGGTAACAACTGAAAAATTTGGATCTCCCATCACTTTCTGTCCCTGCAACAATGGTCATTAGAACAAATGGACAGTGAGAGAGTGAATTTCTCCAACGGGTATACCGTGTATACGGTATACCCAGATAAAAATTCTTAACAGAGGTTCTAATCCTTCCCCCTATTAAAAACAAGAACCTTTAAAGCTTCAGGTTTAGGGTTATTTGGAACATTGAACTGCAAGCAAATGTTTTAAAAAACAGCCTGTTAAATAATTAAATGTTAAAAATTAAAAAAAAAAATTAAAAAGAAAATATTAAATATGTCTTTAAATCCAGCTAGTAGAAACACCTCAAATTTCTCATTACAGCAGCTTACTGTAAACCTGTCCACATTACAAGAAAGAGGGTCAGAAGTGTCAGACCATCAATCACAGTCTTACACAGTGAACATACGTACAGGAGGGAAAGCACAGAGATTACCTCATTTTTTGAGCTGCTTCTTATTGTCTAACCAGCAAATTAGGGGACGGGGACGGGACAACACATTATAATTTAAATTTATTCGAAAAAAAAATTGTCACAACATGTTTGTGTGAGTGAGGAGAAGTGGCTAAGAGAATTACAAATATTTTGGCTGGTAAAACAGTCCACATACTGAAAAATGTAGTGTATCTTGCGCCGAATTTTAAGTGAAATTAATACAAAAAATTACTATTTTATATATATATATATATATATATATATATATATATATATATATATATATATATATATATACCAATTCCAGCCATCACATCCAAGAATTGGTAAGCTGCAATATAGTAAAATGTTTGCTTTTGGGTTTAATACTGTTATATATAGATAGAGATAGAGATAGAGAGATATATATATATATATATATACATACATACACATACATACACACACACACACACACACACACACACACACACACATATTTTATTATATATATATATATATATATATATATATATATATATATATATATATATATACCATATTTATCGGCGTATAACACGCACATTCATTTTAAGAGGGAAGTTTCAGGAAAAAAACTTACATTTTAAATAAGGAACTTTGAAGCAAAAAAAGGGTCAGTGCCCATCTGTAGCCTCACAAGTGCCATCAATGCAGCCTCATCAGTCCACATCAATGCAGCCTCACTCATCAGTCCACATCAATGCAGCCTCACTCATCAGTCCACATCAATGCAGCCTCACTCATCAGTCCACATCAATGCAGCCTCACTCATCAGTCCACATCAATGCAGCCTCACTCATCAGTCCACATCAATGCAGCCTCACTCATCAGTCCACATCAATGCAGCCTCACTCATCAGTCCACATCAATACAGCCTCACTCATCAGTCCACATCAATGCAGCAGCCTCACCATTGCCATCAATGCAGCAGCCTTTACCATTGCCTTCAATGCAGCAGCCTCACCATTGCCATCAGTGCAGCCTGATTAATGCCCATCTGCAGCCTAGAGGGAACAGGGAGGGAAGAGCGTCAACAGATTACATACAGTGAGAATCTCCTATGATAGACAGAACAGTGGTCCAATGGCGGCCCAGGAGACAGGACTTCCTATTACAGAGGCCGCCAAGTAAAAAAGGAGATTCTCACTGTATGTAATGTGATGGCGCTCATCCTGCTCCCCTCCCTGTCCCCTCCGAGGCAGCTAAAATTGAAGTATTGGCGTGTAACACGCACATGGTATTTGCACCTGAATTTCATGGTGAAAAAGTGAATGTTATACGCCAATAAATGCAGTATATTTATATATATATATATTTATATATATTTTTTTTTATTTACCTGAACATATGTGTATGTATGTATGTATGTATATATACATACATACACACATACATATACACACACACACATATATATATATATATATATACACACATATGTTTTCAGGTAAATAAAAATTTTAAAAAAATCTTAAAAATGTATAGTCTATATTAGTAAGATTATACAGTATACACATTCTTCGTCTCAGTACAGCTCTTGTATTGTGTCTTTTAAACAGTGACCTTAACCCCTTGCTGACCGTCTCACGCCGATATACGTCGGCAGAAGGGCACGTACAGGCATATTAACGTACTTGTATGTTGCCCTTTAAGATGCAGCATTGTGGGCGCGCTGCGAGCTCTGTGAGTGTGATCGCGGGTCCCGCGGACTCGATGTCCGCAGGGATACCCGTGATCGACTCACGGGGAAATGCTGATGTAAACAAGCATTTCCCGATTCTGCCTAGTGACACTGATCACCACTCCCTGTAATCGGGAGTGGTGATCAGGGTCGTGTCACACATAGCCCATTCCCCCCCTCAGTTAGAATCACTCCCTAGGACACACTTAACCCCTACAGCACCCCCTAGCGGTTAACTCCTTCACTGCCAGTCACATTTACACAGTAATCAGTGCATTTTTAATCGCACTGATCGCTGTATAAATGTGAAAAGTCCCAAGATAGCGCCAAAAGTGTCCGCCATAATGTCGCAGTCACGATAAAAATCACAGATCGCCGCCATTACTAGTAGAAAAAAATTATTCATAAAAATGCCATAAAACTATCCCCTATTTTGCAGACGCTATAACTTTTGCGCAAACCAATCAATAAACGCTTATTGCAATTTTTTTTACCAAAAATATGTAGAAGAATACGTATCGGCCTAAACTGAGGAAAAACATTTTTTTTTTATATTTTTTGGAGATATTTAAAAAAAGTTTTAAAAAATTGCATTTTTTTCAAAATTGTCACTCTTTTTTTATTTATAGCGCAAAAATTAAAAACCGCAGAGGTGATCAAATACCACCAAAAGAAAGCTCTATTTGTGGGGAAAAAAGGATGTCAATTTTGTTTGGGAGCGACGTCGCACGACCGCGAAATTGTCAGTTAAAGCGACGCAGTGCCGAATCGCAAAAAAACGATCTGGTCTTTGGGCAGCCAAATGGTCAGGGGCTGAATTGGTTAATACGATGTATTGTGAAATATGTATTGATCTGTAAACATTACTGCCGTCATCAGTGCTGACAGCACTAAAAGCCGGTCTGGTCGCATTTTTGGTAATATATGCATTTCACCAACAGTAAAATCAGTCTGTATACACAGTAAACATAGCTCCTAACTGTCCCTGAGTTCGAGGGACTGTCCCTGAGTTGGAACAAAGTCTCTCTTTCCCTCTTTCCTCCTCATTTGTCCCTCATTTTAGTCTGATCTATAAAGTATATAAAATGCACTTTTTAGCTTTTAAAAAGTGTTTCTCAGTGCTAAACCTTTCATCCATTTTCTAAATTGCTGCATTTGTAAATTTCAAAAGCAAATATAAAAGATAAAGTAATGGTAAAAAAAAGCACTTGTGGGTTTAACCAATCATTTTTTTTTTTTGTTGAATTCTCCCTTAAGGGGGCGTGGCAGGGTGTGTGTCCTATGCCTAAATACTTTTTCGAATAGGTGTCCCTCGTTCCCATCTCAAAGAGTTGGGAGATATGAGTTAAGCATGTTATACTCACTGTGGAAGGGGTTATTTCTCTGCATTGTGTAAAAAGGCTGTTTAAACCTGTTTTCTCTGATCCTCCCCTTCTACAGTCCCCAATCCATCTCCTGATAGTACAGAGCCTTGAGGGCACTCTGCACATGCTCAGTTTGGTGTGTATTGCTAGAGAGTTTTTTTTGGGAGGTTGAATGTGATCAGCAGAGGGCCAATCAGCACTGTTCAGACAGAGGGTCAGGGGTCCTGCAGCCTCATAGGGCAGTCAGAGTAGAATGAAATCTCCTCCTACAAGTTTTAACTGAGACACTGATAGAAGTCATAAGACTGCTATGTACTGCTGATGAGAAAAGGTATTTAGCAGTTTAGATTTACTAAAATAATTGCATTTCCATGTTCTGTGTACTGTGGGAGACCAGATATAGTGAAGGCAAGGTTTAGTAACACTTTAACAACTTGACGTCTCTATACTGTGTATATATACGGCAGCAAAGCGGCTCTGCTGCGCAGGATCACGTACCTAGTACGTGGTCCTGCACTTCCAGGTCTGGGGCTCGTGGCACTTCCGGGTCTGGGGCGCGCGCTTGTGCCACTGGTGGCCCACTCCCACTGTGAATAGACACAGCAGGTATGGTGGACCCAGTGTCCCCTGGTACCCGCTGATGCTTCGTTGCACAGGCAGAAGGAGGGTCTGCCTATGTATACAAGGCAGATCGCCATTCTGTCAGTACAGAAGGCATGGATCCTGTGTCTCTGCTAAGCAGGGGCACCAATCCATGCCTTCTCCTAGTAGAAGCACCTCCCCCACAGTAGTAAAGCACTGTTAGGCACACATTTAACCCTTTGATCTCCCCTGACGTTAACCCCTTCCCAGCCAGTGTCATTAGTATTGTGACAGTGCATATTTTTTGAGCACTGATCACTGTATTAGTGTCACTGGTCCCCAAAAAAGTGTCAGTTAGTATCCCGACTGTCCGCTGCAATATTGCAGTCCCGCTATAAGTCGCCGCCAATACTAGTAAAAAAAAAAAAAAATCAATAATATCCCATAATTTGTAGATGCTATAACTTTTGCGCAAACCAATCACTATACGCTTATTGGGATTTTTTTTACCAAACACATGTAGCAGAATACATATTGGCCTAAACTGATGAAGAAATTCGATTTTTTCCAATTTTTTTTTTAATGGATATTTTTTATTGCAGAAGTAAAAAATATTGTTTTTTTTTTCAAAATTGTTTTTTATTTATAGCGCAAAAAATAAAAACCGTGGTGATCACCACCAAAAGAAAGCTCTATTTGTGGGGAAAAAAGGACATCCATTTTGTTTATGTACAGCGTCGCATGAACGCGCAATTGTCAATTGCCAAAAAAATGGGCTGGTCATGAAGGGGAGTAAATGTTCCAGAGGTCAAGTGGTTAAAATGGCTATACTTTTCGTTGTTTTATGAACATTTGTTCAAAAAAAAAAAATGTTTTGAAGTACACTCAAATGAAATTCGAATGTTTATGTACGAATGTTTGCATGAGCATCCATTTGAAAATCTACTAGTGTATGACCATCTTAACCTAACAAGCCACAACCAAAAACAAAGGGTGATTGAGAAGAATAGTGTGCACATGCCCTGAGCTAAGGCTAGGGTAGAGCAGAAGGAGACGCCATTTTCTGGAATGGTATGTGTCAGGTAATGACAGGACTTTACATCTTTTCATTTGGAGGCAGTTGTGTAAAAGATCAGCAGAAGCCTTCACACTGCTATTAGAGGAGAAGACCTGTTGTGTGGACATTTATTAATGACAAAGGCAGCGGGAACAATGACAACATGGCATAGCTTGTAGTTGGACCTTCAGCATGTGTTCTAGTCAGGGAACCATAGCCCTAGGTGTGGTGTGTGTGGCTCATGTTACATGGCGTAACACGGCCTATATTTAGATGCTGACTAATAACAGGAAAAGGGCTGAGGCTTTCAGGTAGCTATTAAGCAAATGTAACCAATGACACATGTACATGTGTGCACCTGACGCTTCCTCATGAACCTTCTAGTGTTCTGATGACCTAAAAAGCCAAAGAAAGAAAATAAAAGCACAGTGTATTTTTTAGATGTTTATATGGGAACTCGTTAACATGTTTGGCATCCTGCTACAGACCCTCCACTGCTTTGTACACACAGATATAGTAAAACGTATGCCGACTCTGCTACTAGCGACGAATTGCCAGCCGCAGGGTCACAAAAACAGGCTGCTTGTGTTTCCAGATGGAATCGCAAGATGTTGCTCTGTCGCTGGCCTGAACACTGCTGAATCTCAATCGTGAAATCTATGAGCGACATCATGCTGCCTCAGCTATGGAGGGAGCAGTTCCATAGGGAGAAACAGGCAGCCTCCTAGTGATTCTACCGCTGCCGATTTTGGCAAATTGTCAGCAACCGTAAATCCCCCTTGTGTCAGTGGCCTTAGGCCTCATGCACACTGGGCATTTAGACCCAGTGCTTGGAACTCTGGCGTTTAGGTGTGGGTGGGAGGCACAGGTGCACTGTCCAGCCCCACTGCCTGTTAAACTCTAGGAGAGACTGAAAGCTACTGTGGCCGGACAGCTGAATGATGCATTAAATGGTACTTACATTTAGGCTCGGTTCACACTGGAACCCGCTGCGGGTCACACAGGAGCGCTGTGCGTCCCTGTTCCCTGTTTCAGGGACTAACCAGGGCTGAATCTATGGCTGAATTCGGCCCTGAAATGGAGCCAAAGGCGCTCCGCAGCCGCAACGGAGATATGTGAACCGACTCCATAGGGAGCCAGTCATACTCTCCTTCTATGCAAATTATATGCGGAGAAACCCTCATCTAATTCACATAGGTGTGAACCCGGCCTAAAGCGGAGTTCCACTCACTTTTACAAGGTAGTCTTAAACTAAAGACCACCCCGCCACCACTTGTTTTTGGATATCCTGGGCTTTTTTACAGCGGAAACGCGGGGGGACGCAGTTCCGGCACCTCCAGCACTGAATGTATGTAATGGCAAGGAGTGCTGGGTTGTGCTACAGTGTCTATTGATGCTGGCTGCTGGTGGATCTATTGTTGCTGGAGGGGATCTATTTCTGCAGAAGTGTTGCTGGTGGGGGGTTCTATTGTTGCTGGGGTGGGTCTTATGTTGCTGGGGGGTCAGTTGTCACTGGGAGAGATACACTGTTGAGGGAGCAGTCTATTATAGCTGGCTGCTAGAGGGTCTATTGTTGCTGTGGGTATTTTGTTGTAGGTGGTCCATTGTTGCAGGGGGGGGATCTATTGTTGCTGGTGGGTCTATTGTTGTTGGCTGTGGGGGGTCTATTTTACTACTTTTCTTGTTATCAATAACAAATTCCATGCAAATTACTTAGTACCACAAATGTTACTTGGTTCTGTATTCTCTAAAACGGGCAGTTCTGTGAGGTGGGTAGGGGGTGGAACCAAGGACTGGTGCTCAGAGGTAGGTAGGGACAAAGACAATGGGTAACTCCCAAAGGGGGGAGTTCCTGCACCATTTCTCTGAGAAAAAAAAGCCCTGTGGATATCTATATATCTATATATATCTATATATATCTATAGATATATCTATAGATATATATAGATATATATATATATATTTCTTTCCTACCTTTTTAGAAGTACAAAGTGTACTTCAATCCTAGCCCGGCAGCGGCAAAGTACGTAAATTTTCTCTTCTGCTCCTCCTTCTCCCCCACTGCCTTCTGGGACCTGTATGTGTCCCAGAAGAAGAGGTGGCCATTCATAAAGTGCCCCGCGACTCGCACATGCGCAGTAGGAAACCGGCTTTGAAGCCTGAAGGCTCCACTGCCGGTTTCCCTTAGTTGTAATGGCGGCGCCTGCACTTGACCTGATGCACGAATCGGCCTCGGGGGGCTGACATAGCGGGTTCCCTGGACAGGTAAGTGTCCTTATTAAAAGTCAGCAGCTACAGTACTTGTAGCTGCTGACTTTTAAAAAATACTTTTTTGCGGCTGGAACTCCGCTTTAAGCCTAGGTTCACATTGATGTGATTTGGCATGCAATTTGACATGTCAACTCCCATGCCAAATCAGCAGCTATTGCCGGAATTAGCACTGTCCGAATAGGTGCAACGCCAACTTTGCAGCGCCGCACCGATTCCCAAAAGTATTTCCTGTACTACTTTTGGCAACTTCGGGGCAATTTCAATAGACATCTGTGCAGGAACCGTGTACAGATGTCTCTGAAATCGCCTCCGAAGTTGGACTGACATGCGGGTATGAAATCGTGCGAGTTCAGCGGAACTCACACAATTTCAACCCCGCAGCAGTGTGAACCTGGGTTTAGGGGCATCCCTGGCATGTGCCCAGAGATGAATGTTTGGAATGCAGTATTCATTTTGATGTTGAATTTCCATTTACTTTTTAGTCTTTTGACTAAAATGCCATTTTAGTTGTAGTTATATTTTAGTTATCTGAATTGTTTTAGTTTTAATTGTATTTTGGGTGATTAAAATAGTGTTTAGTCAGTCAATGAAAATATTTTTGTAAAAGAAATTAAAGCCTAAAACTAACTACCGTATTTTTCGCTCCATAAGATGCACCTGACCATAAGACGCACCTAGGTTTTAGAAGAGAAAACAAGAAAAAAAAATATTCTGAACAAAATGGTGTACCAAAATATTTACCAGTGCCCATGAAATGCAGCCTGACCAGTGCTAATTAAATGTAGCCTGACCTGTGCCATACAATGCAGCCTGAGCCTGACATGTGCCATACAATGCAGCCTGAGCCTGACCTGTGCCATACAATGCAGCCTGAGCCTGACCTGTGTCATACAATGCAACCTGAGCCTGACCTGTGTCATACAATGCAGCCTGAGCCTGACCTGTGTCATACAATGCAGCCTAAGCCTGACCTGTGACATACAATGCAGCCTAAGCCTGACCTGTGACATACAATGCAGCCTGAGCCTCACCTGTGTCATACAATGCAGCCTGAGCCTCACCTGTGTCATACAATGCAGCCTGAGCCTGACCTGTGTCATACAATGCAGCCTGACCTGTGTCATACAATGCAGCCTGAGCCTGACCTGTGTCATACAATGCAGTTTGACCTGTGTCATACAATGCAGCCTGAGCCTAACCTGTGTCATACAATGCAGCCTGAGCCTGACCTGTGACATACAATGCAGCCTGACCTGTGTCATACAATGCAGCCTGAGCCTGACCTGTGTCATACAATGCAGTTTGACCTGTGTCATACAATGCAGCCTGAGCCTAACCTGTGTCATACAATGCAGCCTGAGCCTGACCTGTGACATACAATGCAGCCTGAGCCTGACCTGTGTCATACAATGCAGCCTGAGCCTGACCTGTGACATACAATGCAGCCTGACCTGTGTCATACAATGCAGCCTGAGCCTGATTTGTGTCATACAATGCAGCCTGAGCCTGACCTGTGTCATACAATGCAGCCTGAGCCTGACCTGTGTCATACAATGCAGCCTGAGCCTGACCTGTGACATACAATGCAGCCTGACCTGTGTCATACAATGCAGCCTGAGCCTGACCTGTGACATACAATGCAGCCTGACCTGTGTCATACAATGCAGCCTGAGCCTGACCTGTGTCATACAATGCAGCCTGACCTGTGTCATACAATGCAGCCTGACCTGTGTCATTCAATGCAGCCTGAGCCTGACCTGTGTCATTCAATGCAGCCTGACCTGTGTCATTCAATGCAGCCTGACCTGTGTCATTCAATGCAGCCTGACCTGTGTCATTCAATGCAGCCTGACCTGTGTCATACAATGCAGCCTGACCTGTGTCATACAATGCAGCCTGACCTGTGTCATACAATGCAGCCTGACCTGTGTCATACAATGCAGTTTGACCTGTGTCATACAATGCAGCCTGAGCCTAACCTGTGTCATACAATGCAGCCTGAGCCTGACCTGTGACATACAATGCAGCCTGACCTGTGTCATACAATGCAGCCTGAGCCTGACCTGTGTCATACAATGCAGTTTGACCTGTGTCATACAATGCAGCCTGAGCCTAACCTGTGTCATACAATGCAGCCTGAGCCTGACCTGTGACATACAATGCAGCCTGACTTGTGTCATACAATGCAGCCTGAGCCTGACCTGTGTCATACAATGCAGCCTGAGCCTGACCTGTGTCATACAATGCAGCCTGAGCCTGTCCTGTGTCATACAATGCAGCCTGAGCCTGACCTGTGTCATACAATGCAGCCTGAGCCTGACCTGTGTCATACAATGCAGCCTGAGCCTGACCTGTGACATACAATGCAGCCTGACCTGTGTCATACAATGCAGCCTGAGCCTGACCTGTGTCATACAATGCAGCCTGAGCCTGACCTGTGTCATACAATGCAGCCTGAGCCTGACCTGTGTCATACAATGCAGCCTGAGCCTGACCTGTGTCATACAATGCAGCCTGAGCCTGACCTGTGTCATACAATGCAGCCTGAGCCTGACCTGTGACATACAATGCAGCCTGGCCTGTGTCATACAATGCAGCCTGAGCCTGACCTGTGACATACAATGCAGCCTGACCTGTGTCATACAATGCAGCCTGAGCCTGACCTGTGTCATACAATGCAGCCTGACCTGTGTCATACAATGCAGCCTGACCTGTGTCATTCAATGCAGCCTGAGCCTGACCTGTGTCATTCAATGCAGCCTGACCTATGTCATACAATGCAGTCTGACCTGTGTCATTCAATGCAGCCTGAGCCTGACCTGTGTCATTCAATGCAGCCTGAGCCTGACCTGTGTCATTCAATGCAGCCTGAGCCTGACCTGTGTCCTTCAATGCAGCCTGACCTATGTCATACAATGCAGCCTGAGCCTGACCTGTGTCATACAATGCAGCCTGAGCCTGACCTGTGTCATACAATGCAGCCTGAGCCTGACCTGTGTCATACAATGCAGCCTGACTTGTGTCATACAATGCAGCCTGACTTGTGTCATACAATGCAGCCTGAGCCTGACCTGTGTCATACAATGCAGCCTGACCTGTGTCATACAATGCAGCCTGAGCCTGACCTGTGTCATACAATGCAGCCTGACCTGTGTCATACAATGCAGCCTGACCTGTGTCATACAATGCAGCCTGACCTGTGTCATACAATGCAGCCTGAGCCTGACCTGTGTCATACAATGCAGCCTGACCTGTGTCATACAATGCAGCCTGAGCCTGACCTGTGTCATACAATGCAGTTTGACCTGTGTCATACAATGCAGCCTGACCTGTGTCATACAATGCAGCCTGAGCCTGACCTGTGTCATACAATGCAGCCTGAGCCTGACCTGTGCCATACAATGCAGCCTGAGCCTGACCTGTGTCATACAATGCAGCCTGAGCCTGACCTGTGTCATACAATGCAGCCTGAGCCTGACCTGTGTCATACAATGCAGCCTGACTTGTGTCATACAATGCAGCCTGAGCCTGACCTGTGTCATACAATGCAGCCTGACCTGTGTCATACAATGCAGCCTGAGCCTGACCTGTGTCATACAATGCAGTTTGACCTGTGTCATACAATGCAGCCTGACCTGTGTCATACAATGCAGCCTGACCTGTGTCATACAATGCAGCCTGAGCCTGAACTGTGTCATACAATGCAGCCTGACCTGTGACATACAATGCAGCCTGAGCCTGACCTGTGTCATACAATGCAGCCTGACCTGTGACATACAATGCAGCCTGAGCCTGACCTGTGTCATACAATGCAGCCTTACCTGTGCCTGGCGAGGACGTCATCACATGCGACAGAGTAGCTTGAGCCAGCACCGCAGCCGCACTCCATTCGGCCTGCTCTGTCTTCTGTCTGTGACTGGCAAAGCCGAGTTACAGGTGATAGGCTCAGGGTGACAGGATTGCCGGCGCTTGCGGGAGACAGCCGCCTGGTATTCTAACATAGTGACGGTGGCGGTGGCGGGCGGTCCTGGTCAGTATTCGCTCCATAAGATGCACAGGCATTTCCCCCCATTTTTTGGGGGGAAAAAAGTAAGTCTTATGGAATGAAAAATATGGTACCTCTAAATCTACTGGCAGCCACATTCAAAGACTAATCTATCTAGCCCTGTAAAGCAAAAATCACTATACATACCTTTTCTGCACCCGATCTGGTCCAGTCCCAGGCTGAGCTGCCAGCGGCGGCTTCTCTGCGTAGGCGTGTGCAGGAGAGGCAGCCAACAATCGAAGCCCCATAGTAAGTCTATGGGTGAAGTCACTTCTCAGCCGTTGTTAGCTGTCTCTTCCACGCAGCATCTGGAGACCGGATCGGCTGGAGAAAAGGTATGTATAGCGATTTTTGCTTTACAGAGTTAGATTAGGTTAGTCTTAGATTGCGGCTAGCAGCAGATTTAGAGATAGTTAGTTTTAGGCTGAACTTCCAATTTAACACTGCCTACCAGTGTTGCCAACCGTCAGTATTTTTACTGGCAGCCAGTAAAAAACAGGCAAATTTGTCTTGGCAGGAAATGTCAGTAAAAGGAAAAAGTTTCCAGTAAAAAATATGGCTGTGATGTTCGGCTCGGTCCAGAGCCAGCCGATACCATCCGAGTGCCTACTACAGTTCGGGCAGCTCTGGTGGAGGCGGTGTCCGAGCGTGTCGTGTGATGTGCAAGGGAGCCAAGAAGAGCGGCCAGAGCCTCGTGTGTTGGTCTGCAGGACAGGAGCAGGGCAGGTCGGGAGCTTGACTGTCAGTGCTGTTTAGACTGGAGTGGACTGAAGGGACCAAGAGTCAACTTCATGTGTGTGCGTGTGCCTTCCTATTTTAATTCATAACTAATTTCTTGCCCTCCTGAGTCCTGTCCCTGAGCTACTTACGATATCGAAAATAAAATAAGAAATATGTTTTTTGCCCTAATATCTACCTTAAATCACATTGCTAATTGCATATTGTACTTGTTTGTAGCCTAAATACTAAAATTTGCACTTAAAACTTTAATTTTGTAATTTTTGGAAATGCCAGTAAAAACTTGGCCGTGCCAGGAAATTTTGGGTGTCGTGTCAGTAAATTTCAATCTGGTAGGTTGGCTGCCTACAACCATATTCAATGCAAGCAATTATGACATGGTGGTGAGGGCTTTTAGGGGTTAAATCAGGCAGTAGGGAGGTGACATATTGCATCCTCACAACCTGTCAAATGTCCTCTGGAAGGTGATGCCCCACAGATCACTCATCAGAGGGCAACACTTTTGTAAACAATCCCTAAGACAGTTCATACACATTTCTATTGTGTTCTTAGCCGGTTGCCTACACTTTAAAAAGCAAATTTAAAATTTGCTTTGCAGACAAGTTAGTTTTCATGGTGCTTCATTGCTCATAAATCAGCATTACTATTACTCCTCAGTCTGTAAATATTACAACACATCTAGAATACTGAACAGTTTCAAATAAGAGACATTCGTTCATCTGGCAAGCAAGAGTGGAAACTGTGAGCTGTTAGCTAAAAACTGCACAAGGGAGTCTCCAAACCTTGTAATATTTCCCATAAACCCTGGAAACCAGCATGATGATAGGGAATCCCAGAAAGGTCAACAGCGAGAGCTGCCATGACAGGCTGAACATGAAGACTATCACTCCCACCGATTTCACCACACTGCGCAGGAAGACATTAACATTTTCAGAGATCACATCACTAACGATTGTTGTGTCAGAGGTCAGACGAGAGATGATGTCACCTGCAAGTCAGGAACAAAAAGATCACGAGTTATTACACTGCCTTTGTAATCACAGGGTGTCGTTTTTCAGACAGCAAATATAATGCTTAGCCAATAGACATGATGACTGGAGACCTCTATTCTTACTATATAAAACCCAGAAACAGGACTACAAAAATTTCCTTTTATGCTACTCTCTTCTGGTTGCCTGTTCTCATTTTAATCCAGCGGCTTTAAGGTCTAATACACACGGGCAGAAAAAAACGCCACTTTTAAAGGCATTTTAGCTCATAAGTATGTAAATGCAAATAAACGCATGTAAATGCATTCTAATAGCTAAACTAAATTAATAGTTTAGCCAATAGAATTAGTTTACACCTACATACGCTTTTAAAAGCCATACTACACACACATGCCTGACCAGGGGGTCCTGCGTGACTCCGAAACGTTGCACCTTTCTTGTGTTGTGATCATGCAATAAACTACCCATTTGGACGCTACTTTGTGCTGATCCTTGGTGTGCTGGCAAATATCTACGTTGTAAAAGCCATACTAAACGCAAGTAATTACACACCAAAACAAGCATTTTTATGCTGTATTTTTCTGGCAGAAAGATCAAGTTTACATAGGAGTATTCAAATATGGCTGTGTGCATGAAGTCTAATGCCCCGTACACACGGTCGGATTTTCCGATGGAAAATGTCCGATCGGAGCGTGTTGTCGGAAATTCCGACCGTGTGTGGGCTCCATCGGACATTTTCCATCGGATTTTCCGACACACAAAGTTGGAGAGCAGGAGATAAAATTTTCCGACAACAAAATCCGTTGTCGGAAATTCCGATCGTGTGTACACAAATCCGACGGACAAAGTGCCACGCATGCTCAGAATAAATAAAGAGATGAAAGCTATTGGCCACTGCCCCGTTTATAGTCCCGACGTACGTGTTTTACGTCACCGCATATAGAGCGATCGGATTTTCCAAAAACTTTGTGTGACCGTGTGTATGCAAGACAAGTTTGAGCCAACATCCGTCGGAAAAAATCCTAGGATTTTGTTGTCGGAATGTCCGAACAAAGTCCGACCGTGTGTACGGGGCATAATACTTTCTATGTCGCTGATCTGAACAATCAGGAGTTCAGACTTCACTGAAAAAAATGGCATCATATCTGATGTTTCAACACCACATAGAATCCCTTGTGAGGTAAGTTCTGAGCTAGTTACCGTTGGCAGCATCTGTAAACTATAGCACCTGGCTTCACTCAATGGCAAGTGTTGGATATGTGTTAAAAGAGAAGTATGAGAATGTGTTTTTTTTGTTTTTTTTTTTTTTTAATCATACTTACCTATCTGGATGCAGCATGGGTTTGATGCATTTGTCCCCGGCCGGCTCTAATACTGAGAATCGAGCGATCAAATAGCACCGATCTCTCGGTTCTCAGTGCTCCCTGAGCAGAAAGCTGATTACTGTCAGTTGCTGGGTCTCTGCTCTGCCCCCCCCCTCCCCCTGTGCTCACTGGAGCGCTGGGCTGTGAAGGAGGAGGCAGGAGCGTCTGGCTCAGGCTCTCAGAGGCTCACTGAGAGGCTGAGCCAGGCGTCAGTCCAGGCATGTGGGTGATACCCGACCATATGGTCGCGATCTTTCCCAAGGCTGGACCAGCTTTGTGACATCAACCAACAGCGGCCTTCAGCCCGCTGTCAGCTGAAAACAGGTCACAGGAGTGCAAAACCAACTACAATCCTTTGATCCACACAAACGAGCTTTGGATGTACTTCTCCTTTAAGATGAGGCACAGAGATCTTGGAGGAATGTAGAATTCAGCTTTGCTCACATAGGAGATCAGCATGTGTAAGAACAGTATTACAGGAGGCATCAGAGAGAAAAAAAAACACTCCTTCCTGTGCAGAATATACAAGTGTTTAGAAACGCACAGGCGCTAGTACAGTATATCACTGTAGCACCATCTATAGTTCGGAGTGCATAGTAAGTGTTGTTGCACTCCCAACAGCAAGCCTGTAAGTAAGCAAAAGGACTGGCAATTTTGCAAGGGAATTTACACTCTCCAGTGGAATTTTTCCTTAGCTTAGAGAATGTAGTGAAAATTCACTTTGCAAAGAATATTCAATCACATGTAAGGAAAATAAAAATAAGAAAATTCTATTTTTGCTTGCACATTATTGGATGATGGAAGTCAGTAGAGCTTCACTTCATTTACTTTACAAGGACAAAATTCCCTTGCAAAGTAAACAGCCTGTAAATCAACCCCAAGGGCTGAAAAGTTATTAAACTAGAACAGAAGGAAGTCAGAAATAACAGCCCACAATTTCCATGTTGTATGTTTTCTCAGGGATGCTCCGAATATCTGTTAAAAATGGGCACTAATATACACTGCTCAAAAAAATTAAAGGAACACTTTTTAATCAGAGTATAGCATCAAGTCAATTAAACTCCTGGGATATTGATCTGGTCAGCAGAGGGGTTATTAATCAGTTTCAGCTGCTTTGGTGTTAATGAAATTAACAGGTGCACTAGATGAGCAACAATGAGATAACCTCCAAAACAGGAAAGGTTTTACAGTTGGAGGCCACTGACATTTTTTTACCCTATTCTTTATCTCTATCTTTTCTGACTGTTTTTCACTAGCTTTGCATTCGGCTAGGGTCAGTGTTACTACTGGTAGCATGAGCCAAAACCTGGACCCTATAGAGGTTGCACAGGAAGTCCAACTCCTCAAGGATGGCACATCAATACGTGCCATTGCCAAAAGGTTTGCTGTGTCTCTTAGCACAGTCTCAAGAGCATGGAGGAGATACCTGGAGAAAGGCAGTTACTCTAGAAGAGCTGGACAGGGCCGTAGAAGGTGCTTAACCCATCAGCAGGACCGGTATCTGCTCCTTTGTGCAGGGAGGAACAGGATGAGCACTGCCAGAGCCCTACAAAATGACCTCCAACAGGCCACTGGTGTGAATGTCTCTGACCAAACAATCAGAAACAGACTTCATGAGTAGGGATGAGCTTCGAGTTTGAGTCGAACTCATGTTCAACTCGAACATCGGCTGTTTGCGAGTTCACTGAACAGTGAACAATTTGGGGTGTTTCGCGGCAAATTCGAAAGCTGCGGAACACCCTTTAAAAGTCTATGGGAGAAATCAAAAGTGCTAATTTTAAAGGCTTATATGCATGGTATTGTCATAAAAAGTGTTTGGGGACCTGGGTCCTGCCCCAGGGGACATGTCTCAATGCAAAAAAAGTTTTAAAAACGTCCGTTTTTACGGGAGCAGCGATTTTAATAATGCTTAAAGTCAAACAATAAAAGTGTAATATTCCTTTAAATTTCGTGGGGGGTGTCTTTAGTATGCCTGTAAAGTGGCGCATGTTTCCCGTGTTTAGAACAGTCTGACAGCAAAATGACATTTCAAAAGGAAAAAAAGTCATTTAAAACTACTCGCGGCTATTAATGTGTTGCCGGTCCGACAATACACATAAAAGTTCATTGATTAAAAACTGCATGGGATTTCCCCACAGGGGAAGCTCGAACCAAAATGAAAAAAAAAACTGGCGTGGGGGTCCCCCTAAATTCCATACCAGGCCCTTCAGGTCTGGTATGGATATTAAGGGGAGCCCCGCACCAAAATTTTAAAAAAAAATGACGTAGGGGGTCCCCCTCAAAATTCATACCAGACCATTCAGGTCTGGTATGGATTTTAAGGGGAACCCCGCACCAAAATTTTAAAAAAAATTGGCGTGGGGTCCCCCAAAAATCCATACCAGACCCTTATCCGAGCACGCAACCTGGCAGGCCGCAGGAAAAGAGGGGGGGCCCCTCCTGAACCGTACCAGGCCACATGCCCTCAACATTGGCAAGGTGCTTTGGGGTAGCCCACCAAAGCACCATGTCCCCTTGTTGATGAGGACAAGGGCCTCATCCCCACAACCCTTGGCCGGTGGTTGTGGGGGTCTGCGGGCGGGGGGCTTATCGGAATCTGGAAGCCCCCTTTAACAAGGGGACCCCCAGATCCCGCCTCCCCTGTGTGAAATGGTAAGGGGGTACAAAAGTACCCCAACCATTTCACAAAAAAACTGTAAAAAATGTTAAAAATGACAAGAGACAGTTTTTGACAATTCCTTTATTTAAAGTCTTCTTTTTTCCATCTTCTTTCTTCTATCTTCCTTCGGTTTCTTCCTCTATCTTCTTCTTCCTCCGATCCTCTGCTTCTTTCTCCGGTGTTCTTGTCCGGCATCTCCCTCTGCGGCATCTTCTTCTCTTTATCTTCTTATCTTCACCTTCTTTTCGGGCCGCTCCGCATCCATGATTAGAAAGGCTCCCGCTGTGTGAGGCTTCTCTCTTCATCTCCTTCTCTTCATCTCCTTCTCTTCATCTCCTTCTCTTCATCTTCTTTTCGGGCCGCTCCGCATCCATGATGGCATGGAGGGAGGCTCCCGCTGTGTGACGCTTCTCCTCTTCTGACTGCTCTTAAATAGCGGAGGGCGGGGCCACTCTGTGACCCCGCCCCATCTGACGCACGGGGACTTGACGGGGACTTCCCTGTGGCATTCCCCGTGATGTCAGAGGGGCGGGTAACCCCCTCTGACATCACGGGGAATGCCACAGGGAAGTCCCCATCAAGTCCCCATGCGTCAGAGGGGGCGGGGTCACTGGGCGGCTCCGCCCCCCGTTATTTAAGAACCATCAGAGTAGGAGAAGCGTCACACAGCGGGAGCCTCCCTCCATGCCATCATGGATGCGGAGCGGCCCGAAAAGAAGATGAAGACAAGAAGATGAAGAGAAGAAGATAAAGAGAAAAAGATGAAGAGAGAATCGTCACACAGCGGGAGCCTTCCATCCAATCATGGATGCGGAGCGGCCCGAAAAAAAGATGAAGATAAGAAGATGAAGAGAAGAAGATGCCGCGGAGGGAGATGCTGGACGAGGACACCGGAGAAAGAAGCAGAGGATCGGAGGAAGAAGAAGATGGAGGAAGAAACCGAAGGAAGATAGAAGAAAGAAGATAGAAGATGGAAAAAAGAAGACTTTAAATAAAGGAATTGTCAAAAACTGTCTCTTGTCATTTTTGACAGTTTTTTTGTGAAATGGTAGGGGTACTTTTGTACCCCCTTACCATTTCACACAGGGGGGGGCCGGGATCTGGGGTCCCCTTGTTAATGGGGACAAGGTGCTTTGGTGGACTACCCCAAAGCACCCTCCCAATGTTGAGGGCATGTGGCCTGGTACGGTTCAGGAGGGGGGGCGCTCTCTCGCCCCCCCTCTTTTCCTGCAGCCTGCCAGGTTGCGTGCTCGGATAAGGGTCTGGTATGGATTTTTGGGGGGACCCCACACCAATTTTTTTTTTTAATTTTGGTGCGGGTTTCCCCTTAAAATCCATACCAGACCTGAAGGGTCTGGTATGAATTTTGAGGGGGACCCCTACGTCATTTTTTAAAAAAATTTTGGCGCAGGGTTCCCCTTAATATCCATACCAGACCTGAAGGGCCTGGTATGGAATTTAGGGAGACCCCCAGGCCAGTTTTTTTTTTTATTTTGGTTCGGGGTTGCCCTGTGGGGAATTCCCATGCCGTTTTTATCAATGAACTTTTATCTGTATTGTCGGACCGGCAATTCATTAATAGCCAAGAGTAGTTTTAAATGACTTTTTTCCTTTTGAAATGTCATATTGCTGTCAGACTGTTCTAAACACGGGAAACATGCGCTCCTTTACAGGCATACTATAGACACCCCCCAGGTACGAAATTTAAAGGAATATTACACTTTTATTGTTTGACTTTAAGCATTATTAAAATCACTGCTCCCGAAAAAATGGCCATTTTTAAAACTTTTTTTTGCATTGATACATGTCCCCTGGGGCAGGACCCGGGTCCCCAAACCCTTTTTAGGACAATACCATGCAAATTAGCCTTTAAAATGAACACTTTTGATTTCGAACGTTTGGGTCCCATAGACTTCAATGGGGTTCTAACGTTCGTGCGAACCGAACCAGGGGTGTTCGGCTCATCCCTATTCATGATGGTGGCCATGAAGGCTTAACGTCCTCTAGTGAGCCCTGTGCTCACTGCCCGGCACTGTGGAGCTGGATTGGCATTTGCCATCGAACACCAGAATTGGCAGGTCCTCCACTGGTGCCCTGTTCTTTTAGCAGATGAGGGCAGGTTCACTGTGAGCACATGTGACAGATGTGAAAGGGTCTGGAGAAGGCGTAAAGAATGTTATGTTGCCTGTAACATCGTTCAGCATGACCAGTTTGGTGGTGGGTCAGTGATGGTCTGGGGAGATATATCCATGGGAGGAACGCACAAACATCTACAGGCTAGTCAATGGCACCCTGACTGCCATTTGGAGTCGGGATGAATTGCTTGGACCTATTGTCACACCCTATGTGGCGAGAGTATGCAGCCAGTTCCTGGAGGATGAAGAAATTGATACCATTGAGTGGCCACCACCCTCGCCTGACCTAAATCCAATAGAAAACCTCTGGTACAATATGTTTTGGTCCATTCGACGCCGCCAGGTTGCACCTCAGTCTGTTCAGGAGCTCAGTGATGCCCTGGTCCAGACCTGGGAGGAAATACCCCAGGAGCATGCCCCGACGTTATCAGGCATGTATACAAGCACGTGGGGGGCCATACAAACTACTGTGTACCATTTTGAGTTGCTGCAATGAAATTTCAGCAAAATAGACTAGCTTGCTGCATCATTTTTTTCACTTTGATTTTTGGTGGGGGGGGGGTCTTTGAATTCTGCCCCCTGTAGGTCGATAGTTTTTATTTCAATCAAATGATGTGGCATCCTTGCATTCCCAACACATTACCCAGTTCATATCCGTATGGATACAGCATATCTTTCCCCATTGAAATCTGATGTGTTTTAAAAGTGTTCCTTTAATTTTTTTGAGCGGTGTAGTAGGCTCACCATAGATACTTGTACACATTAATCAAAAAGGGATATCTAGGAACTATGGACAAATTTACACAAGCGGTGTCATACGTTGACAGAGCTAGATGTGTTCTTTATTGATTTTACATACAACTGCCCTGCTTTCTGCTAATACTTTTTTGTTGATAGAAGATAAAAGAGTCTGATTGTATGACCTAGCTGATAAGTAGTCCTGTGCAATCACACCTTTACTGGAGATAATGTGATGCCTAAAAAAAACTTTTAGATATGCTACCACTGTGACTTATAACCTTGGCAAACCAAGAACAGGCTGGTGCTTTCTTTAGTTGGTTGAACAACATCTACAGTACAGGGCAACTGTATGTACCTCTCTGCTACCATCTAGTGAAAAACCTCTGCTACAAAAAAAAAAAATTCTGTCTGTTGACTATGGCAGGCCAAACATACATTTTTTTTTTCTTTTGTTCAATCAACGTGGTTGAACGAAAAAAAATGTGCTGATTCCCCCATGCACACATTCGAGGTGGATTGGGGAATCACTCCTGCTATGCTATTGTGTTCTCATGGCAGGGAGCCTTCCCTGTCGTCAGAACAAAATGATCAGTGTTGCCGGCTATAGCTGATTATTCAGAAAGAAAACGGCAGGGTGGGTGTAGGTCGATCGATAAATGGTACTGGACCAATGTAACCATGTAATAATTTCCATACCTAAACTTCAGCTTTAAATTTAAAGTGTCAAGGCAAAATAAAAGCAAAAAAACAAAAACATTTTTTTGTACATGTCTGCATAACTTTCCTGTAAGGGTGCTTTTGATTGGCTGACTGTTGGTGCCAAATTCCCATCCCCCTTCTTCTTGGATAGGGCAACGACCCACTGCTATAGCTAAAAGCCTCCACCGATTTGTGTTCAACTCCTTGTTATTGATTTTCTCATGACATCCCTGGCCATTAGCCTTTATATCGGTAGCGGTCTCCCCGACTTCCAAAGGCCAAATGGCCAGGGAGAACTGACATTCCTCCTCAGGGTGCAGGTTACTAAGCATAGTAGGTGTGGTGCAGGATGAAAAGATTGGGTGACAGTCACTTTTTGTAAAAATGAACAGAGAGAAAGAGTTTTTATTTATCTTAACAGGAACGTTGGGGAGAGGGGGTTTAGGGCACAGGACACCCTTGGGCAAATGCAATAGCAATTAAGGCAAACTCTGCAGACAAAAATAGAACTAGACAGACAGCAATATAGAAAGAGGGCCTTTAAGCTGAATGCAGCAATCTGTATCTTGTAGCAACCGCTGTCTCCTATAGCAACTGAACGCTCAACAGTCAATATTGATCTGCACACGTAACTCGCAGTATCCCGTTCTGGATCTTCTCTCATATTTCACACTATCCCACTGTAGATCTTCACACTGAGCTCCCAATCTCTCTCACTAGACTTCCAAGAGCCCAGCTGCTGCTGGATCCCCTAAACTCTTCCACAGCTAACCCACTGTACACTTCTCAAGCTTCACCCACGCTACCCGCTGGGTCCCTGACTTGATTATGCTGAAGCTTTCCCACTTCTTCACTATCCCCGGCTAGTGTAAAAGGCTGCTCTGGCACTTCTTCAGACTTCATAGATTGGCCTCTGATAACAGGAGTGTTTGTCCCTTGGTGGCAACTGCTTCTCCTTTACCTCTGACCTTGATCCTCACTTGCCTCTGACAACAGGAGTGGTCGTCTCTTATGGCAACTGCTTCTCCTTCACCTCTGGCAACATTTGGTTCCCCATCCGACTGAACCTTGGCAACTTGGTTAGGCTCCTGACCTGAAGCTCCAACCCCGTGCTGCTCCACACAGTCCTAGATAGGTCTCAGACAGCCTAGTAGCCAGGTGCTCCAGGTTGGCCTCAGGTTTCTGGCTTAGCAACCGGGAGCGATACAACACATGTCCACCCAGACAGCAGTCCGGGTGGCACAGAACCCCAATCACCTGACTCCTCCAGAATAAATAGGCTCTCCCAGTAGGCCTTGGGGCCAAAGAGACTTCTACCAATTGGCTGGGACAACCTATCCAATCCTAACCCAAATTCACTATGCCCCTGTCATTCTAATGCCACAGGCGGCAATGCCACCTAGTGACAGAAGAGAGAGGTGTACCAGATTCAGGTTTAGGGCAAAAGTCAGTGGATCATCCTACCAATTAGCCAGGCTAGTTACCACCTAGCACAACTAGATTTATTAGCAGCCCTGTTTAGGACCAGGGTGCTACATATTCATAAAAAAGGAATGGCCACACAAAAGTTATAGTTTCCGCACTTTACTGTTGATCTTCAAAGATTGCAACTACACATCACATCAATATACTGACAGGTGTTTTCAGCAGACATTGCCGTGCACAAAAGTGGACAAGCTGTAGTAGTCTTTTGTGAAAGCAGAACATTGCACATCACTCATATGTCATCTTCTCTTAGCACCTCCTCTCTTCTCTCCTTGGGAGAACCATCTCCCTCTATATCTGTAGCATTCTGCTCTATTCACACCAAGCTTCACAAGGTGAAGCATCTTGTTCTGTCAGAGATTAACAAGGTGCCTTGTGTAGTATACCAGTCTATCTCACTATGTCAAGAGAACAACATATTGACCGCACTCCAAAGTGTAGAAGATAATAATGTAGCTCTATTCCAAGTTAAAACATCAAGGTAACAACGATACAGACATGGACACAGCAGAGATTGACGCATTTCACAAATCAAGTTTGCTTAACCTCCCTGGCGGTATTCCCGAGTGTGGCTCAGGGTGAATTTTCAGTACCAAAAGCGGTAACCCCGAGCCACACTCGGGATCGCATCGCAGGATCCAGGTACAGTTACTTACCTTGTCCCAAGGATCCTGCGATGTCTCCCCGCTGTGTGTGCGAGCCGTGTTTCCGCTTGATGTATCACAGTGCCGGGCTCTGTTCCCTTGAAGCGTTGCGAAGCACGGGGGCGGAGCACGGCGCCAAATTCAAAAAGTGAAACACACACAATACATACAGTACACTTTAATCTTACAGATTACATTACTGTATCAAATAATTTTACATCCCTTGTGTCCCTAGTGGTTTGTCCAGTGCCCTGCATCCAGTTTTATATTATAAATACTGTTCTTTCTGCCTGGAAACTGGAGATTGTCTATAGAAACCAAAACCGTCCCTTTACATCAAAAGCGGTTTTAGACCAGCTAGAAAACAGCGATAATAAATTAGAATCACTTGCAGAATTGAGCGATAGTGATTTGTGGGGAAATCCGTCATCAAACACTGAAAGTAATGACAGCGACAATTCTGCAACTGAGCAAATTTCAGTGTTTTTGATTTGATTACATTATAGAATAATTGTTATTATTATTATAAGTATTATTTGTTATAATTATTTATAGTTATTTATTATATTATAATTCATGATTTCGTTTTTCAAACTTTATCATACCCAGGATGTCTACTAGACTCTTGTTTGGACAGATTTAGGTGTGTTATTCCTAAGAATTACAGGCCTACAATATAAAACGCCAGATTTCCATGCAAAACATTGTACTGCTTTGAGCATCAAATATCTGAAATAATCACTAATCATTACTGGAATATATTATAAATAAATAACGAAAAACAATCGACAAAAAACAAACAAAAGAAGGCTATGCAAGCACATAAGGACTAAGGTGTAATAGAGTAAAATTGCAGCGCACGACACCGAGGGGAGTCCCGACAAATGGTATTTTGTCACCTCAACCTTCATAATAATGTGTGACATCCCACTCATGTAAGTACTTACATCAGAGAGCACTAAGACCCTTTTCATACTGGAGGTGATTTTCAAGCACTACAGCGCTAAAAATAGCGCCTGCATAGCGCCTGAAAAAAGCCTCAGCTGCAAACTCAGTGTGAAAGCCCGAGTGCTTTCACACTGGGGAGCTGCACTGTCAGGGAATCACAAAAAGTCCTGCAAGCAGCTTCTTTGCAGCAGTGGAGGAGCGGTGGATACACTGCTCCTGTCCATTGAAAACAATGGGGCAGCACTGCTATACCGCCGGCAAAACGCCACTGCAGCAGCGTTTTGCGGGCGGATTTAACACTTTTTCGGCTGCTAGTGGGGGTTATTACCACCCCGCTAGCGGCCGAATGGCGCAGCTAAAACGACGGTAAAGCGCTTTACCGCCGGCGCCCGGGCGCTTTCAGTGTGAAAGCACTCTTAGGCTGGCCTAAAAGGTCTTTTGCATCCTGCTCCCAGTTCTCATAGACCATGTTTTGAGTCAGGACGACTACAGCTGGCTATTCTGGGTGTTATACTATCTCATCCAGGTCTTCTGCCCTGTGCAGGGCCTTTGCAGTAGCTACATCTGCATGGCTGTGGAGTGTTTGACTCCCATGCCCTGTCTCACTAGGCTCCTCCCTCCTGGCATATATATGGACACTAGCTCCACCCAATTTGGAAAGGCTCTGTCTAAAAAGGAACCTGCCACCCAATAACTTAATTCCCTATTGCCACACTACTTTGGGACTGAGCCACCTAGTGGCAGGCTAGCTAACTGCACCTGCTTACACTCACATTTCTCCATGTTTAATCTCGTTAAACATACTGTACAGATACAGTACAGATAAATAACTGTTCACGCAATAGAGATAGAGGGTGCTCCTACCTTCCTCTTTAAAATGGCAATACAGCTCTGAATTTCTAGGCATCTGATGGATTGCAAAGAACACAGATGTCACCTCATCTCCCCCTACCGGCCCCCCCTCCACTCCCTTCCCCCAGCTCTATAACCCCTCCTTCTGTACAGGGAGAAAGCACAAAAAGTTATCAGCTCACAAAATTTCTGGCAAAATCACTTGCAAAATTGCACTTATCAAATAAAAAAAAAACAAAAAAAAACCAACACTTTCAATGGTATGTTTACCAGACCAAAAAGGGAGCAAATAAGAGAAGTTCATTGTTATGCCGCGTACACACGAGCGGACTTTCCGGTCCGCCGGACAATCCGATCGTGTGTAGGCTTCGGCTGACTTTTTTTCCCCAAAAGTCCGCCGGACCTAGATTTGAAACATGTTTTTAAATCTTTCCGTCGGACTCAGTTCCTGACGGAAAGTCCGTTCGTCTGTATGCTGGTCCGATGGAAAGCCCACTCGTCTGTATGCTGGTCCGACGGACCAGATACGACGCAAGGGCAGGGTATTGCATATCGCTGCAATAAGAAAAACAAATTTTCCTATTGCGGCGAGTGCGGGGCATACAAGGCCCTTGGGTCTGGTATGGATTATAAAGGGAACCCCCTACGCCGAAAAAACGGCGTGGCTAGAAAATTGGAATAAAGGGTTACACTCCTGGTTTGGGAGGTGCAATTTACTCAAAATGAGTATACTCCCAAAATTTCTATACCTCTTCCAGGCCCTACCAATTAAGATACCTCCCATTTATTTCAAACAAGTACAAACCCTTTTCACCCGTTTTGTTTGGGCTCATAAAAAGCCTCGCATCCCAAGATCTCAACTATCTACACCAAAGCATTATGGCGGCCTAGCGCTACCAGACGTAAGGAAGTATTATCAAGCTACTCACTTAGGTAGAGTTCTTGATTGGTGCCGCCATAGGGACTCTAAGTTATGGGCACGAATAGAACAACACCAAACCATTATACCTCTACGATCTGCAATATGGTGTAGTGACTCCATCCCTGCAGAATTGAAATCCCATCCCATCATTGGAAACACCATAAGACAGTGCAGTCAAGCTACCTTACACACCTCTCTAACTACCAAAACATCACCTTTAACCCCGATTCTAGGTAACCCCAAGTTCCTCTCCTCTACGCAATTTCAGCTCTTGAGAAGATCCAATTGTGTTTTAGCGTCACAATTTGTGCAACAAAATAAATGTCCCTCCATCTCAGAACTAATGGACCCTGTAGGTCCGTCTAAACTTCTATTTTGGGATGCAGCACGCATTCACCATTTTCTCCAGACCTTCCCAAACCCTCAAAGTTACACCAGGCCTTTGACCACGTTTGAAGAGTTTTGTAAAGACACAGCCATTGCCACAGACCCTATCCAAGATGTACAGCCTATTGAACACTCCACCCCAACCACCCAGATTACCATGCATTATGAAGTGGGAAACAGACCTCCAACGCACTTTTACAACAGTCCAGAAACAAAACATGATTAGTCTCCCCCTTAAGTCCTCAATATGCACTAAAGTCCAAGAGACGAATTATAAGATCTTGACAAGGTGGTACCTAACACAAAGTCGATTACATGTCATTTTTCCTGACACTTCAAAGTATTGCTGGCGTTGTCACCAGGAAGAGGGAATGCTTCTACACATGTTTTGGTCATGTTCTATGTTGACAACTTTCTGGACTGCAGTTCGTACCATTTCCCAAAAATTCACTGACTTTCAAATCCCGAATGACCCGGCATTTTTTCTACTCCACATTTCTTCCATACCAATCAAAACCTATAAGAAATCTCTACTGAGACATTTAACAAATGCAGCCAAATCCTGTATTCCCATGCTGTAGAAACAGCAATCCCCACCAACCACAGCAATGTGGTTGAGAAAGGTAGAAGACATGAATAAAATGGAAGACTTGATAATGACAGCTCAGGATAGACAGGAAACCTATCGGAAAACATGGACTCATTGTAATATATTCAAATATTCGGAAGGGGTAAATCCCTCCTTAGGAACTAAAACCCTACCATTTCATATTGATCATCAACCTACAGCAATCGTCGTACACAAGGATTTACACATCTGAACGCCTAATCCCCCCCCCCTTTTTTGCCCCCCCCCCCCCCCCCGTTTTTACCACCCCCTTCTTTGTTTCTTCTTCTTACTTCTTTTCCCCCCCTATCTATTACTTTCTCTCCTATCTCTTTTTTCTCTTCTCTGGTGGCTGCCTCCTGACTAGGGTATTTACACTCTCATATGATAATGGGACAATAAATTAAGAGAAACAAAGATACCCATATATATATTTGAAGATATGATAATGCTACATGCCTTGATGTATTACATGTACTACTATAATGCAATGTCGGGAGGCTGCGACCCCCTCTGTTACATACCACTGTGGTATGTTGTGGGCTTTGCCCTTGTTTTTTCTATTGAAAACTAATAAAATATATATTTTGAAAAAAAAAAAAAAAAAACGGCGTGGGGGTCCCCCCTAAAATCCATGCCAGACTCCGATCCGAGCAAACAGCCCGGCCGGTCAGGAAAGGGGGTGGGGCCCCCCCAAAGCACCTTGTCCCCATGTTGATGAGGACAAGGGCCTCTTCCCGACAACCCTGGCCGTTGGTTGTCGGGGTTTGCGGGCGGGGGGCTTATAGGAATCCGGGAGCCCCCTATAATAAGAGGGCCCCCAGATCCCGGCCCCCCACCCTATGTGAATGAGTATGGGGTACATGGTACCCCTACCCATTTACCTAGGGAAAAAGTGTCAATAATAAAACACACTACACAGGTTTTTAACCACTTACCAACCGGCCCATAGCCGAATGACGGCTGCAGGGCGGTTGGATAACTCTGGGTGGACGTACTATGACGTCCTCCCAGAATTCCCCTCCCGCGCGCCCCCTGGGACGCGCACCCGAACACATCCGTGACCGCCGGGTCCAGGGGACCCGGCGCATCACGGATCCCGGTAAATGGCCGCTGATCGCGACCGTTTACCATGTGATCGAGCCGTCAAATGACGGTGCGATCACATGTAAACAGACCGGCGTCATCTGATGACGCCGGTTCCTCTCCTCCCCTCCTGTGTACCGATCGGTACACAGTGAGCGGGGAGGGGGATGGATGGATGTCTGCAGCGCTGTGAGCTGGATGTGTAGTGCCCACAGCGCTGCACAGAGACATCCATCCATCCATGCTCAGCCATCCCTCACTACTAATGCTGTGCAATACTCTGCAATACCCCCACAATACTCTGCAATACCCCCACAATACTCTGCAATGCTGTGCAATACTCTGCAATACCCCCACAATACTCTGCAATACCCCCACAATACTCTGCAATGCTGTGCAATACTCTGCAATACCCCACAATACTCTGCAATACCCCCACAATACTCTGCAATACCCCCACAATACTCTGCAATGCTGTGCAATACTCTGCAATGCCCCCACAATACTCTGCAATGCTGTGCAATACTCTGCAATGCTGTGCAATACTCTGCAATGCCCCCACAATACTCTGCAATGCTGTGCAATACTCTGCAATGCCCCCACAATACTCTGCAATGCTGTGCAATACTCTGCAATGCCCCCACAATACTCTGCAATGCCCCCACAATACTCTGCAATGCCCCCACAATACTCTGCAATGCTGTGCAATACTCTGCAATGCCCCCACAATACTCTGCAATGCTGTGCAATACTCTGCAATGCCACCACAATACTCTGCAATGCCCCCACCATACTCTGCCATGCCCCGCCATACCCCGCCATACCCCGCAATACCCCGCCATACTCCGCCATACCCCACCATACCCTGCCATGCTGAGCTATGCTCAGCTGTACTCGCCCTCTGTATGTGGCCAGGCTGTGGAAGTCTCACACATGGGGTATCGCCGTACTCAGGAGGAGCAGGAGAATCTATTTTGGGGTGTCATTTTTGGTATGTACATGTTATGTGGTAGAAATATTGTATAAATGGACAACTTTGTGTTAAAAAAAAAAAAAGCGTTTTAACCACTTCCCGCCCGCCGGCCGTCATACAACGTCCTTGACTTTGTACGGAGATATCTGAATGATGGTTGCAGCTACAGGCATCATTCAGATATCAGCTTTTTCAGCCGGCGATTCCCTACACCATGAGAACGATCATAGCAGCTGTTCCACTGCTTGATCGTTCTTACGGGAGGCGAGAGGGGACGTCCCCCCTTCCCGCCGCCTTGCGGTGCTTCTACCGACTCACCGCTACGATCGAAGCCAGGATCTTTTTTTTTTTTTTTTTTTTTAATTTCAGGCTTCCCAGCCTAGAGGTGAGATGTGGGGTCTTATTGACCCCATATCTCACTGTAAAGAGGACCTGTCATGCCATATTCCTATTACAAGGATGTTTATATTCCTTGTAATAGGAATAAAAGTGGTCAAAAATTTTTTTTTTTGGAAAAAAGCATCAAACTAAAATAAATAAAGTAAAATGAACAATAAAAAAAAAAAAAAAAATGTTTAAAGCGCCCCTGTCCCTGTGTGCTCGCATGCAGAAGCGAACGCATACATAAGTCCCGCCCACATATGAAAACGGTGTTCAAACCACACATGTGAGGTATCGCTGCGATCGGTAGAGCGAGAGCAAAAATTTTGGCCCTAGACCTCCTCTATAACTCAAAACATGTAACCAGTAAAAAATTTTAAAGCGTCGCCTATGGGGATTTTTGAGTAGCAAAGTTTGGCGCCATTCCACAAGCGCGTGCAATTTTGAAGGGTGACATGTTGGGTATCTATTTACTCGGCGTAACTTCATCTTTCACATTATGCAAAAACATTGGGCTAACTTTACTGTTTTGGTTTTTGTAAAGCACAAAACAGTTTTTTTTAAAAAAAAAACGCGTTAAAAAAATTGCTGCGCAAATACCGTGCGAGATAAAAAGTTGCAACGACCACCATTGTATTCTCTAGGGTCTTTGCTAAAAAAACATATATAATGTTTTGGGGTTCTAAGTAATTTTCTAGCTAATAAATGATGATTTTTACATGTAGGAGAGAAATGTCAGAATTGGCCTGGGCACTCCAGAATGCCTGAAGGTGCTCCCCTGCATGTTGGGTCTCTGTATGTGGCCACGCTGTGTAAAAGTCTCACACATGTGGTATCACCATACTCGGGAGTAATAGCAGAATGCGTTTTGTGGTGTAATTTGTGGTATGCATATGCGGTCTGTGAGAAATACCCTGCTAATATGACAATTTTGTGGAAAAAAAAAAAAGTAAAAAAAAAACCTTGATTTTGCAAAGAATTGTGGGAAAAAATGACAACTTCAAAAAACTCACCATGCATCTTTCTAAATACCTTGGAATGTCTTCTTTCCAAAAAGGGGTCATTTGGGGGGTATTTGTACTTTTCTGGCATGTTAGGGTCTCAAGAAATGAGATAGGCCGTCAGTACTTCAGGTGTGATCAATTTTCAGATATTCGCACCATAGCTTTTGGATTCTATAACTTTCAAAAAGACCAAATAATATCCACCGATTTGGGTTATTTTTACCAAAGATATGTAGCGGTATAAATTTTGGCCAAAATATATGAAGAAAAATTACTAATTTGCAAAATATTATAACAGAAATGAAGAAAAATGTATTTGTTTACAGATTTTTCGGTCTTTTTTCTTTTACGGCGCAAAAAATAAAGAACCCAGCAGTGTTTAAATACCACCAAAAGAAAGCTCTATTTGTGTGAAAAAAAGGACAAAAATTTCATAAAGATACAGTGTTGCATGACTGAGTAATTGTCATTCAAAATGTGAGAGCACCAAAAGCTGAAAATTGGTCTGGTTAGGAAGGGGGTTTAAGTGCCCAGTTGTCAAGTGGTTAAAATAATTTATTAGACAGCTCCGGGGGGGGGGTCTTCCTACGGCTTTGGGGGTCTTCCTCCGGCTTCGGGGGTCTTCTTCCAGCTTCGGGGGTCCTGGGCATGCTGGGACTATGACGTTTTAGGGGGCGTAGTCAACATCACCTGGTGACCACGCCCCCTAAAACGTCACAGTCCCAGCATGCCCAGGGACTGTGACGGCATAAGGGGGCGGGGTCTCCGCCTATATAAGTCACAGCGGAGCGCTCAGAGAGCAGACCAGCCGGAGAGACCGTCGTCTCAACATCTGGAGAAGAGAAGAGGGAAGAAGCCAAGAAGACAAGAAGCCGGAAGTCCGGGCCTCCGCTGGCAAAAGAGCGGCATAAAGACAGCGGAGGAGCCTGCAGAAGAACTGGAACACCGGGAGAAGAGGCCAGAGAGAGCGGAGAAGAACCAACCAGGCGCCGGGAGAAGAGGAAACAGAGGGACCCCCGAAGCCGGAAGAAGACCCCCGAAGCCTGAGGAAGACCCCCCCCGGAGCTGTCTAATAAATTATTTTAAAAACCTGTGTAGTGTGTTTTATTATTGACAACTTTTCCCTAGGTAAATGGGTAGGGGTACCATGTACCCCATACTCATTCACATAGGATGGGGCGCCGGGATCTGGGGGCCCTCTTATTATAGGGGGCTCCCGGATTCCGATAAGCCCCCCGCCCGTAGACCCCGACAACCAAAGGCCAGGGTTGTCGGGAAGAGGCCCTTGTCCTCATCAATATGGGGACAAGGTGCTTTGGGGTGGAGGGTGCCCCCCTCCCCCAAAGCACCCACCCCTTATGTTGAGGGCATGCGGCCTGGTACGGTTCGGGGGGGGGGGCGCTCGCTCGTCCCCACCCCCTTTCCTGACCGGCCGGGCTGCGTGCTCGGATCGGGGTCTGGTATGGATTTTAGGGGGGACTCCACACCGTTTTTTCGGCGTAGGGGGTCCCCTTTATAATCCATACCAGACTTAAGGGCCTGGTATGCCCCGCGACGGGGCTCGCAAGGTGTCAATCTCGCCGATAAAAGCGGCGAGATTGACTTCCTTTTCTAGTCCCGTCGTACCCGAGTCACGTTCAAAATGAACGGACTTGTCCGTGTGTGGGCAAGTCCGTTCATTCTGAAAGTCCGCCGTAACTCCGGCGAAGGTCCGTCGGAAAGATGGGTGGACTTAGCCTGCCGGAAAGTCCGGTCGTGTGTAGGCAAGTCCGTCCGTTCAGGTAGTCCGCCGGAAAGTCCGGCGGAAAGACCGTCGGACCAAGTCTGCTGGAAAGTCTGCTCGTGTGAACGAGGCATTAGGGTCTATATACACTTTAATGGATCTTAAAAAGGTTCTACTACAATGGACAATTACACACAGTATGCATTTTGCTGTGAAAGTCTTGAAGATCTGTCTTATTTTCCATAATATAAGCTGTTATGCCACAGTATATGTAAGTGTATGTATTTACCTTTAAAAAAAAAAAATACTGTAATTATATGTGTAAAGAAAAACATATAGCAGGGAATTTATTTATATATACATATACACACAATTGTTCATTTCTTCTGAAGGACTTAAAGTGTTACTAAACCCAGGACCCTGCATTCACTATATCGGGTCTCCCACAGTACACAGAACATGCAATTATTTTAGTAAATATAAACTGCTAAATATCTTTTCTCAACAGCAGTATATAGCAGTCTTATGACTTCTATGAGTGTCTGATTAAAGCTTGTAGATGGAGTTTTCATTCTACTCTGACTGTCCTATGAGGCTGCAGGACCCCTGACCCTCTGCCTGGACAGTGAGTATAACAAGCATGCTTTACTGCATATACAGACTGATTTTACTGTTGTGGGTTTAGTAACACTTTAACAGTCCCCATTCAATGTCTACAGTGTCTCTGCTGAAGGATTCTGACCTGTGTGATTCTCATCAAAGAAACCAATTTCCTGCGATACCAAGGAATGGAATAACAGGTTTCGGATCCTGATATTCAGTCTGGCGAATGTGAAGGTGAAAAGACCACCCCGCATCCCTGCAGAAAAAGAGCTGGAAAAAATAGCAGAAAACAAACAGTAACATTTAAAATGATGATGTATAATAATTGTCACACAGATTACATTTTTTTTCTACTTGAAACACAAATAGGCCAGAGTGGTCTGAATCAGGAACCCATTAGTTGTAAAGAGTACCGTAATTAAACTTTCAGCAACTGAATTTATCACTTAGCCTCGGTTCACACCAGAGGCGACACGACTTGCAGGTCGCCTCACCGAAGCGACCTGCACACGACTGCCCGGGCGACTTGCAAAACGACTTCTGTATAGAAGTCTATGCAAGTCGCCCCAAGTCGCCCCCAAAGTCGTACAGGAACCTTTTTCTAAGTCGGAGCGACGCAAAAGAACGGTTCCATTGTATGGAACGGGACGCTACTTGTCAGTCGACCTAGGTCGCCTGACAAGTCGTCCTAGTGTGAACCGAGCCTTACTGAGTAGGCAGGTTTCTTTTTACTTTAGTCCTGTGTTCCTGTTTAGGCTAGTGCCGTGATAACTGCCCCAGATTTTCTGTTTCAGGGAGGCTTCTGTCTCTTGCAGCATGCTATGGAGTCACCCTTGCATATGCATACCTCCCAACTTTTTGAGATGGGAATGAGGGACACCTATCAGCAAAAGTATGCAGGCATAGGACACACCCCTGGTCACGCCCCCTTAAAGGAGAATTGTGGAAAAAAAACAAGATTGGTTAAACCCACAAGTGCTTTTTTTTACCACTACTGTTCCTTTATATTGGCTTTTGGAATTTACAAATGCAGCAATTTAGAAATCAGATGAAAGGTTTAGTGCTGAAAAACACTTTTTGATAGATAAAAAGTGCATTTTATATACATATATATATATATATACAATATTTGTATGCAATATACAAATCAGACCAAAATGAGAGACAAATGAGGAGGAGTGAGGGACAGAGGGACATTGCTCAAAATCAGGCACAGTCTCATAAAATCAGGGACCGTTGGGAGTTATGCATATGGTACTAGAAATGTCACACTATATTGCATGCATCAATAGAAACACACAGCCCTATAAGCTAGGATGGCGAAAAGCTCCCCTGCTCCTCACCAGCTTTTCTCCAAGCTAATAGACTGACTGTCCACTACTAATTCCTTCCTGGAAGACAGGAAGTTCAGGGAAGCAAAACTGAAACAGCAGGGGCCAGCTGCATTAAAAGTAAGTGCTTGGGTAAGAATTTTAACAAATAGTTTTCTGGGGGATTTTATTGTGCTTAATGTGTTAAGCTAAAAACCACTGAGGGCTTAATACAACTTTAACTAATGTGAAATGCTAGATAATTTTTGATGTTGCAATCCTAATTATGCTTAACATCTAGATTTCAATAATAGCAATATTAAAAAATTCACACTACACCAGTATAAGTTAAAACATGTCTGTGCAGTGCCACTCAGAACTACAAAATACAAAAATAAAGAACAAAGTAAATGTGTCCTTTACTGTAGGGCTACAGTATGCACTCATGGAATAGGAACCCAAAATCCAGACAGATTCGGAGCTGAAGGAAGTAGGTGTGATCAGAATATGATACTAACACCTCCCCATGTTCAATCATGTGACTATACTGAATATCAAAACTTCACGCAGTTGATGGGCTTACGAGTAAAAAAAAAAAAAAAAAAGAAAAACAACCTTGGAGCACAAAATGACAAAATGCAGGGCTGGGAACAGAACCTGTTGCAAGGCTATTCAATTCAACAACAATCCTCCCTGGAGATTATACGTGCATTTAACGTATTTTATTTATGTTAATAATCTGTGAAAGCCCACCATCTTGGATGTAATGTCAGCTGCCCCACCAAACTCAGAGCTTTTATTCGACACTCTATAGCAGCTTGGTGTGCCTTGAGGTTACTTCAGGGGTTGCCTCAGCAAAGTGCCCCAAAATTGTATACAAGACGGTGGGTGGATGAAACCGGCCTTTTAGTTACACAAAGCCACATGTTTTCATTGTACACCATTAAACCTTCTAGCTGCCAACCTCCTAACGACCAATGACATCATCCATTGATAAGGAGGAGGTCAATTGCCTGCATATCATCCTTGTTTGACTCTCCCTTGCCTCTAGCCATCAGCTTTGGGGTCTCATTAGCTAAGTGATAGAGAAAAACTGAGGGAGAAGAGAAACATTGAAATACTAGTATCACATACCGGGTGTTGGAGGCCAATGGAGAGAGGGCTTCCCTTGCGGCTAAGTTCCGGACTCCCCTGGAGGTGAGACAGGAGGAGTCAGGCACAAAGTAGCACTGGTCGCCTGCGGAGTTGCTTGCAGAAGGATTCAGGGATACCGCAGATGTATTGAGCAGAGGCTGCAGGCAGATGGCGCCCGTGAGGTGTGGCAGGTCTGCAGAATCACAGTGTCAGAAGGATTTTCGGTACAAGCCAGGATAAGAAGCCAGGTGAATAACAGAGCAGACAAAATCAGGTTGAAAACCGAGATCAAACACAGAAGCAGGCAGAGGGTATCCGTAAGACAAGTCGGAGTTGAAGATTGGAGCAAGCAGGAGACAGGTCAGGAACAAGCCGGGTCGGTAACTGCAGGATCTAACATAGGCTCTGCAGTCCCAACCAAGGTTGGGCCACCAGAAGGACCGTTGAATGAGCTCACTAGTTTTACGAGCCCCAAAGTGACCGGCTAACCTGTGATCATGGAATATTTTAAGAACTTGAAGCCTTGCCTCCTGGGGTATAAAGACCTTATCCTGATGCCAGAGTAGTCCGTCCTGTCTTCTTAATGAGGCATGCTCTGTTTCAGGATATGATGCAGAAGCCCATTCGATAACCGTTTTCAAGCTAGGCAGAATTAACAAACAATTCTGGGCAGAAAGAATGGTGCTCGGGGGAGGAGGTTCAGTAGATTCAGGGAACATCCAGGATAGGGCGTCTGCCTTCCCGTTCTTGGATCTAGGTCTGTATGTCAAGTGAAAATTAAACCTTGAGAAAAATCAGGTCCACCTTACCATCATAATTCCTTTCGGCCTGGCTTGGTTTTTTGGAACAGAAGGGTAATGGGGGCAGCAGGGCCTTTGGGCCCAGACGCTGGGAGAGCAGAGCTACTGTTGCTACTTCTGAAGCATCTACCTCAAGAACGAAAGGAAGTGCTGGGTCTGGGTGTTGCAATACCGGAGTGGAGGTAAACAAGGTTTTCAGGTGTTCAAAGGCTGACTGGGCTTCCTGGTTCCAAAGATAATGAGTATGAAGGCGGGTGAGCTGAGTGATCGGATAGATGATGGTCGAAAAGTTGGTGAAACCAATGAATCTTTGGACTCCCTTTCTGTCGGAGAGTGTGGGCCATTCTAGATTTGCAGAGACCTTCTGGGGATCCATGGAAATCCCCTCAGTGGAGATTATGAGTCCCAAAAATTGGATGGACTACTTCTCAAACTCACTTTTCTGCTTTGGCATACAAGTCGTGACTTTGCAGGAGTATTCAGTACTTGACATGGTCCCGGTGGAATTCAAGTGAGGCTGAGAAGATCAGGATATCGTCCAGGTAGATCAAAAACAGGTCGAGGTACTCTCTGAAGATATCGTTCACAAAATGTTGGAATGTTGCAGGAGCACTGCATAGCCCAAAGGGCATCACGAGGTACTCGAAATGCCCGAAGCGGGTTCTGAAAGCAGTCTTCTATTCGTCCCCCTCTCTAATGTGGACCAGGTTATGGGCCTCAGTCAAGTCCAGTTTCGTGAACACTCGGGCTGCTCAGAGCCTCTGGAATAACTCAGGAATGAGGGGAAGAGGGTACCTGTTCTTGACAGTAATTTTGAGTTCCCTGTAGTCAATGCATGGCCAGAGGGAGTGGTCTTTCTTTTCAACAAAGAAGATGCCTGCTCCGGCAGGTGAGGAGGAGGGACGAATGAAACCCTTGGCTAGGTTCCCATCAATATATTCCCTGAGGGCCTCTAACTCGACCTCGGACAGTGGGAAGATGCGCCCAAAAGGGAATCTCCACTCCAGGGAGCAATTCGATGGGACAGTCATAGGACTGGTGCAGAGGCAGGGTATCAGCTTTCTTTTTGTTGAAGACGTCAAGGAAGTCATGGTAGACAGAAGGAATGATTTGGCTAGTACCTGTTGAGGGTTGGATGGTTAGGCACACAGGAGAATCAACTTGAGTGGAGATGCCACAATTTTGGTGATAGTAGCTGGACGAGAAGATGACCTCCCCTTTGGACCAGTCGATCACTGGGTTGTGGGCCTGCAGCCAAAGTATTCCGAGGATGGCTGGGAATATGAGAGATCTGATTACATTGAAGAGGAGGAGCTCCTGATGACCTGTGTCTGCGGTTGTGAGAATAGGGACAGTCTCTTGGGTAACGGGCCCTGAGCTAGGTGGAGTGCCATCAGCAAGGTGTATGTCCAGTCTTGTTTCTTGAGATGGAAGGGAATCTGTAAGTCTTTGGCAAGATTGATATCTAGGAAGCAGCTGCAAGCTCCTAAGTCAACGATTGCCTGCAGTTTCACCTCCCTTCCAGCCACCTGCAAAGAGATAGGAAAAATGATGTGAGTAGACACAGTCCCGGAAAGCTGGAGGTATAAAGGGTACGGGTGCCTGGGCTTACTTGGCCGAATAGGACAGTTACATAGGAAGTGGCCTGTAGCTCCACAGTAGATGCACAAGTTTTTTAAGTCGCCTGCGTTCTCTTTCTTCTGGGGTCAAGGTGGGTCAGAGATGACCTATCTGCATAGGTTCTACATCAGAGGTGGTAGAGGTCGGAGGAATAGAGGCAGGGAGCTGGGACTTTGGTTAGTACCCAGGTTGGTGGAAAGTTCTGGGAACGCTCAGAGCGTCGCTCCCGCAGGCGCCTATCCAACTGGATAGAAATTTGGATAAGAGCCTCAAGTGTAGCAACAGCCTCAGACCTGGCCAGCTCATCCTTAAGGGTCTCAGATAGGCCTAGACGGAATTGGTATCTTAAAGCCGCATCATTCCAACCAGTGTTAGCTGCCCATCTACGGAACTCTCCGATGTAATCTTCCACCGGTCGTCTACCCTGCACAAGGGAATGAAGGGCCGATTCCGCAGTGGCAGTTCTCTGCGGATCATCATATAATGCTGCCATGGCTCCAAAGAATGTTGTGACAGAGTTTAACACCTCATCCTTCCGTTCAAGCAGGTTATGAGGCCAGAATTGTGGTTCATCAGATAGGAGGTAAATAATGAACCCCATTCTAACAGTCTCTAGTGCAAAAGTCCTGGGTTGCAAGGCAAAGTAAAGTTCGCAGGCATTCTTGAAGGGCCTGAACCTCCGTTGGTCCCCAGAAAAGCACTCAGGAGTGGGGACTCTGGGTTCCGGACGAGGCAGTACCACAGCAGGTGGAGCCGCAGTCGCTGAACTGGAAGGTACTGTCCTAGGGGAGGAGCTTGTAGCTGGGTTTGGCTCAGTAGAAGTCATTGAAGCAGTGAGGGTATGGAGATGCCCCTCAAGCTGGAAGTCGCCATCTTGCAGATTCGTGACTGCTTGTGTCAGGGCAGTCATCTGTTGACACAGAGCTTCCAGCGTGGAAGCACCTCTCTCGGCCTCAGACATAATGGCTGTTTGATACTATCACGTACCGGGTGCTGGAGGGCTTCCCTTGCAGCTAAGTTCCAAACTCCCGTGGAGGTGAGACAGGAGGAATCGGGCACAAAGTAGCACAGGTCGCCTGTGGAATTGCTTGCAGAAGGATTCAGGGATACTACAGATTTATTGAGCAGAGGCTGCAGGCAGATGGCGCCTGTGAGGTGTGGCAGGTCTGCAGAATCATAGTGTTAGAAGGATAGTCGGTAAAAGCCAGGATCAAAAGCCAGGTGAATAGCAGAGCAGAGAAAGTCAGGTGGAAAGCCGAGATCAAACACAGAAGCAGGCAGAGGGTAGCCGTAAGACAAGTCGGGGTCGAAGACTGGAGCCACCAGGAGACAGGTCAGGAACAAGCTGGGTGAGTAACTAAGGATCACAGGAGCAAGGGAACACAGGAACACAGGTAAGCTGAGGATCAAACAGCACTTCAGCCAAGGGCTGGCTTCCTTATAAAGGGCCATGATGTGATGTGCTGGCGGAGATGCTGGGTCCTAGAGCCCGTCTCTTACCCTGACAGACGCTGGGTCCTAGAGTCCTCCTCCTGCCCTGACAACTAGTCAGTACCAGTTTTCAAAAGTGTATTTGCTTTGGAAGAAAAAAAATCATACTAACGTTGGGTGTCCTACGGGTATTGATGTTGCTGCATTATGTAGAAACTATTATTAGAGTTTTTACATTTTAGAATGGGGTGCCTTGTGATTGTCCATAATTTTATAGAGTGCATTGATTGAAAAAAGGTTAAGAAACACTGCTCTATAGTATTCCCCTTTTCTCTTCCCCCAACTGCTACATTAAAGTTTATGGGGATGTGCACAGTAGCTAGGCCAGAACAGACAGTAATTAGACACTCTCAGAAGAGGAGAAGGCTATAATGTGGCATGATGAAGAGGAAACTGCGACTGTGCTAGGGTATTGACTGTTCCTGGGGTGGTCAAATTCCTTTGCATGCTTAAAGGCACATTGCATGTGAACACAAATTGTTTATGGAAAGGAAAACGCATTTAAGTATTTAAAAAAGTTAATATTTTTGTACAATGACCTGCAAATTACAAGTTGGTGAGGAGTTCTTTTAAAAAGGTACCCATACTAGACAAAAGGACTAATAATCTTTTCAGATGGCCATTCATAATTTAGCGAAGGATGCCTGAATGCAGTCAGAATATGCCTGCATGTCCAACCACCCTCTAATCGTTTCACATCACTTTTCAAAGTCCAAATTCTAGTAATATATCTTATTGAATGATTCCTTATCACAGGCTGCTAGGATACACATGCATGGCAAAGATTATATCAGATATTATCACACCAGAAAAAGAGTAACGAGTCAGAATGTTACCTCCCCACCGCCAGAACTGCTAGTATTACAACCGCGCTGGAAAACTGCTTCAAACTTCTTTGGACGACAATACCATCTATGACCAGCCCTGTGTAATATGGGCTGAATATTTCCCCTGTGATAAAGGAAAACTACATTTGTAAACTGATAACCAGCCCCTGTGCAAAGAAGAGGCTTTAAATAGTAGTCCTAACTGAAGAATTTACCATTACCCATAAATAAACTGTTTTCTAGTGTATGGACTTTAACATGCTGCATTGAAATACATAAAAAGCAATGTCTAGTAGAAACTGGTACCATAGTTGTGAGTTGATATCGGCAGGTTCAGTTGTTGTCCCACTTGGTTATATAATGACATCACTTTGGTTCTAATGACCTGCAGAGATGAGTTTTTCAATATATCAATGTGATCATTTTTGTATTTGGCTTCAGAATGAATTTTATGGATTAGGTTTAGAAGTGGCTTAGGGTTTGCATAATAGGACAAGAACAATTTAAAGGGTTTGGGCTCAGGTTGAAAACTAGCTTTAGGAAATAGGTAGAAATTAAAAGTTGGGTAAAGGAGCCTTGTGTGAGGTTTAGGGTTAATAGTTTAATTGAGGTTAATGGTATCGTCTGCTTCATGGTAATTGTTTTGGCTGTGATAAAGTATATATTTTTTTTACTTTTTGTAAATATTACCCATACATTTTTTATACAGAAAATTAATGTACTACATCTTTTATCACTGAGTAATTCAATGCCATAAATACTTACCAAACTCAAACTAATTACAGCTATTGCATCTCCAGTGAAACCTAATGTCAACAGGATCCCAAAGTTTTTTTATTAACCCGGCAATGTAAAACCATTGGTGTCAATCCAAGACCATGATATCAATTTGGTCTTAGCTTAATGCAGTAAATGAAGTGTGGACAGGTATCCTGCTTTGTATCAACAGATAGCATCAAATTCACAGGTACTTATATAAGCACCAGTAAATACTAAAGCAGCACTACTGTCATTTCCTAATATGACCAGCTTTCATATGATTTTAACTAAGCACATGAGAAAGGGTGAATGACAGATAGTGATAAAAAAAAGTCCAAAAGACACAGGCTGTGGTCCTAATGTTGAATAGTTGAAGTGCACCTCACACCAAGATCCTAAAACTGTCCATCACACTCCCCTAGGGGTTCTCACTCACCAGATATAAGCATAATTCAAGCCTTGATTTGCCTAGATAAACGTCATCCACCTCCTGAGTTGGATCACAACCGCATAACACCTCTGCAGGTATTTGGATAAATGGGAAACAAACTCCACATAGCATAATTCCATTTACCAAAGAGGAGATTTCTTAATCAAAATCCAGAATGGTGCACAGCGCAAGTCAAAGTCAGCTCTCTTCTTGATGTAAGGGGACTGGCCGGGCTGTCACAGCGGATCATGTCTGCAGAAGAGAGCTGACTACCGAGTGATAGAGTACTGAGGAACAGAGTACAGAGTGACAGTACTGACTGAGGAACAAGTAGAGGAAAGTTCAGGGAGAGACAGAGAGTAGCGCCCAGCACACTGCCGGTTGTCTTTGGTAAACGGAATTAAGCTATGTGGAGTTTGTTTCCTATTTATCCGAGTACCTACGGTGGCGTTATGCGATTGTGATCCAACTCAGGATGTGGATGATGTTTATCTAGGCAAATCAAGGCTTGAATTATGCTTATATCTGGTGAGTGAGAACCCCTAAGGGGAGTGTTACGCATGGTTTGAGGATCTTGGTGTGAGGTGCACTTCAACTATTCAACATTAAGACCACAGCCTGTGTCTTTTGGGTTTTTTTATCACCATCTGTCATTCAGCCTTTCTCATGTGCTTAAAATCATATGAAAGCTGGTGCTTATATGAGTACCCCTGGACTTGATAGTATCTGTTGATACAATTATTTAATTTTAAGCAGCTGCTGATTAATTAACTACATGTGATTTATATTTATGTGGATTGTTATTAACATTTAAGCTCCATAGCGCTGGGATAGTGGAAGGAGGCTTGCGTTTCACTTTTTTTATATAGTTATCCTGCTTTAACTTTACAAGGGTCCTGGTCCTCCTGTTGATCTATGCAGATTAAGGCAGCCCAATGGACATATGCACAATCCCTTACTCTCTAAATTATTTTAGGGAGGTTGTAATAGACTTGTGCTGTTAGGTAGACAGAGAAGGAAAGCAAGAATTCTTTTAGGAGGATATTTCCCAAATGTCAACTTTTGTCATGTCATGTCATGCCAACTTTCTTCTGGAAAAGTCAATACTGGCCTGTACCTTTCCTTCTCCTTCAACTCTATATTGAACACCAAAGCTGCCTATAAAGTTATGACCCCAACAGGAAGAATCAGAGATGGGCCAGCCTCCACTGTTGCAGGAAGTTTAGTAGGTCCCACGGTTCTAATGTAGGTTCATGCAGGCCATCAATTTAAGTTCTTGGGAAATTTCCTCTAAAAGAATTCTTGCTTTCCTTCTCTGTCTACCTAACAGCACAAGTCTATTACAACTTTCCTAAAATAATTCAGAGAGTAAGGAATTGTGCATATGTCCACCGGCTGCCTTAATCTGCATAGATCAACACAGGCTCAACACAAGGGCCCATAGAAAAAAAATGTTCCCTGTTCACTTTACACCATACATATGTGATGATGTTTGCTTTGTAGATATGCCACATGCATGCATTTTTACGCAGCACACTGCCGTAACAAGGCATTGAACTGCCCCTACACAATGTATGATAACGATACTCAATCAATCATAAATGTGCTGTACATGGCAGAGTGGTAACTAATGATCTGGGAACTAGATCTTACCAAATCTTCTATGTTCTGCTTTAGAAAACAGGTTGGTCACACTCAAGAATGCTAATAAGCATTTTTCCTTTTTTTTTTTTTCCATTCCTTTTTTCTTTGTGTTGCATTGTTGGATTGTTTGTTCCACCCTGTGAGGCGTGTAGTTACTTTGTCTTTGTATTTTTGTGTGTAAAATTAAAATTAAAAAAAAAAAAAAAATTATAAATAAAATTTTAATTGAAAAAAAGAGAAAAGAAAAATGTCAGCTTCACGTTAAAAGATGAGTCAGGCGTAAGGTGCCCTTTATTGTACAAGTAAATCCTTAAGTGGCAGTTACTGTGAGAGTCTGAGAATTGCTTGGCTAAGTAATTTATTTAAAATAATGAAGTGGTTTTATTATGGAGATTATAATGGTGTTTGGTTTAGGAAAGAATAATCAAAGGGTACAGCTTGTATATTTACATTAACACTCTGATATGTGGTAAGTAACACAGTGGGAACAATGCCATAGCTATTACTTTAGTAACTACTTGACCTCAGAGTCAGTCTTTTCCACTGGTGCAGAGTCACAGACTAAATCTTTAAAGGTTATCTAAACCCAAAAACAAAAATGCATTACATTGCATCTTAACAATTCTTATACAGTATGTGTTGTTTGCATTCGTTTTCTTCTTTAGGCTTTTTTCCCCTTTATTCTCACCTGTTGATCCAGCCAGTAAGTCTGTTATTTTTCATCTTCACCTAACAAACCAAGCTGTTCAGCAAAAGTGTCAGTTACAAGGTTGAGATCAACCATTTCAGATTGACAGGAGTGCTTACAATGGTCAGCTTTTATTCATTTATAGAAAACCATTATCCCAAAATGAAAAATATTGTTGCTGTAACTGCTTTAGGGCACTGGACATGCTAGACATGCTTAAAAAAAAACAGTACACATGGCATGTGTGGTACATTCATTCTTTTTGCCCTGCTGCCACCCCCTGCCCCATTACCCAGCAATCTCCAGCTCCTATGAAACTAGGAGTTCCTGTGTACATAAAGCAGTTCTAGCATTTGCTGTAAAAAAAAAAAAAAAAAAAAAAAAAAAAAAGCTGTTTGATTCAGTGTTTATCAACCTGCCCTGGCCCTGAAACTGTTTAAAAAGAGCTAAATGGCACCCAGGATTCTCAAGGATGCAGATTGAGGGGTTCCAGAATGGCTATTATGAATAGAAAAAAATGGGGTTTCACTTTTCTCTGGGATTGGTAATTCCTGGGTTGGGTTCTAGAGTTTGGAGACTTCGAAGAGACTTGGGAGGGACAAAGCCTCTAACGCTATGTCCGGGTTTTACTGGAGACCAGCAGGCTGTGTGTGCACAGTCTATAATCAAGGGGCTGTCTGCGGTTCAGGGATCCGCCTTGGAGACAGGAGGTCCCTTACCCAGAGGCAAGAGCATAGGTCAGAGCAGCAGAGAGCTGCAAGAGAGAAAGCCAGGAGAGTTGAGAGAGAGGTGCAGAGTTGCATGTAAGCACAGTGGTGCTGAGAGATGGTCTGAGGGTCCAGACCAAAGGTCTAGGCTTGAGGCCTGAGAAGCGGCACTGCGAGAGCAAGCCAGGAGGACTGATGTCATTTTTCTGTGTGTATGAAATGATGGTGCAAACTCCTTTGAGGGCAACTGTTTTCTTGGAACTTTTACTTTCTTTTTAAATACAAGTGGGCCAGCAAACCCTAAGGCCCCTTTCACACAAGCCCTCCGCTCAGGTCCACCTGTCTGTTTTTTAGGCGGACCCGAAAGGACCTTCCATTCTCCTCTATGGAGCTGCGGATGTAAATTAACTTGTGTTCGTTTACACCCGTCTACCTCCAATTCATTCTGGTCTGTTTACATCCGACTGCCCATAAAGCAGAGCAGGTTGTGCCCTCTTATGCAGAGTAGATATGAACCGGTCATCTACCTCTTGCACTCAGCTCAGCAGGGGATCAGGGGACACATCCCCTGCTGAGAAAACCAGATCTGGCTCGTGTGAAAGGGGCCTGAAACAGTATTTTCTGTCTGGACTGAACTCACTGGGAAGCTCTAAATCTTGAGTGAAACCCCCTGGAATATCTCAACTGTTCAGATTCAAAACAGGAGAGATACAAAGTAACATTGCTACTTTTGTATCTACAAAGTTTAATTCATCTTCAGATCAAAGAGATGAGCTTGGATCTACAAATGCAGTCAGCTAAGGCAAATTGGCAGTTAAAAAAAAATGAAATCAGTAGTAAACCGCCGGCAATTTTTTTATTTTTTAACCTGCAAGGCAAATGTGCTAGTATGCATCACATACTAAGCAAGGTAAGTTTCACATTATGTGAAACTTACCTTAGAATGAAGCCCTCCAGTGTCACCGCTGACAGGGCTTCCATCTTCACCCGGCTTCCATCTTCACCCGGTCTTCCTTCCGGGTTTACGGACGCCAGCTGTGTGAGCCACGATGACGAAACTCCCGTGGGAGCCACCATTTACGGCACAGGACTCTGAAGGAATGGTCCAGGGGCCGTTCCTTCAGAGTGCATGCGCCGGCGAGGTCACCGGCTGCATGTACAGTAAATATCTCCTAAACGGTACAAGTTTAGGAGATATTTACACTTACTTACAGGTAAGCCTATAAGAAGGCTAACCTATAGGTAAAGTCATGCATGGGAGTTTACTCCCACATTAACCACTTGCCAACCAGCCACTGTCATTATACCGCAAACCGTCATAGCTGTACATCGGCCCTTTAAGCGGGGATAGCAGGCGTGCTGCACTGCGGGGAGCCAGAACAGGGAATTGTGTGTGTAAACACACAAATCCCTATTCTGTGAGGAGAGGAGAGACAGATCGTGTGTTGCTACTAGCTAGGAACAACGATCTGTCATCTCCTCTAGTCAGTCCCATCCCCCTACAGTTAGAACACACACCTAGGGAACACAGTTAACCCCTCGATCACCCCCTAGTGTTAACCCCTTCCCTGCCAGTGACATTTACACAGTAATCAGTGCATTTTTATAGCACTGATCGCTGTATAATTGTCAATGGTCCCAAAAATGTTTCAAAAGTGTCCAACCTGTCTGCCATAATGTCGCAGTCCCGATAAAAAAAAAAAAAATCTCTGATCACCGCCATTACTAGTAAAAAAAATTAATAATAAAAATGCCATAAATCGTTGCCCCATTTTGTAGGCACTATAACTTTTGCGCAAACCAATCAATATACGCTTACTGCAATTTTTATTACCAAAAATATGTAGAAGAATACATATCGGCCTAAACTGAGGAAAAAAATTAGCTTTTTTAAAAAAAAATTGGGGATATTTATTACAGCAAAAAAATACAAAATATTGTGTTTTTTTCAAAATTGTCGCTCTTTTTTTGTTTATAGCACAAAAAATAAATTTTGCAGAGATGATCAAATGCCACCAAAAGAAAGCTCTATTTGTGGGAAAAAAAACTGTCAATTTTGTTTGGGTACAGCGTCACACGACCGAGCAATTGCCAGTTAAAGCAACGCAGTATCACAAAAAATGGCCTGGTCATTGAGCAGCCAAATCTTCCGGAGCTGAAGTAGTTAAATGAAACTTGTTTGACCACTTATTAACCCTTTGTTTACCATAATCAGCCTTAATCAATTCAATCTTCCCCTTTCTCCCTTCAACTATCATTTTCCTGCTTTTTTTCTGTTTTGTTAACCTAAAAAAAGTATTACTTTGTTATCTTAAAGTGGAACTACACTGCATCTCAGCACCACAAACCAAAAACGCTATTTAATTAATGTTTAAATATTCAATGCAAACTCACCCATCCATCCATGTCTCCATGCTTTATGTTACTGAGAAAGCACTTTGAAAAACACCCCCTAGCATTTCTGGCCATGGCCATCTTAAGTAAGGGCAGATGATTCATGTAGCATTTGCTTCCTGGAATCCATCTGCCCTTAGTTCAGACATGAAAGCAGGAGGGTGTGCTCAGCTGAGAAAACTCCTCCTCCTCTCCTGCAGACTTCTAGGATGTATGATATAATTTGCCTAGGCCTGGAAACCAGGAAGTAACTAATGTAAAAAAAAAAAAAAAAAAAAAGTTTAAAACACGTAAATATGTTATACTTTCCTCTCTATTTACTAATGATAGCAGCATAAGGATTTATAGTCAATATTGACTGAGAGAGGGAATTACCGCTTTAAGTAATGACAACGTTTTTGTCGAATATAGAGGGATATGGCAGCAATGCTAGAATTGCTCTGGTCCATTGGGGATGTACAGGTGTGAGCAGTGAAGTGGTTAGCTGGAGTTTAGCTTAAATTTGTTAGTGAAGTCCATCTAAATTTGCTAGTGTAGCTAACACTACCCAGTTCACAGGTTGACAATGCTACTATCCGAGGGTGGCTCAGTTCTTCTTCCAAGGGAGTTTAGTCACCCTAATATAACAAGTGTGCTATAGGACAGATCACCAGATGCAAAAAAAACAAAAAAGGCATGAAAGAAGAAAACTAATGCATTCAACACATTGGACTGGTAAGTTACAACATATTCAATTGTGTTTCTGGGTTTAGCTATATAACTGTACTAGAAGGAACTTCCATAGTCTGTTTAGATGGTGAAGAAAAACTGGAGGGCACCAAACATATGTGACCATAGGGTGCATATGAAGAGCTATAATAAAAAAATATGTAACAAATGAGATCTAAAAAAAATGCCTCAATGGGGTTGTCCATGAGTTACTTTGTACTCAGGAATGGTTGGGATGCTTGTGAACATTGCTTTTATAATCTTCTACTCACTCAATCTAGATACTGAACAAACTTTAAGCCTGGACCAAACATACCTGGTTGTGTGTCTCAGCTGTTGTTACTGAGGACACAACACCATGATCAAGCTTTGTTTGGTTTACTAAGGTCAGGCCAGGCTTGAAAAAGGTTACCTAGAGTCTGACCTCCAATCAGGTGGGTTTAGCTATGTCTTGCAATCTGTAGATAGTTGCATTCATAAGCCTCATGCACACTGGGCGCTTTTACAGCTGCTGTTTTAGGCATCGGGCATTTTTTTCTACAGCCAGTAAACTCCCCAGCATATTATTCTGTGTCCATGCACAAGCTGGAAAAAAAAGAAAAAACAGAACTACTAAGTTTGAAGAAGTGTTTTTCAGCTGTAAAAACGCTCTAATGCTGAGAAACACTGAAAACTCAGCAAAGACTCAGCAAAAACTCAGCAAAGCGTGGCTATCCAGCACTTATGCGTGTTTTTGAGCCTCAAGCTTTTGTGGGAGTATAGTTTTGCTAAAAAAAAACAAAACAAAATAAAAAAATAAAATAAAAAACACAGCAAAATCTGGCAAACAGCTAATGCAAAAACGTGGCAAAACTTGTGTTTTTAACGTGGCATTCTACAGCTAATGCTACTGGCATTTTTATTAATGTCCGGTTTCCATGAGGCCTTAGGCCAGTGATGGCGAACCTTGGAACCCCAGATGTTTTGCAACTACATTTCCCATGATGCTCTACTGCACTGCAGAGTGCATGAGCATCATGGGAAGTGTAGTTCCAAAACATCTGGGGTGCCAAGGTTCGCCGTCACTGCCTTAGGCTGATGGATCTTTGTGCTAGGCTGATCTATCAAGACCAGAGATAGCTAAAGATTCCTAAAACCCTCCCCTGTTAAATCTGACATCAGGGGGCTTGCCAGTCCTCTCGTGATTATATATTCCCCAGATTTTTAATTGCATAAATGTGCATGTAACTCCTCCCAGAGGTACAACTAAAATATACGATGTGAACCCTTACAAAGCAGGAGACACTTTTACTAAATGCCTAGAGGTAACAATTAACAATATCAGATAATACTTTAGTAATTTGGTTCACTAGGTGCCTGCAAACAGACGATTAGCAAGATTTCACAAGACTGTCAAATGAAACCAATACAAGAATACAGGATTATGTTAACACATTTCTATGTAACCCTTTTTGTAACAATTACTGACCTGATGGACCAGCACTTGTAAGACATTTGGAGAATACAATATTATGGTCATTTAATGGTGCTAAGGATCCTAGGAAATAAATACTTACTATGATCTTACTCCATCTAGTGGCCATAATGCAGTATTTCCTGATTACCAGTATATTCTGAATGAATGAAAAACATTCAACCTGGAGAAAAAATTTGCCTAACAACTTGTAATTAACTTTTCCCCCCCCATTCACACAAAAAGAATGTACATGCAGTTTTACAGGACGTATATCTCTGTGATTTTCTTTTTTCAATTATAAATACAGCTTTTGGCAAATACTTGCACTGTTGTAAACATTATGGTAAGTCTCAAATAGGGTGGAAAAAAAAAATTGTCTTTTAGACATGTATGTAAACTTTGATTATTCCATAACAAAGCATATGGCTCAAACGTTAGGTCAGTTTGTGGCTTTTAAGGTAAGGGTGGGGTGATATGCTTGTGATATCATTTTAAAAGGGAGATTTTCGGATGAAATATCACAGGGGGGCAAATTCTACCCCAAAACTGTAGGACCTCATTTATGGATGACCCCACTTATTACCCTTACTTCATAAAAACAAGCAAGACAATGAATGTGGATATTTCCACATTTATTGTATTATTTATTGTAAGTAAATAAAATATTTCTAATTTATAATCAAAACATTCCCAGTATACAATAATATATAATAATATGTATTTCTTAACAAAAATCTCAATATCTAGTGAGCAAACTTGATGATTTTATTTTGCTCAGGGATGGGCACCTCCTTCCCCTCCTGCTTGTTCTCTCTGCATTGTCACAGGTGATGGTTTTAGACAGAAATACACTGGAAATATGAATTGTAACTGCCATTACACTACGGACTCCAGTAGGAACATTTTATTGAGAAAATGTAAATAATTAACAAAATAAAAAATGACAGAGAGGTGGGAGTCACCAGAATCTGATACCCACACTAATACAATAAAGTTGGTTATCCTTTAGGGTAAACTGTAGTTTCTAAATTAGCTTTTAAACTACTTTTCTTATTAATTTTCTTATAGTAAACCTGTCATAGTTATGGAAACCTGACTTTATGCAACTTCCCACATCGTGTGGTATTGCTACTTCAGCGAGTCACTGACCTGGATCAAACATATAGCCTACATGCTTGTTCCTTGTCAGAACCTTACTAAGAAAGGGGGTTTTTATACAAATTTTTCATAGCTGTTCATTCAGCAAAAATGAATGTAAATTAATTCTGTGCTACTAGGGCAAAATTGAATATTCTAAAGCCTCGTACACACGGTTCTATTGTTGTGCGACTGAGCGTCTGATTTTTGTCAAAAGCGCGTGTGCAGTATTTTGTATAGCATACTAAATATCCACAAATTGTCGTTCGACAAACACAAACGTAGTGATGTACTATGAGAGTCTAAAGAGGAAGTTCATTTCTCAAGCGCCACCCTTTGGGCCCCTTCTGCTAATTTCATGTTAGTAGAAGTTTGGTGAGCGTTGATTTGCACTTTTTTGTTAAGTTATTTTTATTTGGTTGGCAGATCGCATCTCTAATTTAATTTCTGTTGGTTTTTTTTCTGCACAATTAAAAAATTGTGTAGAATAATACTTGGCTTTGTGTTTTTCTTTAAATGACAGTTTGGGAGTAGGCAGTTACATTAAAAACAACACAATGGAGAATTAACAAGGGACACCAACATACGGTAGTTATATCTTTGATCTTAAAAAATCAGGGATAGTGGTGTTGTGGTAACTCCCCCCCCCCCCAAAAAAAAAAAAAATCAAAGAACAACCATAATATTAATATTATTTATATCACTACAAAATAAAATGCCTTTTAAAATACATTTGCCATAACTACATCAGTATCACCAGCACAGCAGCTTCATTATGCATTTCGACATTTCATCAATTGCCGCGTCACGAATGTTAATTCTAGATTACAAACGGTAGTTTATAAGACCGAACTCTTCCCGGTCGTACCTTGATTCCGAGCACTCGTGTTTGTACTTTCGACTTTTGTGTGATGATTTCTGTACTGACCATCCGAAAATCAGACGTTGAGTTCACATCCAACAAAAATTTTATAGCCTGCACATCCAGCTTTTGTCTGACGAAAAAGTGAAATCAGCTGTTGTAAGCACCGTACTAACGATCCGATCGATAACGATTAACGATTGGCAGACAGCTCGTCTTAGGACTTTTCCCATCTGATTTTCCTATCACGTGTACAGGCCATTAGGCTGGATTCTCTGCAGATTGAGAATGTGTGAATGGGAAAATAGTGCAATGTGGCCACTAGATGAGGCTGACTATAACAGCAAATAAGTAAGCTCCTCAGCTCCATCTAGTGGCTATTATGGGGTATTTACCCGCATTCACACATTTAAGCTGCAATAGAACATAGCGTGAGAACATTCGATTTTACACTTACAATACAATTCAATACAGGAGGAATCAGAGGGCCCTGCTTTTTAGCACTTACAATCTAGGAGGGAGGGATGAATCTAGGAGAAAGAATTTACATGCAACGTTGATGGATGAACAGTTATGCAAATGCTATACAAAATACACCCTATAGTGATGTAATATCATAACAACTAGAAAATTAAGAATAAACTTTTAGATTGTAAGCTCTAACGAGCAGGGTCTTCTGATTTCTATACTATCCCCCATGCATTTTGTGTGCAAACTGTTGGTGCTATATAAATCCTTAATAATAATAATAATAATAAATATATATATATACACATACATATAAATATATATATTTTTTTTTTATTATTCTTTATTTAAATATACAGTGTGTGTAATATATATATATATATATATATATATATATATATATATATATATATATATATATATATATAATTTATATTTATTTATTTCACATGCTAGTACACTATTGAACCTATAACAAAATATAACAGATCTGCTAAGTAGATGTCTTCAGAGAAAAAATGTTCATCACTTACCTATTGTGCATAGAGTAAGGAAAAAAAAGGCTATTAAGAGATAACCAGAATCCGGTTTAGAATAAGAAAGAAGTCTTCCTATGGTTGACCCCGACGTATCACTTTCCACCTCTTGTCTTTGTGTGCCCACCTGTGCAACCTCCTGGTCATCTGGTAGGCCAGAATACATGGTTGTCTCCTGTCTCCAAGAGGTGAAATCTCCCATCTGTTTCCATGCAAAGAGGGTCAGAGCTGATGACAGCCAAGTCCACGACAAAAGACTCCAGAACCAGGCATCCTGTATGGGCTTCTCCTCTTCAGAAAACAGCAGCAATTTAATCATGGCATAAGAAGCAATGAGGTAGCACAGCAGAGTCATTGGCATAATAGATGCCCGCAGTCGTTGGGGACCATTCGCCCTGTTCCAGGAAACACCTATGACAGCTCCAACACATACACAGGTCCTCAGCAGAGTGGTCACCCAGACATCCAGCATAGAATGAAATATATTAAATTGCATCACATCTTCAAAGATACTTGCCTTTTTACAGCTGTATGTATACAGAACAGTGGATACAGTCAGGTCACACAGTGTAAATGTAAGAGTGCAAAGCATAACATTGCAAGGCTTCATCTTTACCAACTAGGTGATTTTAGAACCAGGTAAGACACATCTTCAGAGATATCCCTGTAAATGATACCAGATATCTGATGTTAAAAAGATACAATAATATTAAATCAGCCAGGTCAGTAACTTTACAAGTCTTGATGAACATATTCCTTACATGTCACAATATAAAGCAACAGTACATTTTTTTAAGAAAGTGCTGCGTTTTTATCACTTGTCTGAGTCTAGCCAGTCTCTCAAAATCTAATTGCCAGCAGAATGCTATCAGTAGTCTTCTTCAGGCAAGTGGAAGCATTTCCTCGGCTCCCCTTCCTTCACTGGTGACTCTGTAGTGTTCTGGTAGGTCATAGGTGAAAGGGAAAAGAGCTATGTAAATTTGATGGATTTTAACACTGGCTGGGCGCAGACTGAGAGGTAGAAGCAGGGGGATTGAGCTGTATAAAATTTTAAACACACCATCAAGAACATTAAGCCTACCATACACGTAAGGATTTACACAACTGCATTATTCATGGGTCAGTATCTAAAGCTGGTCATACATGGAGTGAATTTGGCTGATTCCTGAAGACCAACCAAAATTCAAGACATACTGTATGTGGCTCTGTTGGCACCCTACTGCTCAACGTTTTGTCATCTGAAAATCAAAGCAGCTGGGTAGAAAATTGTTGACTGAACAGTGGCTGCATCCAGTCAGATTTCAGAGTACAATAACCAGAAATGCAGGTTCCTTCATCCACACTATTTAACATGGATAGAAGAATCAATAGCTTTTTCTTGTTAAGCCCATGGAGCTAAAGTCCCAGAAGCATATGCTGACCTTGGAAACCAGAACCAGATGGTGCCTGCTTTCTGAGAAGAAAGGACAATAAAGACATTGAGTACCCGTTAAAAGGTAATCGAGATCTGTAAGTGTCACATATTACTTAGCATGCATGCACTTAACACAAAAAATGAATCTAATGCTTGATGTGCTGTAACAAGTTGAGTGCTTGACAGCTCTTTCATTTAGGAGTGGAAGTCTTTGGAAGTTCTGAACCTTTCACATTTATGACTGTGGTAAGAATTACTGCACCATTGCTCTTAAGCTTGCTTCACTGATGTCTGCTATTGTGTTTTAGAACAACACCGGACACATGCCACGCATGCATCATCTAAAACACATTTACAACCAGTTTCAGATTAGGTCAGGTAGGTACACATGGCATGTAAAATGGCACCATTCATCTCTAGGGAGTGGGGGCCATAAAATTGCTGATTTCCAAAGAGGACACAATTTCTCTAAATGATTAGGTGAAATTTTCTTCAAAAATAGATATTCAGTCTAACAACAGGGTGTTTTTTGGCACAACAATAGGTCCGGCAACTTCCCCAACCCCCAGGACCCATTAAAAAACCCACTGCTTCCTTTCAAAAACCTTCCTAATTTCACCTTTCCCATTGACTCCAATGCATTTTGCCATAATGCCGAATTTAGCTTTTTTAGGGAACTGAAAACTCTTGATTGCCATCAACACTATTTGTTACTGTTTTTACATAAGTTATCCCCCCTTCAGTCCACCATGAATGCTGCTGCCAGGCTCATCCACCTTACCAACTGCTCAGTGTCTGTTACCCCTTTCTGTCAATCCCTCCACTGGTTTCAACTCACCCAACAAATGTAATTCAAAATTCTAACAACTTACAAAGCCATCCACAGCTCGACCCCTGACTACAATCACTAACCTATTCTCAAAATACCAACCTACTTGTTCCCTTCATTCCTCCCAAGACCTCCTGCTCTTTAGTTCCCTCATCACCTCCTCCTATGCTCATCTCCAGGACTTTTCCTGAGCCTCTCCTATCCTATAGAACTCCCTGCCCCAATCTGTCTGACTACAGTGGAACCTTGGTTTACAAGTAACACAGTTAACAAGCGTTTTGAAAGACGAGCAACTTTTTTTTTTAAAATCCTGACTTGGTTTGCGAGTGTTGTCTCGCAAAATGAGCAGGATTCAAGCCAATGGGGTGTGCAGTACCGCATTTGGCCAGAGGTTTGGCGGTGCCGATGACACTCGGAATGGTTCAGAGCCGTTTGGAAATACTCAGAATCACTCGGAAATACTCTGAGTGTTTCCGAGTTCAGCCGAGCTGTCCCTTAGTATTTCCGAGACTCTCCGGCGCCCCCCACCTCTGGCCACATGCGGTATTGCATGCAATAGAAGTCAAAGTAGGATGAATTATCTTAGTTTCCATTGACTTCTATGGGGAAGCTCGCTTTGATATGCGAGTGCTTTGGATTACAAGCACTCTCCTGGAATGGATTATGCTCGTAATCCAAGGTTCCACTGTATCTCCTACTCTGCTTGCTTTTAGACGCCTATTCTGCCTTCACCTCACAGCTGTACTTTTACTTTCTCCATCAACTCATCCCACACAGTTATTACCTTTTGTTTTCTAATATTTTTATTCAGAACATTTTTTTTAACAAGTACAAAGTCAGCATTTGCCGTTGTAATAGGAAGTAATTGTACATTAACAAACCGGTGATGATTTGGTTACAGCACAGAAGAGCATATATTGATGTGAAACTTAATGTATCATCTTCCATATATTAGTTTTATATGAAAAAAGGCAAACCTAAACCAAAACCATAAATATACAAGTCGAACTTATGAAATGTAGGAATAACCTCAAGTGACGAGGTTTCAAAATGTTCTGTGTCTTCCCCACTCATCTCACTGGGAGTATACAATGCTTGAGGGGGGGGGGGGGGGGGGGCCATATAGTGTAATTTTATTTCTAGAGCCCCTATTCTCGCTCTAAGTACTGCACAGGTAAATTCCAATGTGTAGCATGGAGAGTTATTACCTTTTGTATCACTTGACCCTTCCGCTGTAACGAGCAGGGCCCTCTGATTCCTCTTGCATCAAGTTGTATTGTAACTATACTGTCTGCCCTCTTGTTGTAAAGTGCTGTGCAAACTGTTGGCGCTATATAAATCCTGTATAATAATAATAGTTTTTAGCACTGATGTTTAACTATCCATTAGAAACCCATGCATCCACATGCTACAGGCTATTTTCTAATTTTACATTTTGCCCAGTATTACAGATATCAAATACGGGAGTATTGGACTTTTTTTCATTCTGTTTAACTAAACTGCTTTGGAACAGCAGTGCCTGTTAAATAAACCATTTTCTTCTGTGTAATTCTATGGCCAATGAGTCATGGTGTAGCAGCAGGCCATATGCTGATAACAAACTATGAGACTGAACTTCTCTTCCATGATCACATTACCTACAGGAGCATACATTTTTAATAGGCAGAATAAATTCTGTTTCCTAGGTAGACCCAAGATGCAAAAGGAATGGGCACTAACTGGTACAAGTTCAGTAGAACAAAAGATAAAATAAAGTAAGACAGAATAGGCACCAGGAATTTCACTCCCCCCATCCACCATGTTTTTTTTTTAAACCCCCCACCTACCTTTTTCCACTGGTATAATGCAGAATTCACATATTTACCCAGTCAGCAAATCCAGTGTTGTTCTACTGTGACCTGCGACGCTGCCGTCACACTCTGGGTCCCGCGCTGCCATCTTGGTCGTTTATGTACCGGGTGTCGGGTGCCTCTTCCTGGCCCTGGCAACCTGGACCCCTAATGGAGCCTGAAGCATCCTGGGATATGAGATGTGCATATCTCAGGAGGCCATACATCTTACAATGTATGGCTATCTTACACCGAGAACAAATATTTTTTTAAGTACGGTAGTCTTTATTTATATTTTCATAAGCAAATTGCATACAAAAACATGGGGAAAAAAGGCAAAACACAAAAAAGAAAAGAATGAGCCCATATAGGAAACGGTGATGATACACATAGGCAGGCATTGCCAACATCATACAGTAAGGATCAACAAGCCAAACTGAGTTTGAGAAGGTAGGGCAAGAAAATCAACATATCCATTACTGCAACAATTGAGAAATAACATCATTGAACTTTCCAAATCTGTAGAGTTTCCAGGGCAGGTGGCAGTTTGGTGCCTGTAGGGTAAACATAAGAGAGGCAACAAAACGGCACATACCACAAAGGGGGAAAGGTGGGGAGGTGAAGGGAAATGGATAGGGATAAGGGTAACAAAAATAGCGCTCCCAGGTGAAATTACATCAGCTATCGGTCAAAATCTTGGGGGGAGGGGGGGGGGGGGATCAGGAAAAAACACCTCCAAGACACTTCACAAAGTAAAATGCATTAAACATCATAACCTGCGAGGGCCTCCACCTAGAATAGAACCCATATCTCTGGTTTCACACCAGAGACCTCAAAAGCTCTGAATTGGTAAAAAGGGCTGAGGCAATAAACAATCTTAACTATGTCGGGGTCAGGGCTGGCTCTGGTGCATCTGGTGGAGAACCCGGCAGGGCATTAGTGGTATAATGTATCCAGGTGGCCCAGACTATATAAAACTAATCGTGATGGCCCATACATGTCGCCATCCACTCCTCCGTGGCCATAATATTATTCACAAGACGAACCCATTCCGCCTTCTTCCAATAAACGGGAATCAAGCGCCTTGCCGCAGTCAGAAGATGAGGCAGGACTGACCTGCGAGAATGGTGGAGAGGAATGGAGGGCACCTGAAGCAAAAGCTCCAATAGAAAATCAGGCATCTCAATGTCCAGAACAACTGTGATTTGGGTCCCAATATCTTGGTAGTAAGGTTGCAGCTTGGGGCATTCCAACCAAATGTGTAAGAAAGTGCCCCAGTGCCCACAATTCCTCCAGCAAGCGTCCCAAAAACAAATATTAAATATATTGCAATTTATCATTTCTTATAGTGGACTGCATTCGTTTTCATTTTTTTAAGCTAAGTACATGTTCTACAAGTACAGAAAATAAACTGCTGAAAATGTTGTTTCCTTAAAACTTCCTGTGCACTGGAATGAAACGTTATCAGCCTTTATAGCTATCTGTGAACTACAGAACACCTTCACCCTATGTAGTGGTGGCTAGTAGCATGTGGGAAAATGTAGTCCAAATCAGAAGAGCCTGGGTGGACAATGCTGTTCCTCTATAGAGTGAGCGTTGTCATCCTAGGGCAGGAAGGGTGTAGTCATCGCATCTAAGGACTGGTAAGCAGCAAAATGTTAACGTATACATTTTATATATCTTTCACTCACATCACCATACTCCCCTATTCCCATAGTAAAAATATAAATATAAAAGTCAGTTATACACCAGTTAGTCCTATTCTCCCAATTTTACACTTCTTTGTCATCTGCATAGGTGTGCGCATCACGCTGCATTAGGTTGTGCACCCCAAATCTCAAACACACATGCCTTTCTCTGCAGCCTCATCTGCACTGCACAGTGAATGATTGGGAAGTGCTCTGTGCTGAGCGGCTTCTTGCTCATTCACAAACCGAAGCATAGTAAACACAGTTTACTATGCTTCGGTTAAGAATGAACACAGTGAGTGTGCCCACTGTGTTCATTTAGAAAAGGAAGGGGAAGATAAATTACATTAGTAATTAATTAACATAACATTATTGTAACATTAATTATTACATTACTAGCCCTTTCCCCTGCTCTCCATTCTGAAACATCCCCCACAGCAGCCGGGATGAGAGGAGAAGAGGGAAGCTAGCAGCACTGCTGGGGGGAAAAGGTGCAACACAGGGGGATTCTGCACATAGTGATTAGGGTGTGCCCAGGCACACTTGGCACACCCTCTGCGCACGCCTATGGTCGTCTGCCATCACTTCTAGAGGATTTGCCACATACACCAAGAAGGGCACTGCTAGTATTTAGGAGGAATGCATGACACAGGGTACATGCTTGGACACAATTAACATTTCTACATGTTCCCTGTAACAGAGCAAATCTCCACTTTTCAGTTCAGGTCCACTCTAAGGATTCTTGCATGTTACCGTACATTAGACGTACAGCCGTGCAGAATGACACTTGCTGTTGTGACGACTGGGAGTCAGAGCTGCAGTGTATTTTAGCCCATTGAGATACATTACAGAAACTGGTGTACACAGATATATACACATCAGCGCTGGCACTCGCTTTTTCACATGCACACCTATGGCCTTAGATTTCAAAACGTAAAATTTTACACTTTGAAAAATACACCCATACATGTGCGCATGCTGGTCAGTAAAAACAGACGTCTGATACGCGGTTTTACGGCACCTCAGCCACTTACAAACTGTAAATAACTGATTGGATGGGGCTTTTCAAACACTGCGGCCCCAGAAGTTTAAACAGCACCGCTTGTCAAACTTGTCCACGGAGTTCAATAGGGCAGCACCGCAACTGAGTGTAATGTACACAATTGCAGCGCAGTAGTATGGCATTATAGGGTTAAATCAGGCGATGAAGAGGGAAAATAACACCACCTCACAGTCTGTCAAAAGACCTCTGAAAAGCAATCCGAATGCAGATTGCTCGTAAGGGGCACTGCACTAAACAGTGTGAAAGAGCTCTAAGGCTACTTTCACACTAAAAGAGTTGGCGGTAAAGTGCCGCTAATTTTAGCGGCGCTTTACTGTAGTTTTAGTAGCACTTTTCGGCTGCTAGTGGGGTGCTTTTAACCTCCGCTAGCGGCCGAAGGAAGGGTTAAAAGCAGCCGTGTTGCGGAGCTGTCGAAAACACTTTGGAGGCGCTTAGTCAGCGCTGCCCACTCATTTCAATGGGCAGGGATGTTTTGGGAGTGGTGTATACACTGCCCTCAAACCACCCCAAAGATAAAAACTGGCCAGTGGTAGGACAGTCTAGCATCAGTGTGAACAGGGACAACACTGTCCAATTTCTATCAGCTGGTCAAAGCAGTCCTATTACCCCTTGATGAAATATATAATTTTTTACAGAAATATATTTGATTGGGGTGCTGTTGCCGTAAATAGGGCATGTCAACTATAATGCCCCGTACACACGGTCGGACATTGATCGGACATTCCGACAACAAAATCCATGGATTTTTTCCAACGGATGTTGGCTCAAACTTGTCTCGCATACACACGGTCACACAAAGTTGTTGGAAAATCCAATCGTTCTGAACGCGGTGACGTAAAACACGTACGTCGGGACTATAAACGGGGCAATAGCCAATAGCTTTCGTCTCTTAATTTATTCTGAGCATGCGTGGCACTTTGTGCGTCGGATTTGTGTACACACGATCGGAATTTCCGACAACGGATTTTGTTGTCGGAAAATTTTATATCCTGCTCTCAAACTTTGTGTGTCGGAAAATCCGATGGAAAATGTGTGATGGAGCCTACACACGGTCAGAATTTCCAACAACAAGGTCCTACCACACATTTTCCGTCAGAAAATCCGACCGTATGTACGGGGCATAAGGCTCAATTCACAATTTGGTGTGTGAATGAGGGAAGTTTAACCACTTTAAACACTAAACCTTTTTCTGACAATTGTTGGTTTCAAGTTAAAATCATTTTTTTTTTTTTTGCTAGAAAATTACTTAGAACCCCAAAACATTATATATTTTTTTTTTTAGTAGAGACCCTAGAGAATAAAATGGTGGTTGTTGCAATATTTTATGTCACACTGTATTTGCGCAGTCGTTCAAATGCAAATTTTTTAGGGAAAAGACGACACTTTAATGAATAAAAAAAAAAAAAAACTAACCAGTAAAGTTATCCCAATTTTTTCGTATAATGTGTAATATTTTACGTCGCGAGAATCGTGATTTTTTTTTATCCTAAGCAAAAAAATCGTGATTTTCATTTTGGCCAGAATCGTGCAGCTCTAATGCATGTAGACAGGTACAAACCTGTGTAAGCATGTGTAAAACGCATGTAAACCCATATATGCATACACGCGCAAAGTCATTTGAAGAATTGTATATTGTATCTAAACCCTATAAAGTACTGTGAATACTTTAGGTGCATATTTTACACAGGATCTTCTAACAGCTCTGCCAGAAAGAACCTACCTTGCATGAAAAAAATAGGCATATGCCCATGTGAATTTTAAGGATTTGTGTTTTTTTTCTCTGTTGCTCCTGAAGCCCCTTGCTATATGGTATTTTTTTATAGTTTTTTTGGCATTGTTACACGTTCCCCATGACAATGCCTAACTTCCCATGCCTTTTTCAAAGCAGCTTGCCTATTATCCTTAGAAATGGGCAGAATTGACTAAAGCTGGTCACACACACCAGTAGAATTTAGCTTGTGCCGAAATTCCTGAAAAATCATTTGTCATAGCCTTCCATCTTGACCTCATTGGGTCAACTAATGCTGGCCGTACGCGTAACGTTCAGACAAATATTTGTACGTAAATTCTTTGTACATTAGATGAATGGACGAATGTTGTTCAAAATTTCACTTGCTTTTAACATTCAATTTTAAAATGAATATCATTTCTGAACGAAAAACCAAATACGCGGTCAGAAAATTTGTTTGATCGAGAACAGTTTTGTATTCTGCTCCTTTCAATTTTCCCATTACTGTGGTCAGAAACGAACGTCAATTTGACCCCACTTGGAAAATTGAATGAGCGTTCTTACAATCAAAATTCTCAAACAAAAATCTATACGTGTATGGCCAGCATTAGTTCAATCAAAATACCTTGAAATTTTGCCCAGACCTGCTACTTGAATGGAATTGCAGACAAAATTTGTATTTTTCCCCTGAACAAAAACCACATTAAGGCTGGCCACAGAAGGAACAAATTTATTTCCTACAACCACGGGTTGCAGGAAAAAAAAATTAGCTTGATTCCCCCACCAACACAGTCCCTTCGGGACCCTGCCAGGAGAACACAGTGATGATTGCTAGCAGCTATAACAGCATCTAGCAATAACCGCATGAAAAATCCAGCAGGCTGTTTTTACCCAAGTTGATTGATCGATTCACCCTGCCTATACATGATTTGAATCTCAGCCGGATTAGCAGGGATTTGAACTGTCTATGGCTGGCAGTTACAATTTCATTCAAAAATTCCCATCATGCTCCTTTCAATTTTCTCATCACTACATTTCAAAACGAACACTGATTTGATCCCACTAACTAGTAAAAATCAAATTTTCCAAAAATGACAATTTTTGAAGGAAATTCTATTAGTCCTAGGTCAGTTTAAAGGGTAACTCCACTTTTGTGGTAAAAAAATAGCAAATAAAAAAAAAAAAAAAAAAAAAAAAAAAGGACTATAGCATATATTGTTATAGCGACATATTGTAATTGAATGTTATTAAAAACTACCTTTCCTTTTCAATCTGCAGCTCTGTAATTTTCTGTAAAATGCAAAGCAATATGGCTAACTGGAGATGTTCTCTACACAGAATGTGTACAGTCCGCCCCCCAGAAATTTTCTGCTTGTGTGATTGGTTTACTGATTTTCCTGTCTGCACTAAGATACAAATCAAACTGCAACAAAAATGTTATTTTTGGTGAGATACTTCCAAAGGCAAATCATGTCTAAAGGGATACAGACCCTGCAACATTCCTCTTTACAGCCTTGCAGGTGCAGCAGCAGATTGATAATTATAAAATCACTCCCAGACAGATTCACTATGCACATGGACACAGACAAACAAACAGATATTTCTTCAGACTAACAAAAGGTAGGACTCTGCAGCAAAGTTTGGTCAAACCCTTCTAATGTACATAGATTACCCAGAGGGAAATGCTTGTATCTCAACAAAAGTGGAGTTTGGGCTCCAAATTATAAAATAGGATTTGCCAAACCTCTGGCAAATTCAACCTTTGCAAAATGTGCTCATCACTAATTTCAATGACATCTTTGACATATTCAAATAGTTTTGGTGCCAAAAGCCTAGTTCAATGAGTAATGTACCAGTGCTGAAAACGTCCTGGAAAAGAGAAATTTTACTTTACACAAACATGCACAAGTGTTTTGCATGTTTGTGTGCTGCAGTGTCATTCATTCTTAATATCATTCCAACGCACTTGCCAACGGATGTGTTTTACAGCGCACCACAGTGCACACTAATGCTCTAAAGTGCATTGTGGGGCAGTGCGTTACAAAAAAAAAGTAATGCTCCTTTTTGCTGCTTTTGTTGCAGTTAAGGCAGGCCATAAATAGTTTGAATCTCCGCCTGTTAAGCAGGAATTCAAACCGTGTATGGGCAGGCTGAATGTAACAAGTTGATCAATCGATTAACCACTAAAGGACTGGAAGAATTCCTGACCAGGCCATTTTTTGTGATACAGCACTGCGTCGCTTTAAGTGACAATTGCGCGGTCGTGCGACCTTGTACCCAAACCAAATTTATGTCCTTTTTTTTCCACAAATAGAGCTTTCTTTTGGTGGTATTTGATCATCTCTGCGGTTTTTATTTTTTGGGCTATAAACAAAAACAGAGCAATTTTTTTTTAAGAAAAGCAATATTTTTTACTTAGACACCGAATTGGTCAAACCGTATCAACAAAAAGTAAATAAAAAATCAATATATGGTGTTGCGCTCTAGTGAAAAATACTACCATAAATAAAGTGCTAAATGAATTAAAGTGCTTTATAAAGTGACATCACATGTGCAAAAACGCATAAAGTTGCTACATAATCACATATTCCTCAAATTGCATAGAATAGGATAAATAAAGGTGCTAATGCTGACACAATATGGGGTAAAGTCTAACAGTGCACATATATATCCAGAGAAAATTAAAATGCAGTAAAGTGCTGTGCTCCAAGTGACAGTCAGTGAAAATGCAGTCTTTCAGTGCATAGGTGATGTGAATCCTCTTCAGGGTGTTAAACACCTCTAGTGTGCAGTGGCTACCTTACCTTAATGCTGTAAGGTAACGGCGTGTTGTAACAAATGGTAGTGGTCAGTAAATCCTCCAATGACTGGCATCTGTCGTTTCTCTTGTGTAGTAGTGGCCAGGGGAAACATCAGTGGACTAGATATCCTAATATGCCTTGGTAGCCTGATGTGTGATCCTCACATATAATGATAGGTTATCTCTATATGCCTCAGTGACAGTGGACAGCCTCCCAGGTCCATAAACATAGAGTAAAGAGGACCCAAATCGTGAAGTACAGATATTTGAGGTTACAAGTTTAAAAGTACTCACATAGTGAACAGATAAAAAAATTAGATAAAAACGAGCAGCGAGCTTGTGGTCTGGCGTCACTTCCGGTGCCCGTGTAAGCCAATCCAACACGTATCGCCACGGTCACGTGACTTCATTAGGAACTTCCCTGATGAAGTCACATGACCGTGGCGATACGTGTTGGATACACTGAAAGACTGCATTTTCACTGACTGTCACTTGGACCTCAGCACTTTACTGCATTTTAATGTTTTTATTTTCTCTGGATATATATGTGCACTGTTGGACTTTACCCGATATTGTATCGTATTAGCACCTTTATTTATCCTATTCTATGAAATTTGAAGGATATGTGATTATGTATCAACTTTATGCGTTTTTGCACATGTGATGTCACTTTATAATATTTTTTACTTTTTGCTATAATAAATATCCCCCAAAAAATTATAAAAAAAACAAATTTCTTCCTCGGTTTAGGCCAAAATGTATTCTTCTACATATTTTGGTTAAAAAAATAAAAAATCGAAATAAGCATATATTGATTGCTTTGCGCAAAAGTTATAGCGTCTACAAAATAGGGGATTTTTATAATTTTTTTTTTTTACTAGTAATGGTGGTGATCAGCGATTTTTAGCGGGCCTGCGACATTTCGGCAGACAGATCGGACACTTTTGCCACTTTTTTGGGACCAGTGACATTTACACAGCGATCAGTGCTTTAAAAATGCACTGATTACTGTATAAATGACACTGGCAGGGAAGGAGTTGGCACTAGTGGTGATCAAGGGGTTAAATCTGTTCCCCCGGGAGGTGTTTCTAACTGTGGGGGGAGTGTACTGACTGGAGGAGGAGAGAGATCGCTGTTCCTAATCACTAGGAGCAGATAATCTCTCTGAACTCCCATGACATAATGAGGATCTGTTTGTTTACATTGACAGATCCCCGTTCTGGCTCTCTGTGGAGCAATCGCGGGTGGCCATCGCGGCCGCCTATCACGTGCATCAGCTCCGGCGCTGCGTGTATCTATTATACGAACCGACGTAAAGCTAAAGTGATTTGCGTAATAGAGCCAACTTGCCGCAGTATAATGACGGCGGCTGGTCGGCAAGTGGTTAACTTGGTTACAACCAGCCTGCTGCCTGCGATTATTATTATACAGGATTTATATAGCGCCAACAGTATTCACAGTGTTTAACAAAATGAAGGCAGACATTACAGTTATATTACAATTTAGTATAAGAGGAATCAGAGGGCCCTGCTCGCTAGAGCGATTATCGCTAGCGGCTGCTATAGCAATAATCACTGTTGGCTTCCCCCTCACCGCGAGAAGACAAGGGATCAACAGGAACTAACCCATGGTTGCAGGAAATAAATTTGCTCCATGTATGGCTGGTCTAAGGCTAGGTTCATACATATGCAGGTCGAGGAAGACATGCCAATCACAGATGCACAGAAGTGACATTAATTGTTAATAGCGCCCGCCAGGCATTGAAAAACGTGGCACGCACTAGCACCATGTGGTTTCGTGCGGCTGTGTTTTGAGAAAAGGGGTTGGGGACTTTTTCCCCGCGTTTCCCGCAGGTACAGTAGCTCATTCAAATGCCTGCGCAAATGTGACATGTAGAACCTGCAAATGCGTGAACGTAGCCTTGGGACAAACCTAGCCTTGGGACATACCTAGCCTTGGGACAAACCTAGCCTTGGGACATACCTAGCCTTGGGACAAACCTAGCCTTGGGACATACCTAGCCTTGGGACAAACCTAGCCTTGGGACAAACCTAGCCTTGGGACATACCTAGCCTTGGGACAAACCTAGCCTTGGGACATACCTAGCCTTGGGACAAACCTAGCCTTGGGACATACCTAGCCTTGGGACAAACCTAGCCTTGGGACATACCTAACCTTGGGACAAATCTAGCTTTGGGACAGGACTTTCATTTCAATGGGCTGCCCTAACACAACACACAGTAATGTGCTGCAGCAGTGTGAACCCAGGAGGTGAAAATAGGCGGTCGAGTCACATCTTTCCTGTTTCTGACGGCCTGTCAATACCACACACAAATTTCAAAATAGTAAATTTGGCAGGCACTGATGCTTTCCCACTGCCTCAATTGACTTCTATTGAAATACGCCACAAACGCACTGTAAATGCCGATGTCGTTACAATGTGTGTTTAGGATGCTGTTGTAAAGTGTCAAAACTGATTATTTCTTAATTTAACATTGTAAAAAAAATTTTAAAAATTACAGGATGTTTGGGGAGTGTCGTTTGACGGTACTTAAATGTTGGTGCTATGTGTCTGAAATGTTCATTATCATGCTAATGTGCGTTAAAGGCTGCTTTCATATTCGATGACTGTGTGAACTGTGCTGTAGCTAACTGATGATTATCTCAATCATATTCACCTTGGATCCAAAACTGCCCATACACTATACAATCGGATTGTACAATCTCCTTTAGATCTACCATCAGCTATATTGTGCAAGGACCTGCCGGATTTGACAAATTAAATGGATTAAGTTTGTCCTCATATTACATCGTTTTTGTACAATCAGATTGTATAGTGTATGGCCAGCTTTAGACTACAGTAAGCAATGTTTATCTACACAATGGACCTGCTGTCTGTGTGTGATTGGTGGAGCGCACTTTATATGGCCCAGGCTGAACATGCAGCAGAGATGGTACAGAGTAGGGTGCAATGCATCTGTCACAGGTAACAGCAAGGTCGGCCCAGGGATGTCCTAGCCAGGATGAGTGAGGATGTCGCCCCCTGTGTGAGCCCTCCCTCCACACCGTGCGATCTATAGGACAGTGATGGATGAGTGTGCGATCCTTACCTCCTCTCTGCTCAGACACCTCCGCTCCAGCAACCTGCAGATGCAGCTGTCAGGACACAAGGACCCGCCCATCTCATGACAGCTCAGCCACGCCCACAGCTGTGCAGCACAGGCTCCCTGGATGATGCTCTTCTAGGGCTCCGTGCTCTGGTTAAAGGGACAGCACGGGGTAATAAGGGAAGCCTATAATAGGGGGGTGCGATGAGGACAGGCACAAGGTGCAAATAAAACTCAGCAACATGGGTTTTTATTTCACATACAACTATACCTCTTTCTAAAAGGATACATTCCAGACATGGCTTATGATTAAATAATTTTGCACTAAGATATAGCAAGTAAAACATAAAAAATGACATGCTTTTCCCATGGAGGGTAGAGTATGGTGAAAAAAAAAAGGTTACTATATAACATCTAACTGTAAAATCTCATTTAGATCTTCCATCAACTATGTAGTGCGGAAGCCTGCCTGATTTCAATGCAATTAACTATTTAGATTTGGCCTCATATTATATATACTATATTGTCAAAAGTATTGGGACGTCTGGTGTAAATGTTGGTTGGGGTTCCCTTTTTTTTTTTTTTTTTCCCCTGGCACGGTGTATTTCCTATATTCCTGCCCATGACAATCTCATCCCTTAGGAATACCCGTTTCTTAAATGTTCGAGAGTCTTTTCGTGTCTGATTTCCTTAGAGCCCTTGCACACTGGGGCGGTTTGCAGGCGCTATTGCGCTAATAATAGCGCCTGCAAACCGACCTGAAAGTGCCGCTGCTGTGTATCCAGTGTGAAAGCCCCGAGGGCTTTCACACTGGAGCGATGCGCTGGCAGGACGGTAAAAAAAGTCCTGCCAGCAGCATCTTCGGAGCGGTGAAGGAGCAATGAAATCAATGGGACGGCGCAGCTATACCGCCGGCAAAGCGCCTCTACAGAGGCGCTTTGCGGTGGTATTTAACCCTTTCTCGGCCGCTAGCGGGGGTAAAACCGCCCCGCTAGCGGCCGAATACCGACAGTAAAACGCCGCTAATAATAATAATCCACAAGGTTTAGTAGTGTGTCCAGCAGCGACCTGTCCATTAGGGGCGCAGGGGCGCCGCCCCCCCATTCATTCGCGCCCCCCCCCAATCTACATGCAGGGTGCCAGACGCATGAATTCGTGGGGGTTTTATTTTATTTTTTTGAAGCACGTAATTAGGGCCAGAGGCTCTAATAGGCTTCACAAAAGGGTGGGCTCGCCCCCCCCCCCCCCCGACCGATGGAGCACCAGCTGCCACTGAGTGTGTCTATTAGAATGTTTGACCACTCTTCCAGAAGCGCTAAATGTGGAGGAGAACACCTGGCTTGCAGTCACTGATTCATCCCAAAGGTGTTCTATTGGGTTGAGGTCAGGACTCTGTTGCAGGCCAGTCAAGGTCCTCCACCCCAAACTTGCTCATCCATGTCTATGGTCAAACATTCCCATAGACACACTCCTAAACCTTGTGGACAGCCTTCCCAGAAGAGTTGAAGCTGTTATAGCTTCAAAGGGTGGGCCAACTCCATATTGAACCCTACAGACTAAGACTGGGATGCCATTAAAGTTTGTGTGTGTGTAAAGGCCAATACTTTTGACAATATAGTGTGTATATGCATACACACACACACATACTCACATACATACACATTTAAGAAGACGCGCACATACATAGTTGTGCTCATAAGCTTACATGCCCCCTGGCAATTTGGAAAATGTAGACAATTTTTCAAGAAAACATAAGTAATCAGACTTGAACACATCTCTTTTATTTTTAATGTGATTTATTAAACTATTAGGCATCACAGAATAGCACAAAAATGTAACGAATCATAGTATTAAAGGCAATCCATGATAAAATGTTTGCAAACCCTGGTGCCTCGCACACACGATCGGACTTTCCGACAACAAAACCGTGGAATTTTGTCCGAAGGGCGTTAGCCCAATCTTGTCTTGCATACACATGGCCACACAATTGTTGGCCAACAATTACGAACGTAGTGACGTACTACGTTGTTTTTCAGCTCTTTAGCGCCACCCTTTGGGCTCCTTATGCTAATTTCGCGTTAGTAGAAGTTTGGTGAGTGTTGATTCGCGCTTTTCATTTCGCACTTTTCAGTTCGTTTCTGAACGGCCGTTCGTCAACCAGACATGTTGCGGAATCGGAGGAGATAACGTGTTATTTATTATTGGCCTTGGAGTTATTGCTTTGACATTATTTTTTTGGTTGAATAATGTTTTGATTTGGTATCTTTTCTATATTTTTGGATGCATAGAATGCACTTTTTGGTTAAGTTCTATTGGCAGATAGCATGTCTAATTTTATTTATTTTTTTAATGCACAATAAAAAATTGTGTAGAATAATACTTGGCTATGTGTTTTACTTCAAATGACAGTTTGGGAGTAGGCAGTTACATTTTAAAAAATAAAATCAACAAGGAACAGCAACATAGTTGTATCTTTGATCTTAAAAACTACGGGATAATGGTGTTGTGGTAACTTGCCCAAATAAAAAAAAAAAAAAAAAAAGCATAATAATATTATTCTTGATATGACTAGAAAAAAAAAAACTTTGAAAATTTGTTTGCAATAACTCCATCAGTATCGCCAGCAAAGCAGCTTCATTATTATCCCCTTAAAGAAGAAGAGAATTGTGCGATCATTTGGAGATTTCATAATTTGCCGCGTCACAAATGTTAATTCTCCATTACGAACGCTAGTTCACAAGACCGACCGCTTCTGGCTCGTCCTTGCTTCCGAGCATGCGTGTTTGTACTTTGGACTTTTGTCCAACGGACTTGTGTACACACGCTCAGAAAATCCGACAACACACATTTGTTGCCGGAAAATTTGAAGACATGCTAGCCAACATTTGTTGGCGGAAAGTCTGACAACAATTGTCCGATGGAGCATACAGCCTGACATCGAACATTTCCCGTTGGAAAATCCGATCGTGTGTACGGGCTTTAAAGCTCCGTTCACATCTCGAGATTTGGGATCACGGGCAGAATTGCCATGATTCAGCCCGCAATTCCAAATCGCGGACGAATGCATGATGCGCTTTTGGGTGCCATTATACTAGTGGCACCCCAAATGCAATGCGATTCTGCCACGATCATCATGCAAGTTTCAAAAACACGCTGTGTTTGTTGCCCAAAGAGGAGCATGAGCTTCTTTTGGGTCAATAAATGCACATAGGGCAGCCTATAAAGTGAATGGGCTGCCCTATGTGCCACATGCAAAATGGCGTGCAAATTGCTCAAGTAAAAAGTGTAAATTCAGCCTTAGTTCTTAATATTGTGTATTGTCCCCTTTAGCAATAATGACAATTTGCAATATTTACTGAACATTGTGCATAAGGTCTTTATTTTCTCATTTGGTGAAGCTGGTCATTTGTTTTACCAAAAAGCTTTCAGGTTCTGTCTTTGGTTGTTTTGCATCAACTGCATGTTTTTAGATCTCCCCACCGTAAATCATCGATTTTGGCCTGGTTCACACCTATGCAGTTTGCATATTCCAGGTGCATTTTGCGTTTTTCAATACACATTTTTGATCCATTGAAGTCTATGGAACCAAAAGAAAAAAAGTCCCTGGCCCTTTCAATAAAATGCACAGATGTGAACGTGAGCTATAGGAAACCATGTTCATGGACTGTAGTGTGTTTCTGCAAAACTGAAAATGCACTAAGCAATGCACAGGTGTGAACCAGGCCATAGAAGTCAGAACCTTCACTTTTTTTCCTGATATTTATTTTTCTGATATTAAGCTACATTAATTTTACCATCAATTTTGATTAAATGTCCTGTGCTGCTGTAGCTCACACTCCCCAAAACCAAAGAGTTCCACCTCCATGCTTCACAGTAGGGATGGTGTGCTGTTGGGCTAGCAGTCATGGTTGTAAGCTTATTGGTACCACTGTCTATCTGTTGAAAGACTTTAACCTATCATGACAAACTGACTATGTGAAATGATTAATCTGTTTGTGGTTGTACAGTGAACAGTTCTTATTAAGGACATGCTGATAAACAAGACTTATTAGTGCTCCCTAAAACAGAAGCAAAGACTAGCACAAGCATTGGCTTGATCCGCCTTTAAAAACATGAATAATTAAACATACATGAAAAGATAAGTAATAAACACTTGTACATCTACAGTACACGAGAGGATGGAATTTACAAGATGGAAAAATATGACATTAGTAAAAAATAAAATGGCTTCTTTTGTGTAAAGGAAATGTAAGTTCAATTGTCTTTTTCCACCACTACCACATCTGGAGCAAAGACAGTTTGGAATTTAAAGGACACAGCATGGTGTGGCTTAAACTTTTTGAAAGACTGCACGGTAACCCCTCTAAACACCTCTTCTTCTCTTTGAAAGTCTGCAGACAGAGGGCTTTTCTGGCACTTCTGAACAGTTTTCCTCACTGGCTTTTCAGTAGAAGATACGTTGGACAGAACCTACATAAGAAACAAAGACAATGGCAATGGGATTTGATATATTAAAAAAGAACTAGAATCTGGAACACCCCTTCCACTTTTCTTTACCACTCCTATTAAGGCCCACAGCAATATGATGGCTTTTGTCCCTAAAAAATATAGTGGACATTCAGTACATTTGTTTAAAGTCTCATGCACACAGGGTTTAAAAAAATGCCGCATTTACAGGAATTTTGAGGGTTTTTTTTCAGACTGTAAAAGCACCTCTTTGTTAGCCTACGTGTCCATGCACACATAGGCGTTTACAAGCATATTCGAAGAGGAGTGTTTACAGGCTAAAAAAAAAGGAACCATCAAAAGCGCATTCAGGGGAGGAGCAGAAGAGCAGAAAAAAATCTGAACACTCCTAGATGCATCTAAATGCGCCTAAATGCTAGACTGTTGCTGTTTTTTTATCAATAAATGGTGCTTTAGGCCTCATGTACACTGCTGCTGCTAAACGGACGTTTGGGAGCACTTGGGCATTTTTTTTTCAGCTGCCCCTGAACTCTCCTCTATGTTATCTTATCACAGGGTCATTTATAGTCGTTTCTAGGCAGTTGAGCTTAGAAGCATTTTTTGGAACGCAAAAAAAATGGGTTCAGATGGATGTTGAGAGGCATTTGAAACGCCAAATGCCTCTAACAGCTTGTAAACGCTGCTAAACTCGGTAGAAGCCGGTTTCTAGCTGTCAAGTTAAATCATTTAGGAGAGGTTAAACAACATCCCGTGTACATGAAGCCTTACTGTTGTTATACAGGGTAATAACAGAATGCTTTGACCATAGGCAAAGAAATATGTGAAGAGAACATTACAAACTGTATACATAGTAACTCATAAGGTACAGTTGACAGGAGGCCATAAAGATAAAAAGAAGGGTAATATAGTCAGAAAACAAAACAAAATTCCAAATGGAGCTCAGTAGTGGTCCAGGGAGCCCATACTTTATCATATTTCCACTAACAACCTCTATTTATGTATATGAGCCTATACATGGGCAGGGCTGCATCGATCAATGCTTCCCAGGAAGAAAAGGCCAGAGAAGATGGCAAAATCCATTTCAGAAGAATCTCCTTTTTGGCATAGAATAGGAGGTAGGAATTTAATAGTTTTGAATGGTGAGAGGGCATCGTAAACCCCCAGCAGTAGTACCGGCAAAGACAATTGCAACCTAAGATTCATTTCATTGAACACAGCTGACCAATAAGATGATATAATTGGACAATCCCAGAACATATGGAAAAAAGTCCCTACATGCGTTCTGCATCTGGAGTATATAGGGTCTTTGTCTGGAAAAATACGATGTAATTTCTGGGGTGTGTAGTAAACTCTATGTAAAAAATTTCACCTGAATGAGCTTATCCCTGGAGGAGATGACCAGTTTGAGACCGTGTTCGAGGCAATCCTCCCAATCCTCCTTATCCAGTGATAGTATATCCCTGTGCCATACCTCCCATAATCTGTCCATCTTGGAGGGAATCTAATGTTGAAAGGGGTTTACTGAGATTTCCCAGATATAAAAGTTACTCAAGAGGCAACTGGGGAAATTGGGCCCTAGCGGGATGTCGCAACTGCAGGTACCTAAACCGCATCCATTGGGGCAATTAGAGGAGAAGTTCAGAAAATGACAGCAAAACATCCTGAGGCATAATGTCACCCAGAGATGTGATGCCATATCTGGCCCATATTTGGGGATCCGGAAGGGTACGGAACTGTGGCAAACTGACGTTCCCCCACAGTGGTTGAGCCGGAGACCATTGGTTAGGATGTAGAAATCGCCGCCTAGCAGCCACCCACACCCTCCATGTACCAGGTACCTCCGTATATGCCCCTGGGCCTCTGAAAGCAAACTTACGAAAGTCAGCCAAGAAGCCCAAACAAACCACCTCCAAACATATGCTAGATGTGTTTAGGCACGATTCAGTGTTTGAGCATTAATGGTCAGATAAAATTAATGACAATAATAAATTATTCTGGTCAATAGAACTCATTAACGCTCAAATGCTTGACGTGCTCAAACTCATGTGTAATACCTGCTTTAGGCATGTTTTTTAAGCATATTTTCTCCTGCCAGGAATAAAAGGTGTTCAGAGGACAAAGCAAATACCCATTTTGCATGAGGCCCTAAAGGGGACGCACTGTTTTTCTGTCTGGGGTTATCGGCTCTTGATTGGATAGATTGATAGCAGCGCAGCCACTGGCTCCCGCTGCTGTCAATTAAATCCAATGACACGGGGGGCGGGGCCGAGTCATACATTCGGCGGCTATGGGCGCCGAATGCTGGACTCGGGAGCACGCCCGCAAGGTAACCCCCTAAGGAGAGCGCTTCTCCTAGGGGGGTATCTGATGTGGGGAGGAGCCGTGAGAGCAGCCGGGGGACCCCAGAAGAGCAGGTTCGGGGCCACTCTGTGCAAAATGAGCTGCACAGTGGAGGTAAGTATGATATGTTTGTTATTTTGAAAAATAAAAAACAAACCCTTACAATCACTTTAAGCTGAGCTTCAGTGTGGAAGTGTGTCCAATCACAGCTGATCACATGTAAACAGACTTATCGGTTATTGGCAGCCCTTTCCTCACATGCTGTGTTTGCATGAGGAAAGGAGTGCTGATAACCAGCTAGGCTGTCAGCACAATGTTTACACTGATAATCAGGGCACGGATCCTAATTATCAGTGCAGCCCCATCAGTGCCACCTCACAAGTGCCCCATCAGTGCCGCCTCATTGGCACACATCAGTGAAGCAGAAAAATTACCTATTTGCAAGCTAAAAAAACATTTTTTTTATTTGTTTGTTTAGCAAAAAATAAAAAACCCAGTGGAGATTAAATGCCACCAAAAGAAAGCGCTATCTGTCTCAAAAAAAATTATAAAATTTCATATGGATACAGTATTGCATGACCGTGCAATTGTCATTTAAAATGCAACAACACTGAAAAAATTGGCCTGGGCAAGAAGGGGATGAAAGTGCCCAGTAGTGAATATTGCTTTAAATACCTGACTTTTTACTTCTATGTAGCAGTTTTATTTTGTGGCATTATCTTGGATCATTAATGTAATAAAATACAACAAAGCTCTACTGTATGGTAAAGATGATTAGTAAAAAGTGGCACATTTGACCTGGAAAGTCTCTTCCGTCACTAATAACTTTTTAAAATCTTAAGCCTTTGCATACACTTCACCCTTGTTGTAAAGACAATACCTACCATATGTCTCACACTCTCCCTTTCCTCCTGATCAGCAGAAATGTACTGGGCTAGGTCTCCATTCATGGGGTACACTACTACATGTCCATTGGATTCTTCCACCTCATTCTATGAATACATATTGCATTAGTCTACTATACAGTATTACACATACATCATATTTAGACTATGGTGACCAGATTTTTCAAATTAAATCCGGGGACATATTTTTTTTTTCTTTTATTGGCAAAAAACTATTTTATAAACATATTTTCCGCAAATTATATATGCAGTGTATGGGGTGTGTGTTTGTGGAATGATTGTATGATATATGTGTTATTTCTCACATTTCGTCAATGAGATAAGAAAAAAAAAAAAAAAAGATACTTCTTAGCATTGTTTGGGATATGACTACTAAATGTTAAGAAGATAATATAGAGAAAATAACTTGCAGGGAGGGATGGGGTGGCAAAATTAAAATCCAATCCAGGCAGGGGCGGCTCCAGACAATTTTTTTAGGGGTGCTATGGTGGCGTTTGAGGTAAAAGTGAGGGTGCTAATGTGGCTACCACACACCTATGGCTAAAGTGGCCAGAAGCCTCTGTATCCCTCCACAGGAAAAAGTCCCCAACTTCCTGGCTTCAGTAAAGGATTTTCAGGTAGAATAACATTTTAAATAATACTGTGACACATACAAGTGGTATATGAATTTTGGGGGTGCTGTGTGGGGGGTGCTTAAAGAATAAGCTCCTATCTGGCACTGCCCCTGAATCTGGGGACAAAACCAGGGACAAGACTTGGTCCGGAGACAGTGTCCTCAGTCCAGGGGCTGTCCCCAGAAACCCGGGACGTCTGGTCACCCTAATTTAGACCATAATATCAGATCTAGCTCAACTCTAGATGGCTTCTAAACCATGATAAACAAAATGTTATGTCTACCATACTTACTGTGCTACAGGCTTGGGCATTCCTATTAAACATCAGAAAAAATGGTGTGCATTTTGTGACTGGGTTAATAGTTGTCCGAAACTGAAATAAAATAGGATCCAAGTATTTATCCCAGTCCACTGCATGATCATTTACTGCTCTCCCGATTGAGGATTTCAGCACATCATAGGATTGGTCATCTAATCCGTTGTGTTCACAGGAATCTGTCACAGTTTGTGGTATATTCCACCTTTCACACAATAGCCTGCTGACCTGGAATTAGAAATTAGAAGAAGGCCTCATCAAGGTTCCCTATAACTTAAACATAAGTATCAGGCAAACAACATTCCATCATACCAGTTTGTGAACAGTTAGTGGAAAAAAGCAAGAGTACAAAGTTGATATACAGAATATCATCTTAACAAATTAAGTAAACTACATTTAATATAACAAAAAGAAAAAAGTCCTAAGAGAGTGTGTGTGTTCTTTTTGTGTGCTTGCTTTTCATACCTCCTCACAGAAGTCCCAGGACTGATTGCAGTAAATGGTCTTTGATGCCCCAAATCTGTTTTAGAAAGAAGGGATATAATAGTTCATTATTACAGTTGTAGCACTACCCCCATAGGGGTTGCAGGTGACAGGGTTCCACACTGCTGCACAGCCAGCACATAACATTTTCAGCTTTCATCCAGACACAGTGAACAGTCCTTGAGCTTTGTTTTGTGTTTTTATTTGGGGGTAATAACTTGGATGGGAATTGGAATTATGAGATACCCAACTTGATAGTGACAAAACCAGGGACAACTTCCTCCCTATATACGACCTTGATTGACTCTTCTGTACAGCTCCAATTGATTCCTCAGTATAACTCCAATTGATTCCTCTGTACAAGCTAACAGTCTCTGTTAGATCAGCAACAGCCCCTTACAGGCTATGAACTCTCAGTCCCTTAGAAAGTAGCACAATGTGTTGTGAACTGCATCCTGGAGTAGCTCCAACTCCCCTGTAGACACTGGTCCCAGCTCTACCACTACAGGAAATGCTATCCCACTTGGCTGCTTCTTCACCAGCCTGACTCTCTCCACCAGTCTACCCGAATGACTCCCTGGGGATCTCTCAGGGCAAGGTTTAAAGAAGACTTAGGCACACTGCTGTCTTCAAGAGAGACCTGCTATATGTAGTAGTCTCTCCCCTTGTAAATCCCTGCACCGTGCTGTAGTACTCACATTGTCCTCCTTGCTCCTGCTGCCTCTCTGGAAGGACTCCGTCCAAGCTTCTCCTGTTGTCAGGATCAGGCCACCACCCGAGCCCCAGCCTGAAGCAGCGCCCCACCCCCCCCCCAAACTAGGGTGTTTGCCTCAAGAGCTACCAACAGCCTCATTAGCACTGCATCTCCATCTTCCACCCGATTGTCCTGCCAGCATGACTCATTCATATTAAAGGGTTCACTTAGACACCCGCCAGGCCCACCACCTGGGGATTGGCTAAGCTCCCCTAAATATGTAGAAAAACCCTCCTAGCCTCTGCCCTTCAGCTTCCAGAACATTCTTCAACATTCCAGAACCAGGGGGAGGCACCAGAGAGGTGTCTGTATGAATCAAGCTACCCTGAACTTTAATAACCCTGACCCAGATTCAAAGACTCTAAACAGGGTTTAGACATGAGTCAAAATATATTTTACCTACACTAGTAGCACACTAGAGGGTGCTACACAGTATTGAAAAAAAACATATTAGAGGTGTAAAAAGTACAAAACACATTATAATTATTACAAATACAGGGTGCACAGATTTTTACACACAATAAAGCCTCCTTGACACCTTACCAGCCTACAGAGGATTCCAGGTTTATGAGAACAGTGTCAGACGCTCAGCGTGTACAAAGTAATGACAGGCTGACAGGAGCCTTTGCTGTTCACACGTAGCCGCAGTTACATGCTGTTAAAGTGATTGTAAAGGAAACATTTTTATAAAAAAAAAAAAAAAAAAACACGTCTTACTTACCTACTCTGTGCAGGGGTTTTGCACAGAGCAGCCCTGATCCTCCTCTTCTCGGGTCCCCCACCGGCACTCTGGGCCCCTCTCCCTTGCAAGCCGCTTGCTGTGGGGGCATTCATGTGTGCTCGCTCCTGAGCCGACTCTCTGCATCCATAATACACAGAGAGCATGGCTGAGCCCCATCACCCACTTCTGCCTCACGGCTGTGATTGACAGCAGCGGGAGCCAATGGCTCATGCTGCTGCATCTCAGCTAATCAGGAGGGAGAGACCAGGGTAGAGCCTTGGGTCTCGTGCATGTCGATGGATCGAGATCAGGCTTAGGTAAGTATTGGGGGCTGAGGGGGGAGCTGCACATTGGAAGATTCTTACCTTCATGCATACTATGCATGAAGGTAAATAACCCTCAACCTTTACAACCACTTTAAGGACAGGTGAGCGACCCTGAACGCAGAAAGATACATCCAGGCTTGGACAGCCATCCTTAACCACATGTAATCGCTAGTTGTGCAGCTACATGTGAACACCAACAGCTCCTATCAGCCTGTCATTACTTTGGGAAGGCTGAGCAGCCACCAGTGTTCGCATATAACTGTCATCCCAGCTGCAGAAATCTGCTCATTCTTGTCTCATGATAGGCTTCCTTTAAAGCGGAAGTAAAGTCTTAAAAAATAAATAAATAAAAAATCTGGTCCCTACATGTTAATGTCATAATGTGCTTGTATGCATCGCATACTAGCACATTATGACAGACTTACCTTAAAACCAAGCCCTCCAGAGGCACGCTGTCACCCCTTACATCTTCATCTGGTCTTCCTTCCCATTTTGTGGGCTCTGGCTGTCTGAATGGCCGAGCTGCCATGATATCACTTCTACGCATGGGCACAGGAGCCAAAGCCACAGCACAGCGCTAAGAAGGGACGGCATACTCAGTAAGCCATCCCTTCAGAGCGCAGTGCCCATGCACTGGTGATGTCCCCGGCTGCAAAAATAGTGCAGATCTCCCAAAGGAGGTATTCCTTGTACCTACAGGTAAGCTTTATTATGTGCTTACCTGTAGGTACAAGTCAGCAAGCGGTGTTTACTACCGCTTTAGGATGTGATCAGTCCTGGCTCTTTACAAAGACACAGTGCAGGAAAGAACACTGGGGATTACTGCAATCAGTACAATTTACATACACACCTGTAATACACAGAGGACAACACTTTGGCTACAGAAGCTGCATCATTTCTAGAAACTGCCATGGCTTCTGTCCACTTTGTGAAAAAGTCAGTTACCATTATTACATATGTACTGTCCTGAGAGCTTGGAGGAAATGGCCCTATAACAACCAAAGAGAGAAATATGTCAGAGTATACTGTATATGACACCTACATCATCTGCATATTCCCTATATAACAAAGTGTAGATTTCCATTCTAGTAACCAGAACACTGGACACTATTTGTATATTTAATTGACCACAGAAGCCCAATGTAGCTTCTTAAAAAAAAAAAAAAACCTTAAATCAGAGTTTCACCCAAAAGTGGAACTTCCACTTATCTGATTCCTCCCCCCTCCGGTGCCACTTTAGGCATCTTTCGGGGGGGGGGGGGGGGGTACCTGTTTTTTACAGGTACCCTGTCCCCACTTCCGAGAGACCGGGCCGCGGCAAAGTATGTCAGCAGCTCTGCCCCCCTGCTCCTCCCTCCCCTTCTGCTGGGCCAGTGAGAGAGCGCAGCGCAGTGGGTACCTGGCCATGAAGCCAAATGGCTACACTGCCGAGTTCCCTTACCAGCAATGGCAGCGGCAGCACCCGACCAGCCAATGTACACATGCTGACATCGCTGGACTCCAGGACAGGTAAGTGTCCTAATGTTAAAAGTCAGCAGCTACAGAATTTGTAGCTGCTGACTTTTAATTTTTAAAGGGGCGGGCTGAACTCCTCTTTAAGACCCCTTTTACACATGCGGACCGTTCATTTCATCAGTTCAGTCACTCAAAATGGATGTATTCATCAGGTTTTCATCAGTGCTCATCAGTTTTTCATCAGTTTTTATTACATCCACTACCAATGCAAAAACAGACGAAAAACTGACCATTTGTCAGTTTACATCCTTTTTTTCGTCCGATCCCTTTTTTTTAACGGAAGAAAAATAGAGTTTTGATCAGTTTAAAAAAACAGATGATGAAGGATGTGGAGGTAAACTGATGATCATCCATTTACATCCGTTTTTCCACAGAGGTGCATTGATGTCCGTTTTTCATCCGTCAATGGATGAATGAAAAACGGAACAAACGGACAGCATGTGTGAAAGAAACTGCAAAATTTTCACTGAGATTTTCATAAAGATTATTACGCACGCACATAAATACAAAACTAAGCAGAATCCATGTGTGGTCATTTCTTCTTTTTGTGTTCCTTCAGTTGAGTGGGTCCAAATCACGAAAACTCAACCCCCATTATAATAAAGAGCACAACAGGGGAAGCTACTCTGGAAGCTGTGTGGTCAATCTATGTACTGGGCAATGACATACATATTTACAAAGTGTTTGGTCCTTGACTGCATATCTTTAAGGGCCCATTGGGCACTATAGGGTGCACTGTGGCAACGCAGGCTTAAACATGTGCTGCCAAAATGTATAGCAGCACACCTGTTTATATGCAACACCATTCTTTGCAAATGGTACCCCAAAGCATTGTGCATTGTGGTGCGCTACTTTGTTAAAAAAGGGTCAGGTATCTATTGTGGTGTGTTGTAGCCTATTTGCAATGAATGGGCTGCCTTAACACAACACACATTATTACATGTGCATTAACACCTTGGGTTATTTATGTATCAATGGGCACTTACTGAAAGTGCTGAAAAATACACATTATTTTTTGTACAAATCATTTTGCAGTTTAAGGAGGTTATTAAAAACTCTTATTAAAGAGATTTATTAAAAACTCTTTAATTAAGAGGTTATTAAAAACTAATTTGCCATTTAAATTGGCAGAAGTTGTAATTTTTGTACAAAAAAATAATAATTAAAAAAAAAAAAACAATTCAAAATTTGCTTCCATGCAATTCCAGAGGCCGTGAGTTATTCATACCATGGAATGTTACTCCTAGGACTTCCCACGGATAATCCACTTTCACGGGTTTGAATTTTTTACAGGGGTACTTGTGATATTCAGCGTTCTGACAAGTTTCACATACTTTGATCTGCACCAGGAAACACAGAAATGCAAATAAATAAACCTAACACTATACGCCAATTCTTGGATTTAAAAAGGTAGACTACAGACAAACATGTTTTGTGCTTATATTGATTCAGGGGATACATACCACCTGCTAAACTATTCTACTTTCCAACCTGGCATTTATCTTATGCATCCTATGGCATCTGCCCTGTTTACTAAATCTGTATTGTTGCTGGCATTCTCATCTTCTGAATGAACTGTCCACCTCCACCCAACTTTTTTCCATGGGATGTAAAAACGTACAGGCAAGTGGATTTCTGCAGAATTGAATCCCCAGCTTGGACAGAAAATACTGTAGATTGTCTTTAGAAATGTAGGTTTAAAAGTGAACCTGTACTTTGTCAAAGTACCAGAAAATGCTTGGTACTTGTGGGTATGGGGAGGCATGTCACCCACTGCTCTTCCTGCTACCTTACAGAACTGGTGCTTGGTGACTCACACAAGTCTATCACACAGGGGTATGTACAGAGTCCTCCAGTCCTATGTAAGCTTCAAGTAGTGACTTGGGGTTATATAGGAGAGGAACTCCTTGATCAGAGCAGATAAAAGGAGTAGCAGGGGTGTGAAATGAAGGTAAGTATATGTACTCATTACAGATCATGTGATTGTTCTTTGTCAACTTTTTAAAGGTGAACCAAACCCTTCTATCTTTACAACCAAGGAAGCTGCCATGTTCATTCATTTCTGTTTGACCTGCAGCTGCCATGGTACTGAACACGTGATGTGTGATTTGATGACTTGACAGTTTGTTTGAGCGCAGAAGAAACTGTGACAGTTATTGTTCATTGCATGTCTCAAGTGTAACTGCATAGGGAAACCATTAAATTGGTGGGTTTAGTTCCACTTTAATTTATCACATACTTACCCAATCTATGACATCCTTTACTACACCAAGCCAGTAATATCTTCTTTGAATCCTGTTCACAGTTTTCTTCTGGCCTAAGTGATGGCCAGACTCTGTTAGGTGGCTCTCTAGGAAGATATTATGTCTTTTTTCTGGATCCACAACTACTTCTCTCTTTTCTTCATTTTTTGGGCCAACATAGTACAAGCAGCCGTCTGAACCAAAAAAAAAAAAAAAGAGCAGTTTAGCCAATCCCAGGAACGACTGAATAGTCATGATTACTCTTGCAGGTAAAACAGTAAACATACAGTGCCTTGAAAAAGTATTCATAACCCTTGAAATGTTCCACATTTTGTCATGTTACAACCGAAAAACGTAAATGTATTTTATTGGGATTTTACGTGATAGATTAACACAGAGTGGCACATAATTGCGAAGTGGAAGTAAAATAATATATAGTTTTCAATTTTTTTTACAAATAAATATATGAAAAGTGTGGCGTGCATTTGTATACAGCCCCCTTTACTCTGATACCCCTAACTAAAATCTAGTGAAACCAATTGTCTTCTGAAGTCACCTTATTAGTAAATAGAGTCCACCTGTGTGTAATTTCATTTCAGTATCAATACAGCTGTTCTGTGAAGCCCTCAGAGGTTTGTTAGAGAACCTTAGTTAACAAACAGCATCATAAAGGCCAAGGAACACACCAGACAGGTCAGGGATAAAGTTGTGGAGGAGTTTAAAGCAGGGTTAGGTTATAAAAAAGATATCCCAAGCTTTGAACATCTCATGAAGCACTGTTCAATCCATCATCCAAAAATGGAAAGAGTATGGCACAACTGCAAACCTACCAAGACATGGCCGTCCACCTAAACTGACAGGCCGGGCAAGGAGAGCATTAATCAGAGAAGCAGCCAAGAGGCCCATGGTAACTCTGGAGGAGCTGCAGAGATCCACACCACAGGACAACTATTAGTCGTGGACTCCACAAATCTGGCATTTATGGAAGAGTGGCAAGAAGAAAGCCATTGTTGAAAGAAAGCCATATAAAGTTTCGTTTGCAGTTTGCGAGAAGCCATGTGGGGGACACAGCAAACATGTGGAAGAAGGTGCTCTGGTCAGATGAGACCAAAATTGAAAACACTGCACATTATCCTGAACACACCATCCCCACCGCGAAACATGGTGGTGGCAGCATCATGTTGTGGGGATGCTTTTCTTCAGCAGGGACAGGGAAGCTGGTCAGAGTTGATGGGAAGATGGATGAAGCCAAATATAGGGCAATTTTAGAAGAAAACTTGTTAGAGTCTGCAAAAGACTTTAGACGGGGATGGAGGTTCACCTTCCAGCAGGACAACGACCCTAAACATACAGCCAGAGCTACAATGGAATGGTTTAAGTCAAAGCATATTTATGTGTTAGAATGGCCCAGTCAAAGTCCAGACCTAAATTTAATTGAGAATCTGTGCAAGGGTTGAAAATTGTTGTTCACAGATGCTCTCCATCCAATCTGTCAGAGCTCGAGCTATTTTGCAAAGAAGAATGGGCAAGAATTTCACTCTCTAGATGTGCAAAGCTGGTAGAGACATACCCAAAAAAGACCTGCAGCTGTAATTGCAGTGAAAGGTGGTTCTACAAATGATTGACTCAGGGGGGCAGAATACAAATGCACGCCACATTTTTCACATATTTATTTGTAAAACATTTTGATAACCATTTATCATTTTCCTTCCACTTCGCTATTGTGGGCCACTTTATGGTCTATCACACAAAATCCCCCAAAAAATACATTTATGGTTTTTGTTATAACATGACAACATTTCAAGGGGTATGAATACTTTTTCAAGGCACCGTATATGTAATACCCACTATAGGAATTTACCAGTTTTCTAGCAGTTCCATTTTAAAAAGCAATTTTCAAATATGCTCACACCTATATGAGAGATGGTTTGTAAAATCTGGGGGAATTTTTACAACGGTGGTTGTGGGCGTGGGAAGGAGGACGATTCTGGCAAAAGTAGGACACAGTACTACATCTTACCAAAGGTAAGTAATGTCCCTTGTGCTGATTTTTTATGTTAGTTAAATGTAGGCTCTTCATTTTCCATACAGTATTCCCTTTCACATGTACATCAATTGACTGTCTATCACAGCCACCATTCATCTGTGAAATTTGTGGTATATCACACCTCCCAACTTTTTTGAGATGGGATCGAGGGACACCTATTAGCCAAAGTATGTAAGCATAGGATACACCCCCTGCCACGCCCCCTTAAAGGAGAATTACACAAAAAAAAAAGATTAGTAAAACCCACAAGGGCTTTTTTTTTACCTCTACTATTCCTTTATACTGGCTTTTGAAATTTACAAATGCAGCAATTTAGAAATTAAATGAACGGTTTAGCACTGGAAACACTTTTTGAAAGATAGATAGTGCATTTTATATACAACTCTATAGATCAGATCAAAATGAGGGACAAATGAGGATGAAAGAGCGACATTGTTCCAAATCAGGGACGTTCCCTAATAATCAGAGACAGTTGGGAGCTATGGCATATTCTGAAATATTCAGTCAGATAGACAGTCAGTTGATATATATCTCTGAATGGAATATGAATTATAAGTAGCATGTGTAGGAGAATGCTCTATGGAAAATGAAATCATGTTCTTTGACATGTATCATGTTTGAAGAGTTTGTAACCTACTATGTGATGGTGATTTTATATTAATATTATAAATTAAAAAAAAAAAAAAACTATGATTTCAGACAAATGACTGGATATTGCTTTGAATGTAACACGCTGACACCTCAAAAACCCTGTATGCAGTAACTACGTCGTTTGTATTGTGCAAATAGGATGAGGTGTCTGAAGATTTTGTGGGGGGACCCAATATAGTAACTTTTTCAGGTATAATAAATCAATAACACAGGTATGTGCTCTAGTCTTGTCTACTGTAACTTCCCCACCATGTTCACCCTTCAGTAAGCACAAAACGTCTGAATAAAGTCTGTCCACATTTCTGGTTAAAAACCAGAGGTTTTTTTCGCATGCGTGTGCTGATCTTCTTAATAAGAAAACAGAGAGCATTAAAAAACCCCCAGAGGTTGTAAATCTTCAAATCTGGAAAATTCTGGCTGGAGTTAGAGAAGTAGCACCAGAGTTTAAAAATTGTGGAATCCCTTGGGGGACCAAGTGCATGGAGACAGGGTGACAACTAAGGATGAGCTCAGATATGTCCTAGTCTGAACCCACCTGACTGATACTGCCAGGAAGCTGGAACTGTACTGGGCCCCACAGCCGCACACATAAAAGGAGTGTGTGTACGTCTGGCTGTGGGAAATGCCCCGGCTGCTTATGATTGGCTTTGTATAGTGTCAGCTTTCTTGATGCAGGCACTGCATCATTACACAATATTAGAATACCCTGGTATTACAATATCGTGTAATGATACAATGCCTGCATCAACACATGATACTGTAAGGCCCTTTTCACACTGGCGGAGTTTGCCTGCTCAGCGGGGGATCTCTTCGCTGGACAGGCAGATGACAGGTCTGTCAGACACAGCCCGCTGTCCTCTATGGACTGTCGGGTGGAATTGGACTGCCTGTCCATTTCCATCCAACTGTCACCCGATCCGATCTGCCAGATCAATCCCCATCCATCTGTTTTCAGCAGATAGGATCGGATGTCAGTTGACATCTGCCGCTTCATAGAGTGCAATGGATGAGACCCGATTGGGCCGCCCATGTGTAAGGGGGTCTAAGTCTTTAGGTTTGGGTATGTCAAACTTCTGCCAGCAGTCACATGCCATCACAGTGCAGATTCATTACACTATGTTTATTATTTCCTGGTAGGAAATCTCTGGTGGGTTTGGACTAGGATTCAAACACATTTCAGCTCATCCCTAGTAAGGATGAGCTCAGACGTGTTCGCAAGTCCATGTGCCCACGCCCGCCCGCCAGGAAGCTGACACTCCGCAGCTAGTGAGACATTTCCCAATCTGTGAAGCCGCGGATCGGGAATTGTCTCACTGCCTGTGATTAGCGCTGCGGAGTGTCAGCTTCCTGGCGGGCGCGGGCACGTGGACTTGCGAACACGCCTGAGCTCATCCTTAATCCTTAGTGACAACGAAGTTGCACAACTGAAAGCCAGTTGTCACCCTATAACAGGAAGTGCCTGGACAAGGACCTCATGAAAGTTATTTCTTTAATGAACCTTTTCAAATGAAATGAACATGTTAAAGCGTCTATGAGAGGTTTAGTGATCGGTGGTACGTCTACTCTGGGTGGCACTGCCCCCAGACATAGAAATAATATCATCTGACCTTCTAGGATAAACTTGCGGGCATATCTTTTCAGGTTTTTCTTCTTGATGGAGCAGAAGGAAGATGGAAATGAGCCTTCAGCCAGCAGTCTGTAAATATCTTCCAGCTTATTGGGACTGGACTCCACCACCTCCTCTGCCACCTGAAGGGGCTCCATGGTCAGCCTGGTGCAGCTGTGACATAAGAACCTGGAGATGGGCAGCTGACTGCTAGAGCACCCCCTGATCCTCCATGCTGCCAGCTCCAGGAACTCAATAACTAGGATAGAAAATGTATCAACTGACAGACTACATGGCCCTGCACAGCCTGTCCAAATCCACACAGAGGGAACAGTTTCCTGGGGACTTCATTAACTGTGACACAAGCTAAAGGTCCGGGTCACACTTCTTAACTTCAATACAGCGCACACAGCACTACAGTACAGTACTGCACAGGACAGCTCATGTATTTACAGACAATCCCTAAGTGTGGGCGGGGCGCGTCTGTCACGTGGCCGGAAGTAGAGAGAGGTAGCTGTGTGTGTGGAGGAGTGTGATGGACAGATGTGCGGGCTCCGTCCAGTGACCGCTCTGTACCATGGCACACGGCTCCAGCGGACTCTCCTATTCCTGTGCCTGCTTCTACACTGACAACATTTTCATAGAGCAATACCAAATGCATGTCAGCTTCACAGATGAGGAGAAGTTCACCCAGAAATATCACAAGGTATTCTCCTCCTATTACCTACCACTGCTTTACCACCCTGGAGAATAAAATGGTGCTAGTGGTGACGTTGGTTTACGTCACATGGTATTGGCGCAATGGTTCATCAAGTCAGTAAAAAAGTACACTTGGGAATTTTAGTGCACACAAATGCAATATATTACCTAGTTTTTTTAATAAAAGATGAGATCACATCGATTAGATAGATACCCAACATGTCAACCCTTACAGTTACCTGAGCTGGGAAATGGTGACAACACTCAGTACCCTACATTTTCCATAGGCAAGCTTGAAAAGCGGGGGGGGGGGGGGGGGGGAGCAGGGGTCTGCAAACTTTCTGAACAAAGGGCCAGTGTACTGTCTTTCAGACTTTGAGGGGGCCGGACTGTGGCCAGTGTGAGTAGAAAATGCCCTGACACCAATGGGAGTAAAAATGCCCCATTATTGGCATTAGTGGGAGGAATAGTGCCCCATCATTGGTGACAGTGCAAGGAATAGTGCCCCATCATTGGTGTCAGTGGGAGGAATAGTGCCCCATCATTAGTGTCAGTGCAAGGAATAGTGCCCTATCATTGGTGACAGTGCAAGGAATAGTGCCCCATCATTGGTGTCAGTGCAAGGAATAGTGCCCTATCATTGGTGACAGTGCAAGGAATAGTGCCACATCGGTGACAGTGCAAGGAATAGTGCCCCATCATTGGTGACAGTGCAAGGAATAGTGCCCCATCATTGGTGACAGTGAAAGGAATAGTGCCCCATCATTGGTGACAGTGCAAGGAATAGTGCCACATCAGTGACAGTGCAAGGAATAGTGCCCCATCATTGGTGACAGTGCAAGGAATAGTGCCCCATCATTGGTGACAGTGAAAGGAATAGTGCCCCATCATTGGTGACAGTGCAAGGAATAGTGCCACATCAGTGACAGTGCAAGGAATAGTGCCCCATCATTGGTGACAGTGCAAGGAATAGTGCCCCATCATTGGTGACAGTGAAAGGAATAGTGCCCCATCATTGGTGACAGTGCAAGGAATAGTGCCACATCGGTAACAGTGCAAGGAATAGTGCCCCATCATTGGTGACAGTGCAAGGAATAGTGCCCCATCATTGGTGTCAGTGCAAGGAATAGTGCCCCATCATTGGTGACAGTGAAAGGAATAGTGCCCCATCATTGGTGACAGTGCAAGGAATAGTGCCACATCAGTGACAGTGCAAGGAATAGTGCCCCATCATTAGTTACAGTGCAAGGAATAGTGCCCCATCATTGGTGACAGTGCAAGGAATAGTGCCCCATCATTGGTGTCAGTGGGAGGAATAGTGCCCCATCATTGATGTCTGAGCAAGGAATAGTGCCTCATCAATGGCATTAGTGGGAAGAATAGTGCCCCATTGTTCATATCAAGGAAGAATAGTGCCACATCATTGGTGTCAGTGTAAGGAATAGTGCCCCATCATTGGTGTCAGTGGCAGGAATAGTGTCCCATCATTGGCATCAGTGGGAGGAATAGTGCCTCATTGTTCGTGTCAAGGGAAGAAATGGTGCCCCATCATTGGTATCAGTGGGAGGAATAGTGCCCCATCATTGGTGTCAGTGGCAGGAATAGTGCTCCATCATTGGCATTAGTGGGAGGAATAGTGCCCCATTTATTCGTATCAAGGGAAGAAATGGTGCCCCATCATTTGTATCAATGGAAGGAATAGTGCCCCACGGGCCAGATAAAGACAAGCAAAGGGCCTCATCTGGCCCCCGGGCCATAGTTTGGAGACCTGTGGTTTAGAATTACCCATCAATAATGGGCCTAGAATTGATCTCACTCTGGTGTAGGCACCAATTTTTAACGTATGTCACAAATGAAGTTTACATTTGAGTGGGGGAGGGGGTGACTTGACATTTTTTTTGGGGGGGGGGGGTTAGGTACTTGAGTGCAACACGTTCTTTACCTTTTTTTTCACTAAACTTTATTTTTTGTCATATGGGGGGCCATATATAGTAGCACATAGGAGATTTTTAGACACCCGATGTCTCACCTGTCATCCACTGAAGCTAATGGAACACAGATCACACTCCATTAGCTTTTTCCCCAGCTGCAGTGGCCAGTGAATGTGATAGGCGAAGCCGGAATGGATGTTATGAACTTTGCTTCCAGGCTGTCACTAGGTAATGGAGATCAGAATGGACATTCGCTGGTCTCCCTCTACTCTATCTGGCAGAACCCAGCATGTTGGTGGTACCAGGTCCCATCTCAGACCTCAGGAAACCTGATGGAGGGGCTACACTACCAGAGGTGTGTGGAAGAACAGCTGAATGCTTCCAACTGACAACCGATTATTGACTTATCAGATTTGTGTAAAATCTCTTGCTGCTGCCACTGACAAGTGACATATATCGGTGGGAGTGGAGGGGTTAAAGGGAAGCTGTCATGAGAGAAACATGGAGGCTGCCATGGCTGAACTCATTCTGATCCTTTGTTATTTCTGCACCAGTGACCTAGATTTATTGAGGGGAGTTAGTAAAATCTAGTAAAGTTAGTAAAATTTTCTGGGACAAACTTTGGCTTTGTTTAGTCTTGCGGTTGGGGAGCGGCAATAGGCAGCGGACAGGGGGTGTTTATATGCTGCAGCTGCCATGCTTTATGCCCACAGCAAAGTTCACCCGACACAGTCAAGTAAATGGAGAAGCGCCCAAACGCCCCTCAACTGGGGGGGCGCATTTGTCTGCAAAAATGGGGTTAAAACAGGAGGTGAGGTGGCATCACATCTCTTCCTCAACTCAATGTTCTAGCAAAAAGTAATGATTTTAACTTGAAACCAACACGTGTCAGAAAAAAGGTTTAGTCTTTAAGTGGTTAACTTCCCTCATTTACAGACCGAAGTTCATTCCTTTGATCTAAAGAACAAAACGTTACAATGTTTATAGTTAGCTCAGCCACTGAAGAATGTTGTGAAACTTGGCAGACTGCCTGATTTTTTATTTTTTATTTTTTTTGACAGCTGTCCTGCTTGAGCAGAGAACTGTGCACAGAATCAGGAAAATGCTTTGTTAATCACTTCAATACCAGGCACTTCACCCCCTTCCTGCCCAGGACAATTTTTAGCTTTAAGCGCTGTCGCACTTTGAATGACAATTGCACGGTCATGCAACACTATACCCAAACTAAATTTTTATCATTTTCTTCCCACAAATAGAGCTTTCTTTTGGTGGTATTTGATCACCTCTGCGGTTTTTCATTTTTGTGCTATAAACGAAAAAGGACCAACAATTTTGAAAAAAAAAACTGATGGGCACTGATAGGCGGCAATGATGGGCACTGGATAGGCAGCAATGATGGGCACTGGATAGGCAGCACTGATAAGGAGCTACTGACAGGCATTACTGAGTGATACTGATTGGCACTTTGATGGGGCAGTGATCGGCATTGTTGTGGGCACTGACAGGCGTTTATAGAGGGGCCAGGCTGGCAGATGATGGGCACTGATTGGCAGCTGATGGGCACCTTTTGATGGGGGCTGTGCTGATTATCAGCACAGACACCCCCCCCCCGACAGGGAGAGCCACAGATCAGCTCTCCCTTTCAGCGTGAACCGAGGAAAGCCGATTACCGGCACTTCATGGTTCACACGATGATCAGCTGTGATTGGTCATACCACGATTGGAGTTGCGGCATGTCATACTGACACACAGCACCTCCGATCGTCGCACTGCGTGCTTCCGTGGGCGCGTGTCGGCTCTGTTATCCTGATTATGTCATATGACATCTGATCAGGATAACACAACCACTTTGCCGCCGTCATTTTGCTATAGGGCGGGTGGCAAGTGGTTAAGATCGCGATGGGGAAAGAATCTATTCTTTTAATTGTATTTTAAAGCGGAGTTCCACCCTGAAAAACATTTTTACATTTTCACAGTCCTTTACTAGTAATAAAAAAAATTTGGATTGAAAAAAATTTTTTTACTCACCAGAACCTCCCTGTTGCAATGTAGTGACTCCTAATCTGCCACTTCCGGGTCCGCAGAGCTCCACATCACTTCCTCCCTCGCCTGTGCTATTGGGAAATGTGAGTCATCATTTCCCAGCACTCAGTGGGCAGGAGTATGTAAAAAAAATTGCGTTATTTCCCTATAGGAAATAACGCGATTTAAGGCAGATCTAGCTAGGTAGCCGGAACTCCGCTTTAAGTGTCGCTTCCTTTGGACCCTAAACCTTGTTTGCTTAATCTATTTGACAAGTTTGAATGGGAAAACCGTACTAGGGAGGCTATTACTAGGACCTTATTTCAAGCTTGTAAAATGATAATGCTACACTGGAAATCAGAGACTCCTCCAACGGTTCAAGAGTGGGTGGCTGCTGTGGGAAACACCATTCGAATAGAAAAGCATTAAGGTGAAAAAACACCTGGCAGTGACCCACCCCCCCATTTTACGTACCTGAACCCCCGTATTTCTGTGGGCGGGGACGCGCTGTCCCTCTCTCCATGGGGTTCCGGCTCTTGATTGGATAGATTGATAGCAGCGCAGCCATTGGCTCCCACTGCTGTCAATCAAATCCAATGACACGAGCGCCGGGGGCGGGGCCGAGTCCGGCATTCGTGTTTATGGAAGTAAATGCTGGACTCGGGAGCTTGCCCGCAAGGTAACCCCCTGGGAGAGCGCTTCTCCTAGGGGGTTATCTGATAAGAGGCGGCGCCATGCCCACGAGAACCCCAGAAGACGAGGTTCAGGGCCACTCTGTGCAAAACGAGCTGCACAGTGGAGGTAAGTATGATATGTTTGTTATTTAAAAAAAAACACCGGATGTTTTTTGATGTTTTTACAGCAGCTGTTTTTGGCTGTAGACGTTTTTTTCTACAGTCATTAAACTCTCCATCATGTTATCCTATGTGTCCATGCACACATAGGCTGTTATCAGCAGTTTTGGGCAATGGCGGTTTTGAGCAGTAAAAACAAAAAAAACAAAACTAGTGGCTGATAAACGTTTAAAAACGTCGCTCACTAGCATTTTTTAATGTTTTTGATCCATGAAAAAAAAATGCTAACAGGGAAAAACGCGAATAAACGTTAATAAACGCTAAAAAACACTATTGCAAAAACGTTGAAAAAAGTTGAAAAACTCACTGCAAAGCTACTGAGGTTTTTATAACATTATTTTAACGTCCAGTGTGCATGAGGCCTTACAATCACTTTAATGTGGGCTGATTGTATAAATTGAACTCCATGTGGGCATGTTGGCACAAATCAGGGTTATTTTTGTATAATGTACAGTTTATGTGGCTGGCTATCTGGTTCTTTTGAGCTGTATGTAACCAATAAAGTGTTTTTTGTTTTTGTTTTGTTTTTTAAAACAAAGCCAAAACTCCAGGAATTAGACAAAATCTACCCTTGCAGCCTCGTTAAGTCTAGGGGTACAGAAATTAGGAGAAATACTTACCTTATTCCTCGCTTTAGCAGGGTCCCTCCAGCAGTGTGACTGATCCCCTCTAATGCGCTCCCAGTCACGATCGCACATCTTCCTCCTCCACATACAATGCAGGGTTAATAGCAGGGGTGTCTGAGGAATGATAGAATTCTCTTCCCCATGGACATTTACAGTTTTATACAATTGGTATGTAAAGTGAAAAATCTATTTTTTCTGAAGAATGCTTTGTATAAAGGATGAGTCATGTTATTATGGCAAAGTGGGTTGGCAATTCCTATTAATACTCCACTGTGTCATACAGGCATTGCTGAGCAGAGGATGTCGTACTCCTGAGAAGCTTTCAGAAGTTCTGGAAACGGTATGGTGAAGCAAAAAAAAAAAAAATAATATGTATATATAGCCTATATGCTACATGTGTATATACTGCATGTATGTACTATAGCTGTTATTAAAACACATGTAGTATTGCATGCGACTTTGCTTGACTTAACATGTTTTTTAAAATTTGTAAATAAGATTTCTCCATTTGTGATTTGAATGAAAATCCATAGGTCAGTTCTACCCTAAACTGGAGCTCTGGTAACAGCAGTCTTCATTGACATGAATAGATTTTTAATCTACCATACAGTATGAATGCAGATTAGAACACAGCAAACTGGAATCGCTTATGGTGTGACTAGGCCCTTGCTCTTTCAAAGGGGCGAACTATATAATTTCAGTTTTGGTTAAGATGGATTCCAGGCATGGTACATTTTTACATAGTTACATTAGAGCAGCTTGTATAAAGGTAATTATGTATATACCATACCTAGATGATGCCCCTGAAAGGTGTAAATCACTGTAGTAGACACCGCTACTCACTGATCTCCACTTGCTTCCGTGTCCCGTGCAGATCGATTGTGAACACAGGAGGTTGGGCAGCTCAGCACGGGCACCTTCAGAGAATGCTTTGCATTTTCTGAATGAATGCAAAGTGTTCTCTGATTGGATGTGGGGGAGAGGCAGAGCGGTGATGTTGATTATTGGTTAATGCTCCAGAAATCGAGCTCCAGACAAGCCTATTCTAATTTTGGGCATTTGAGGGAAACCAAGAACCTTCGCGGAGAACACTCTTCGATCCTACCCCAGGGCTTCAACAGGTGACCAAATCCTCCAAAGATGATACCCGATCTCTCAAGGCAGAGCTGTACCCAGTGACAACTGCCTGTTAATCGTGGAGAGGAATCCTTCCATCTATTGGCGATTGAGGTACCATTCACATCAGGGCTGTCTTAGATGGGATTTTCGGAACCTATTACCAACGCTTGCCAACACGCACTCCTAGAGAGAGAGATACAGTATCTCACAAAAGTGAGTACACCCCTCACATTTTTGAAAATATCGTATTCTATCTTTTCATGTGATAACACTAAAGAAATGACACTTTGCTACAATGTAAAGTAGTGAGTGTACAGCTTGTATAAGACCCCATTCACACAGGGGCAACACGACTTGCAGGTCGCCTCAGCGAGGCGACCTGCAAACGACTGCCCGGGCGACTTGCAAAACGACTTCTGTATAGAAGTCTATGCAAGTCGCCCCAAGTCGCCCCCGAAGTCGTACAGGAACCTTTTTCTAAGTCGGAGTGACTTGCGTCGCTCCCCTTAGAACGGTTCCATAGCACAGAACAGGAGGCGACTTGTCAGGCGACTAGGTCGCCTGACAAGTCGTCCCTGTGTGAATGGGCTCTAACAGTGTAAATCTGCTGTCCCCTCAAAACAACTCAACACACAGAAAGCATCTAAATGCACAAAACACTAGAGTTTAAAGATTTATACATTCCAATGGCCAGAATAAATTAAAATTGGCCAATAGAATGCATTAACTGTCAAATGCTAGACACACCTAAACAATTTGTGGCTTTTGTCAAGTTTTTAAGCAGTTTTTTCCTACCTGGAGTTCTGGCAATTAGAGGGGCTTAAACAGATGCCCTGTGTGCCATGAGGCCTTAAGTTTTAAATAAAATGACAGAGTAGAAGATATTATAGTTACTGTATGCTCACTGATGCAAAGTTATAGCTTTACTGTCACATACAATCACACGGAGGGCTAAATCAGCCTTCCTAGATACGGTCTGTTTGGGAATCATTGTTAGGCCTCATGTACACTGCTGCTGCTAAACGAACATTTAGAAGCAGTTGGGTGTTTTTTTCAGCTGCTCCTGAACTCTCCTCTATGTTATCTTATCAGTACATGTACACAGGGTCGTTTACAGTCGTTTCTAGGCAGTTGAGTTTAGAGGCTTTTTTTGGAAAGCAAAAAAAATGGGTTCAGAAGCTGAGTTTAGAGGCATTTTAAGCACCAAACACTTCTAAACGCTACTAAATGCAGTAACTCGCGTTTAGCCGCATTTCATTTACAGGTGTTTTCATTTTGGCTATTTAAAAAAAAAAGAATTTTTTTTTTTTTTTAAATGCTTCTGAACGCAAATGCGCCGCAACGCGGCAAAACGGACGTTTTAAACATGGGTTGCTATCTGTCAAGTTAAATTGTTCAGGAGAGGTTGTAAAAAACTCCCGTGTACATGAAGCCGTATAGTTGCCTGGAGGAACTGCAATACAAAATCTCACCATCAGACGGAGCTCCTGGCCAGGGAAAAGCAGCAATGAGAGTTGTGGGACTGGAAGAATTTTTGCAAAGCAATGATGCTTAGTACCGCAGGAATTTCCATTGTATTTTTGTCAGGGATGTGACATAAAACATAATTCAAGCTAAAAAGATTTTAAAAATGTATTGTTCTAAATGGCATAAAGAAATTAATATTAACAACATGCCTGCATTTTCTATTAAACCACAGTTTTCTCGGTCAGATTAGCCCTCTTGTAAATGTTTTTGCACTTATGCTATTATAATAAGTCCAGTCTGCTAATATGTAGGATATTTGAATTAAAAGTTTAGCTACGGCATACGTTGCTGACTCCTTGGCTTTATATTAGTAGTTCTAGTGCAGTCATATCCATTGAATAGGTTCAGGTTTACTGCCCAGGAACTGGTATGTAGCCTGAAAGTAAAAAATCTTGAGGCTTTTCAGGCAAGTATTTTACTTTTTTCACAGATCACTTTGTGTTATTTTATAGAATTACTATTTCCCCAGGTAAAGAAAGAAGTGGAAAGAAGAATGAAATTAGCTGAGGAGTCTATGCAAAGAAAATCAGAAATTTCCCTCCGTTATAAACCATTGCATCCAGAGTTGTATGTCTTGCAGGTAACACCAAATATAAATTTGCCTCCCAAATTGTAGCATGTTTCCAGAAGTGCTTCATTTCCATGTAAATCCATGCTGTCGCTAAATGCCCAAAAATGTACAGGAGCTTCTTTTTGGCATGATCACGCATTGTTTGGTCCCAATAGACTTCAGTGGGGGAGTATGTAAAAATTGTGCAATTTCCTGCCTAACAAACATCTGTGCCTCCTAGTAAATGCACAAAAAATGCTCACGAATCATAACATGCTCAGGGGTGAATCCAGTAATGAACAGGGGTGGAGAGAGGGGGGACAAATTTTTGCATCCCAATAAATAATATAGTAAAAAGGGCTCATAAAGTGTTAACAGCAAATTTGTGAATATTGGTTAATTATCTCTTTCTTGCCTTTGCTTTTTAAGGAGTCCTTTCTATCAGCAGACTTTTTGGAAGCTGTCCATTTTTGCCAGTCTCCCCATGCTAGTCTGGATGGTCTTTTAAACCTCCTTGATTCCATTCCAGGTATTTATTGTTAATCTAAGTCTCCATAGACTGATTGCATGTAGTAGAAATAAAACAGGCATATGGGCAGAAGATGTTGTGCCCCCGGAAGTTTGCAAAAGTGCTAGGAAAGACACAATGCCAAGCAACAGTGAAGATGCAAGACTTGTTCCTGGCCTTGCTCATTTAAAGTGGAACTGTGAGCAGGCAGGCTTGTTTATTGCAGTTTATTGCAGAAGAAACATGCAGTGCCTCTTCTTTTATAAACTACATATAGATAAAAATAAGAGTGCAGCGCCAGATAAATACTACAAGTGAGTATGATATGTATAATGACACTGTATACAGTATACTACCAGTATAACAATAGTGATCAATAATCCAGTGCAAAAAGAAAGTCAATTGAAAAAAATAGTCCATATGTAAATACTCCATTGGCAGTAAACATGCATATAAAAACACAAAAAATTAGTGACAAATACAGTTCATGAATGAAAATATCCAAAAGAAAGATTTCCAATGCGTGACCCAGGGTCTATGTTTTCCACCACTTGTGCTGCCCGTCACCTTACCAGAAAGCCAGGCTTACCAGAAAGCCTGCGACTGCCCTTACCCAGAAAGCCTGCGACTGCCCTTACAAAACTGTTACTGTGCACTTATAAATACCATATGCGTTTTCAATGTGTTTTTGGTACGTTTTCTGGTTTCCTTACTCCTAGACTGCATTTATGAAACATTGACATGTAATTCAAAAAACGCAGCAAAAACACACCATGGTGCGTTTTTGATGCGTTCCTATTGACTTACAATAGAAGGTGTGTTTTTGGTGTGCTTTTGAAACAGGGCACTAAAGATGCCACATGGAGGACTTTTTAAAATGCAGTGCACCTGAAGCGCAGTGATGTGAACAGTTACATAGGATTTAAAAGGGACTATTTTTCATGGGCTTTTGTCGCACTGTAAGGCTGCTTTTTAGTTCGGCAAAAGCGCACCAGTGTGAACAGAGCCTAAAAAGTGTTCGCTGAAGTTGACTTGAGTGTATCTAAATCTGCTAGTGCATCTAACATTGCCCTCCCCCAAGACTGACAATGCTGCTGTCCAAAGATGTCTCTGTTCCTTCATCCAGATTGAAGGTAGGTGTGTTACTGACCAGATCACCAGGTGAAAACAGAGGGGGGAAAAGCCTAAAAAAAAAGAAAACAAATGCAGCCTAAACATCTAATAATTGATAAGCTGCAATATTTTACATTTATAGTTTTGGGTTTAATACCGCTTTAGGTTTTGTAAAATCCTTGCAGTGTTCCCGAAATTAAAATATGCCTCTATACATTAAACTGTTGTATTTTTTCATAGATAAAAGGATATATCGACTCCCTGTATTTGTTCCACAGTTTTGTAAAGACTTTGTGGAAGAGCTTGAACATTTTGAAAGATCATCATTGGCAAAAGGACGCCCAAACACTATGAATAATTATGGGGTACTTCCAGTTTTATATTTCATGATCAATCTTATGGATTGTAGAGTCTATTGAACGAGTGCCGCCTTGTCATGCACCTGCCACCTCTTATCATTGAGCTGGTCCTTGCCTTTGATACAGGGGTCAGAAATCGAATGACCTCTTTTGAAAGAGTAGTAGTGTCCCTCAAAAATACTATATGTGCTGTACAAGTGACGTTTATAAATATAACAAGTTACAAGGGCCCCAGAGGGTTAAAATCTACTAGGGGGAATGTTCAATGCTGCGGTTGGTGTGTGGTGTGGCCCGGACAGATCTGTGCAGTGCTGATGCACCAATCTTGGTGCATCACACTGTTCCCTTTTTTTTTTATAAAACAAACTTTATTGCGATGTCACACAGACCGCTCATAAAGTTCAAATGCCAGCCACACAATGCGAGGCAGTGAATTGTCTTGCCCTGCACAGTACTCTTTTTCACCGCACACCCCCTGTGACCACTGCAGCACAGTGATGTGAACTGGGCAGATAGGGAGACAAGAAATTTTGCTTTGTCATGTTGTGGGACTGCGCTGAAAGTCCCATCGCATGTGGTGTGAATGTACCCTAAATGGCACTCTACTACCGAAATATATCAACAGAGGAATGGGATGATATTTGCTCCTCACATAGGATTTCACCAATGGTTAGTAACAAATGTATTCAATTGTATTGTATTATACACCAAACATACCTATCTCCTGTTTGACTACATATATGGAATGTATGGCCTTCCCCAAACTGTATACGATATAATGAACCCCAGGCAGATTTCATGCACCTCATTTGGGATTATCAGATTATATATGACTTTTGGCATAAAGGGACACTGTGCTTACTACCTTACTGCAACTCCCTCTTTCCTGTATACCGGACATTTGTTTTTTTGGTATACAAGATGAAATATATTCACCACAACATAATATATATATATATATATATATATATATATATATATATATATATATATATATATATATATATACACACTTTTTGCAGGAAAATGTGTTTATGGCTAACAAAGTCATAGCTATTACATGTCCATCCTTTACTACTGTAGCTCAGTGGAACACATTGCTTATTCAGTTAGAGATACCCTTATGATAAAGCTATATATGTGAACAGGAAATGTTCCCTAAAATTGCATAAAATTTGGGGCCCATTGTGTAACTCTACTTTCACCTTAAGTTTGGGGTGAGCTCCCCAGCCTTATGAATATAACATATCTTGGCAACTTATTTTAGAATTTATGTACAGTGCCTTGAAAAAGTTTTCATACCGTTGAAATTTTCCATTTTGTCATATTACAACCAAAAATGTAAATGTATTTTATTGTGTTTTTTTTTTTGGTGATAGTGAAGTAGAATAGTAAAGTATCGAACCAGGCAGAACTTCAGCAATGCAGGTTTATTAACAGCTGATAACATACAGGTTTATGTTCAAAATATTACAATATACAGGTCTAATGTATACAGTTTCTTACAATGCAAGCATATTAGATATAAATATTCTTATCCTCTACCCCAATTGATATAATTGTGAATTGTTCTTACCTTGAACCAGAATGGGTCTTTACTGCCAATTCTTGGGAACCTCTCACCTGATAGGGACCAGCCGATCTGCCGGTCATCTGGTCCCCTCACAGAGTTCTGGGTTCCAGCTCGACCAAGTTCTTGAGGGAAATTCACCTGAGACCACATTCTGGAACAAGTTAAGAAGTCTTCTCTGACTCGTATGAGGAGACAAGTTAGGACAGATACTTGCCCATTGGTTCTGACCTCTATGACCCGTGCAATAGGGCAGCATACACAGAGTTCAGCCTTATGAGCTCCTATCTGACTTGTCCGAGGGGACAAGTTAGGACAGATACTTGCCCATTGGTTCTGACCTCTATGACCCGTGCAATAGGGCAGCATACATAGAGTTCAGCCTTATGAGCTCCTATCTGACTTGTCCGAGGGGACAAGTTAGGACAGATACTTGCCCATTGGTTCTGACCTCTATGACCCGTGCAATAGGGCAGCATACATAGAGTTCAGCCTTATGAGCTCCTATCTGACTTGTCTGTCTAACAATTGCAGAGCTTGCATTTATATACCATTTCACAAGTCTTATCTCAACTATCTTTCTTACCTATGATTGGTCGCTAAGATCTACATCAAAGTAACCAACCATAAATCTGACACCTGTTCTACAACCAGACAAACTTAATTATTCCCAAAATTCCTATATGTTCATTAAAGTGATTTATAACTGTTTTTGTCCAATTAAAAACACCTGTATAGAGACAGTCTGGCACCCAGCTGTGTTATCAAACTCTCCTTATCTTGATAAGATTTAACTAGCTTTAAGGATTTGCAGATTTACAACTTTGAGACAATTAACTTTCAATAACCCCACCAGATGTTTTATATGTTTCACTATATGCATGTATTTTAACAGTTTTAATGAGGGCACAAGCAGACCTTTGTTTGACCCTGTCAAACTTAATTAATGTTCTGTACATAACTTTCCTGTATTCCACCTAATTATTTTAACCACCTGTTTTCTTATCTGTCTGAGACCATTCTACATAACTTGAATCTATTCTAATGAACTTTCATCCAGTAGACTATCTTAATACATTTTCGAGAACACCTGTTTACAAGTACTTGTCATAAAGCAGAGGTCATTTAAAGTTCAACACTTATAAATGAAGACTTTCTAAATCTATGGAAAACACAGTATACATTATTAAAAGATTAATAATTGTTGCTTTACTTATTGAATAATAATATTGATAAAACCACTACTATATAATAATATGAATAATAATAATAATAATTATTATCAATAAAATATATGCAAATCAATATATACAATATGAAATACATTGGCTAATATGAGATTCCACAACATTTCCCCCCTGTTGAGGCATAAGCCTCACAACAATTACAGTACAGATCACCCACCATGCTCTTCAGAGACCCCATGCACCCAACACTGATCACATAAATTGTCCAAAAAAAATAAAAATAAATCAGTCCAAAAATAAAAATAAATAAATAAATCAGTCCAAAAAATAACACTGCATCTTCTTCTGTAGCTGCAAAGTCCTTCTCCATATGTGGCACGGAAAACATAGTTGTCAGTCTCAGTGGCATTGTGATCATTCTTGCCACAAACTTCTTGCAACAGGCAACAGTTACTCAGCAACATCACATCAAGGATAACAGGGAAGAGGAACAATCCGTTCAGCTAGTGAATGAAAGCCAAGTATGTGGTTCCAGGGACCATTCAGCAGACTCAGTCCCATAAGGCTCTGCCTTTTCCTGCATAGGTCTTTTCAGCTTAGCCAAGTGCTTGATGTTTTTTGGAGAGATCTCCTTCTTCATCATCAGTTGCTGGTCCAGTATCATAGCACAAGCTGCTTTGGATGCTGTAAGACACAAGTTCAGTGCATACCTGTTCTGCAAGGGTACAAGTCTCAGATGTTTCAGTTCCTTCTTTATTGCATGAAATCCTTCCTTTGTAGCAATTACCATTTGTAACAAGTTGCATCATGTCTTCTGCGATCACCCGATATTTGTCTGGATATAAAATACACTTCAAAAATATAGTTATAAAAATAAAAATAAAAATAAAGTCAGTGTCAGGATACAATAGGCCTCTGGCAAGCATTTCAGGGCAACCTACAAAGCAATGGCTCCTACACTCTCATCTTATCTAATAACTTAATTTAGTGTGTTCCTTTTACTTCTACAACATCCGCTAAAATAATATACATGTATCTATATAGTTTTATCATAATACAATACTCTTACAATATTAATAATATTTATTATTATAAATCCCTTGAAGTACATGTTTTCACTACAAAGTATTTTATATAGACTATTCTTTTTACATTTCCCAACCTATACTATTTCCCATACAATAATTGTAAAATTTTTATCATTTGTTAACCTTGACTCCAACTATCAGTCACTATTACCCTGGTCATGTCATACTGTCAATAAAGTCCGTCCAGAAATTTCATTAGTTTTAATTTTGTAGTCTTCCCACAAAGTTTGCTAAACCCAAAACCATTTCACTTTTTGTCCATTTCTGCACATACTATACTGCAGAATATTATACAATAACAGTCAGCATGGGTCTCTTCTGTCAGTCACTGCTATACTGTCTAAGTCAGTAGCCTACCTCTCCTATGTCTTAAAACATGAATTATAAAACAATATCAAGACAAATATGATAACATATCTTTTAAAGCATCAATAGCATACAGTCTTTAGCGATAATGTCATACTCATTACATTACACCTCTCCACTTTTTTTTTTTTTTTTAAGCAAAAAATGATAAAACTATTTGTTTATAATGATTGAACATTTACTCAAAGTGGAACTCTACTCACAAAAATGTGATAAAATAAGGTTCATTAGCAAGAAAAATACATTCCACATTAATTATTATGCTACCATTTTACTGAAACCCATAACCTTTGAGCAGCAGTAGAATTTCAGGCTGTCAGCAGACTGTCCTCTAGATTTTAAGCAGTGCAAAAAAAAAAATAGAGCACAACTGAGCCTGTGTAGAGCAGGGTAGAACAGTGGATTGTAAACAGTATAGGCACTTATGTTTTTTTACTGTGTTTCATAGCTACACCTGCAAAAGGGGTCAGCCTCAAGTAACCCAGCAGGAATTAATTTTCTGACCAAAGTTCCACCTTAAGGTGTTCACAATAATAATACTTATAACATATATAACAAACAAAACAACAGTAAGTCTCTACATACAAAGTATCACATATAATTAATTAGCATTGTCCATTACTGAAATACTTCCAATGTCTTTGTCTGCAACAGTCTCTTGTATGTATTCCACTTGCACTTATGTGAATAACACTCTTGGTAATCTCAGTCAGACTTTGACTACTATAGAAATGGAAAATGTCACTGTCACAAATGTGGATTTAAACTGACACTTGAATTGTGAATTCTTCCACTTCCTTTTATGATCTTTAATGTACTTGCAGTCATCAAGGGTTACTGACAGACATTCCTTTAGTGGCTTTGACTGGAACAAGAGATCACATCTAAAACAAGGATCTGTTTAGAAACAAAATTACACCAATTTGGTTAATTATTTTAAACACATGAACATTTTATCTCCCACTGTACAGCATGAAGTCTAAGCAACTATGATCTGCCTCTAGAACTCCTAAATTTAGTGACAAATATATCCAAAGTTTCATATGGCCCAGCAAATTGTATTTAATTTGGTCTACAACAGCCCATACAACCTATCCACCAATGAATATGAGTGTGGACACAAGGTTCTATCGTCTATGCCAAGCATAGAGCAGAATGGAACTGATTTTTCATAAAATTGGGTACAATTATCTGATATCAGTGCTGAATACACTCCAATCCTGGGAAAAATTTCCCACATCAGACACTTAGCTGTTGTCTCATACATTTGCATGACCATATGAAAAACTGTGATTTACTTTTAAAAGGAGCAGACATTTATTAAACTATATCTATATCTACAGCTTTGTTCTTTCATTGCAATAAAGTCTATATACAGGCACACAAAATAGACTTTGAAGAACTACATTTTGTGAAACTACATTGTGATTGTTCATAATTAAAAAGAAATCAAAATAAAATTACATGGTCACTTGCACACTCTGTTAAATCTAAAGAGGTCAAGAAAATGTGCATTACTATGTCCCTTCCTTAAGAATAATTATATACAAATTTTATTGTTAATTAGATCATATTAATGCAGAGTGACCCTAATCAAAAAAAACTGACTTTGCCACCTGTAGTAGCATAACTAGGAACTTGAATAATAAAAAATCAAAAGGAGTGAAATTTTACAAAGTATAACTTTACATATGAAAACGTGCTGGCTGCTCCTGGAATAAAGAAACAAATTATTTATTTAAGCAAACTAATAATCAACCTGATAATTACTAAATATTGTAATCAGGTAGGACAAAATAAGTTATAGCCAATACCAATAAGGGACCTTGCTCACCAGAGCTTACAAGCTAATATTAAAAATTAAGACTCTAATTATCTAATTCACCCCCCTGTATGTGCTACATATAGCACATATAATAAGATGGTAGCACTGTTACCATGCATCACTCTTCACTATTCTTTTTAGAAAATAATAAACAAATATAAATTTGGAGTTCCCTGTTACCAAATAAATAAAGCCCATTGCTATCTTTGTGAATACTACTAAATAGGCAAATATATAAAGATGACAGTATACATAATACTGTACAATAAGATAGAGACATGACAAAATAAACAAAAGCTACAAGGGAGAATAAGCACCCTACTTACAAGAGTGATACACTAAACATAAAATGCACCTTTCACTACTACAGTCCATAATATAAAAGACAAAATACCTATTATAATCTACAGTTTATATTCTAATAAAAAATCAACAAATGTTTGAGAATAAGAACGTATTCTGAGATTTTATTTATTTTCTGGTCAGCTCATCCAGTTTCTGTCTAAAGGCACCTAAACGTGCCCCTTTATCTCAGTACAGAGCACTGAGATGAGCTGTCACAAAAAGTGATTTAATGTAGTTGTTGCACGTACGTGCAGACAGCTATTTCTAAAATGGTGACTATACTTTTCTGCTCTCCTACACTCATACTGAAAGAAATACATTATCTTGCTTAACATGTAAAACCTACAACTGTAAAATGTTTTTAAGCATGACATTAATTACATTAGCAACATTGAATTTATCTACAGATATTTTCCTTCCAAAAGCAGTATGCTGGATACAAAAAAATATGGGAGAACTTTGTGTCGTAAATTACTTAAAACAAACAACTTTCTTTTTTCTACAGTTTAAATAACTTCTAACTCCCTCAGCTCATTAATGGTGCTATCTAGCTGAGGTACATATTCAAAAGAATATAAAAAAAAATAAAAAATAAAAAATGAATCGTGCCTTCCACACACACACTCACTCACTGCCAATAACATTTAGAACTTTGACGCTAAAGTCAATCAGTCACCATAGATGTATCAATCCCTAGCCTCTCAACGAAAGACACATACAATCATTCACATAGGGATTCATTTTACACCTCATACAAAAAAAAAAAAAAAAAAAACACACACACACACACACACACACATTTAACTCATATAAATATAAATCCTCCTATCAAATACTAATAACAAGTGTCACGAAATCAAAGATATGACACAGAAAGTTCTAATTGTATTTGTATGGAAGATACATACCATTTCCACATTCATCATACACTATGCAGAATTCAGCATCAGTTACATACTTCTTACAATTCACTCATAGAACTAACACATAGGGTCCTTTCACACCAACGTTTTTACAACCACTACAGACTTATTCTAACCTAATTTGGGAGATGATCAGTCTCCCTCACACATACAATATTCCCTAACATTCTACAAACATTACAAATAAATTAACTTACATTTGTGAACATTCATTAACAAAATGTCATTATCTTCTGTTTTCTATATAGCAATACACAGTCACTCCACCTAGCAAAGTATGCATACATATGAACACAAATTCCTGACTATATATAAATATACAAATATTCACAGAATATTAAAACTGACAGCTTAGTTAGTAATTACTTATGGACAGCAGTGCTCAGAGTAAAGCCAATAGGCACCGTACGCGCATACGTCTCCATACCAAAACGCTTGTCTCAAGACACGAAAAACCGCCAAGCCCTGCTTGCCACGGCGATCAGGAATGTCTCAACCTGATCTTAACTCAGTACACAGACCGTTATAACAGATACATATAAACACATACACTTATAGCACAAAGACAATACATACCTTTTGACTTTGTTAACAAATGGAGCTCCAAAACCTTCACCTTATTTACCTGTCAGGACTTACCTTTCCTGACATCAACCTTCTAAACTCATGAGTTTTATTTTACACCACAAAGGTACCTTTTCTACTAGTAGCTACATATCAGTACTGTTTCAGTTTTTTAACTTAGGCTTTCTAGGGATCTGATAACCCCAAAGCTTTCTCCTGATTGATTACCAATCCAGGAAACCAACATGCATGTTACGCAAGTTCTCCAGGGGTCTTTAAGTCCCCAAAACCTCATCCAGACAAAATTTTGCAGTCAAGGTAAACAACATGCATGTTACGCAAGTTCTCCAGGGGTCTTTAAGTCCCCAAAACCTCATCCAGACAAAATTTAGCAGTCAAGGTAAACAACATGCATGTTACGCAAGTTCTCCAGGGGTCTTTAAGTCCCCAAAACCTCATCCAGACTTAAATTCGCAGTCCAGGGAATCAACATGCATGTTACGCAAGTTCTCCAGGGGTCTTTAAGTCCCCAAAACTTCATCCTGACTAATTTTTGCAGTCCAGGTAAACAACATGCATGTTACGCAAGTTCTCCAGGGGTCTTTAAGTCCCCAAAACTTCATCCTGACTAATTTTTGTAGTCCAGGTAAACAACATGCATGTTACGCCTAGGTTTACATAGAGAGTAATTAACCCTCTACAGGGGTACCCCTTCAGAAAAGAAAGAATTGAAAGAAAAGAAAAAGAGAAAAGAGAAAAAAAAAAATAAAAATTAAACAAATAAATAAATAAATACATTTTCTACCCAGGGTATCTCATCCTGTACAACGTACTTTAAGGCACCCACAGTTGAGAAAACCCAACCTGCCATCACAAAGATCTGCCTGGTGGACAGCGATACCCCAACAACAACCACCCGCCCCTCCTAGCGCTAGCAAAACACGGCACAACACAATGCAGAACTAATAATAGGTGTCTGCTAACCTGATATAAATTGCGCAAAATTGTGTTGAGCTCAGTGCCTCACCAGCATGGAGTTAGGCAAGATCGGAGTTGAGGTTATGCTGTCCCCGTACGGGCCACCAAATGAAGTAGAATAGTAAAGTATCGAACCAGGCAGAACTTCAGCAATGCAGGTTTATTAACAGCTGATAACATACAGGTTTATGTTCAAAATATTACAATATACAGGTCTAATGTATACAGTTTCTTACAATGCAAGCATATTAGATATAAATATTCTTATCCTCTACCCCAATTGATATAATTGTGAATTGTTCTTACCTTGAACCAGAATGGGTCTTTACTGCCAATTCTTGGGAACCTCTCACCTGATAGGGACCAGCCGATCTGCCGGTCATCTGGTCCCCTCACAGAGTTCTGGGTTCCAGCTCGACCAAGTTCTTGAGGGAAATTCACCTGAGACCACATTCTGGAACAAGTTAAGAAGTCTTCTCTGACTCGTATGAGGAGACAAGTTAGGACAGATACTTGCCCATTGGTTCTGACCTCTATGACCCGTGCAATAGGGCAGCATACACAGAGTTCAGCCTTATGAGCTCCTATCTGACTTGTCCGAGGGGACAAGTTAGGACAGATACTTGCCCATTGGTTCTGACCTCTATGACCCGTGCAATAGGGCAGCATACATAGAGTTCAGCCTTATGAGCTCCTATCTGACTTGTCCGAGGGGACAAGTTAGGACAGATACTTGCCCATTGGTTCTGACCTCTATGACCCGTGCAATAGGGCAGCATACATAGAGTTCAGCCTTATGAGCTCCTATCTGACTTGTCTGTCTAACAATTGCAGAGCTTGCATTTATATACCATTTCACAAGTCTTATCTCAACTATCTTTCTTACCTATGATTGGTCGCTAAGATCTACATCAAAGTAACCAACCATAAATCTGACACCTGTTCTACAACCAGACAAACTTAATTATTCCCAAAATTCCTATATGTTCATTAAAGTGATTTATAACTGTTTTTGTCCAATTAAAAACACCTGTATAGAGACAGTCTGGCACCCAGCTGTGTTATCAAACTCTCCTTATCTTGATAAGATTTAACTAGCTTTAAGGATTTGCAGATTTACAACTTTGAGACAATTAACTTTCAATAACCCCACCAGATGTTTTATATGTTTCACTATATGCATGTATTTTAACAGTTTTAATGAGGGCACAAGCAGACCTTTGTTTGACCCTGTCAAACTTAATTAATGTTCTGTACATAACTTTCCTGTATTCCACCTAATTATTTTAACCACCTGTTTTCTTATCTGTCTGAGACCATTCTACATAACTTGAATCTATTCTAATGAACTTTCATCCAGTAGACTATCTTAATACATTTTCGAGAACACCTGTTTACAAGTACTTGTCATAAAGCAGAGGTCATTTAAAGTTCAACACTTATAAATGAAGACTTTCTAAATCTATGGAAAACACAGTATACATTATTAAAAGATTAATAATTGTTGCTTTACTTATTGAATAATAATATTGATAAAACCACTACTATATAATAATATGAATAATAATTATTATTATCAATAAAATATATGCAAATCAATATATACAATATGAAATACATTGGCTAATATGAGATTCCACAACAATAGACCAACACAAAGTGGCACATAATTGTGAAGTGGAAGAAAAATTATAAATGTTTTTCCAAATTTTTTACAAATAAATATCTGAAAAGTGTGGGTTGCATTTGTATTCAGCCTCCTTTACTCTGACTAAACCTCTAACTAAAATCTAGTGGAACCAATTGCCTTCAGAAGTCACTTAATTAGTAAATAGAGTCCAACTGTGTGTAATTTAATATCAGTATAAATGCAGCTGTTCTATGAAGCCCTCAGAGGTTTGTTAGAGAACCTTAGTGAACAAACAGCTGCATGAAGGCCAAGGAACACACCAGACAGGCCAGGGATAAAGTTGTGGAGAAGTTTAAAGCAGGGTTAGGTTATAAAAAAATATCCCAAATTTTGAACATCTCATGGAGCACTGTTCAATCCATTATCCGAAAATGGAAAGAGTATGGCACAACTGCAAACCTACCAAGACATGGTCGTCCACCTAAACTGACAGGCTGGGGAAGGAGAGCATTGATCAGAGAAGCAGCCAAGAGGCCTATGGTAACTCTGGAGGAGCTGCAGATCCACAGCTTAGGTGGGAGAATCTGTCCACAGGAAAACTATTACTCTTGCACTCCACCATTCTGGCCTTTGTGGAAGAGTGACAAGAAGAAAGCCGTTGTTGAAAGAAAGCCATAAGAAGTCCCATTTGCAGTTTGCGAGAAGCCATGTAGGGGACACAGCAAACATGTGGAAGAAGGTGCTCTGGTTAGATGAAACCAAAATGTAACTTTTTGGCCTAAAAGCAAAATGCTATGTGTGGCGGAAAACTAACACTGCACATCACCCTGAACGCACCATCCCCACTGAGAAACATGGTGGTGGCAGCATCATGCTGCGGGGATGCTTTTCTTCAGCAGGGACAGGGAAGCTGGTCAGAGTTGATGAGAAGATGGATGGATCCAAATACAGGGCAATCTTAGAAGAAGACCTGTTAGAGTCTGCAAAAGATTAGGGCTGGAGGTTCACCTTCCAGCAGGACAATGACCCTAAACATACAGCCAGAGCTACAATGGAATGGTTTAGATCAAAGCATATTCATGTGTTAGAATGACCCAGTCAAAGTCCAGAGCTTGAACTATTTTTTAAAGAAGAATGGGCAACATTTTCACTCTCTATTTGTGCAAAGCTGGTAGAGACATCCCCAAAAAGACTTGCAGGTGTAATTGCAGCAAAAGGTGGTTCTACATAATATTGACTCAGAGGGGCTGAATACAAATGCAAGCCACACTTTTAAAATATTTATTTGTAAAAAAAATGAAAACCATTTATCATTTTCCTTCCACTTCACAATTATTTACAATTTTTTTGTGTTAGGCTATCACATAAAATCCCAATAGAATACATTTTTGGTTGTAACATGACAAAATGTCAAGGGGTATGAATACTTTTTCAAGGCAGTGTATCTGGAAAAAGCACACAAGAAACAGTCACTGTTCCAGTTCTTTATTAAAAGAGGAATTAAAGTCTTATTTTTTAATTGTACCTACAGGTAAGTCCAGGTCAGCAACCACTTTCCACTTAAGGGCTGGATTCAGTGTATGTGAAAACATGGAGGGCAGCATTCACCTGCTAATAAATTAAGATAATAATAATCCTAACATAGTAATAATAACAGCACAGGTTTACCTCACTTTAAGGTGCTTCACTAATACAAAGCCAGTTCACCTTGAGGAAGAATGTGGCTGGGGATTCGGATTTTACTGCCCCCTCCCCCATCCTGGCACCCAAGGGTGGCTGACGCCAACCCTGCCAGCCAGCATGGTCTAGAGATGGGGTTCCTTTCCCTAGGGGAGATGGGGGGCCTCGTCCCCAGGGGTGATGGCTGGCCTCGTCCCCAGGGGTGATGGGGTCCCTGTCCCCAGGAGAGATGGGGTCCCTGTCCCCAGGGGGGAGGGTGTCCCTAATAGGGTCTGCCCTCATAGTATCCTCTGTCCCCATGTCCCCATAGTGTCCTCTGCCCCCATAGTGTCTTCTGTCCTCTGCCCCTGTAGTGTCCTCTGCCCCCATAGTGTCCTTTGTCCTCTGCCCCCCCTGCAACCCACCCCACAGACACAAAAACACACAATGTGTAGGTAGAACTCTCCTACCTTACACAGGTGTAGAGCACAGCGGTGAGCGGCTGGTATCACAGGGCTGGATGGGGGCGGGAACTGCTGAAGTTAACTTTTTACATCAACAGGCTGGTGATTGGTTGCTAGGATCGCCCGGCTACCAATCACCTGCTGTGTAATGTAAAAAGTTAACTTCAGCGGTTCCCGCCCCCATCCGGCCCTGTGATACCAGCCACTAGCTGGTGTCCAATGAAGAGGACAGCGGTGAACATGTCCACAGTCTGGGTGCCCCTGAATTAATTACGGGCACTGACGGGCTGGACAATTAGCGGTGGCGGGTTGCCGACCCCTGGGTAAGCCTATAATAAGGTTTGTGCTTGTGCGGGCGCCACTGTAGGGTTTCGTTCTAAGGTAAGTATTTAATAAAGAGCTAGTATGAGATGCATACTAGCTCATTATGCCTTTGTGTTACAGGTTTTTTTTCTCTAGGTTTTTTAATAAATATACTGAGGTTCCAGAAAAAAAAGTAAAAAATAAAAGAACTTTAGTTACAGCAACTGGCAGGTACCAAGGATTAATATACATATGGTGATGACTAAGTGCTAAAGTTAGTGGCATTTACTGTAGTCATGTACACTAGTTGCAGAATTTTTATGCATTCATTCTATAAACATTGGTTATAATTTCCAAGCTACTTTTCTTGTTGCATTAGTTTTCCCTGACACGCCAAAGACATAAGGATTTTTTTAGAACTTAGCAGCAGGCCAGGACCTCAAAAACCTCAAAATGTAAGTTTGGTGCAACAGAAACATTAAACCGTATCTCTAGGCAAAACTTTTTTTTTTTTTTAGCTTTGGACGGAGTTGGGAAGGTTTAGACTTTTTGTCACTGCCTTATTTGTCTTGGTGACCATTTTCCCAGAAATAAAGTGAGGGGAAATCCAAAAATGTAGAGTTACCCAGAACAAGAAGTAAGAGCAAGTAAGAACTACATGAACTTTATCTCATCAGGAACGGAATACTGTAACAACTTAGAAAGTGATATTTGTCCTTTAAGGCGTAGGTGGGCGTAGTGGAAACGCAAACAGAAATGCAAAAAAAAAGTGGAAAAAAGTGCTGGAACTCACTTGCAGTGCCATTATTTCTTAATGGCACTCCAAATGTAGTAGCAGTTGCGCTTTTTGCCCCGTGATTGCACAAAAACATGCAAAGCAAAACACACTCGGCTCATGTAAAGTTTGAGTGATTTTGGATCAGAGGGAGGCCCATTAAAATAATTGCTGCCACTCCAAAAATGCACTAAAAAAAGCCCCAAAAATGTCTAAACGCACCTATACACAAAAATGTTATACGGTGGCCAGAAAAAAATGACTATTCTAGCCAATAGAATCAGTTTACACTCATACGAATCTTAACGCAATATGCATGTATATGCGCAAAAAAAAAAAAAAGCCAGCATTAGAGGCATTTTTTTCTGGTAGCATATTTGGAGCATTTTTTCATACATCTGTGTTCACAAGGCCAAAATCCGTTTGTACAGTGGATTTATTTGTTTTCTCTGCCCATAGGTCCTTCTGAATGAACTTGGCTTCGATGATTCGCTCATTACTCCCTTGCGTGAGAAATACCTCCGGCCTTTGGTTTCTGTCTTATATCCAGACTGGGGAGGCAGCTGCCTGGACAGCCACAAAGCCTTTGTAGTACAGTACTCCTTGGATAAAGACTTGGATCTCAGCTGTCATTACGATAACTCTGAGGTTACTCTGAATGTTTCCCTGGGGAAAGAGTTCACTGATGGAAACCTTTATTTTTCAGAAATGAGAGAGGTAAAACTCCTGCTAAACTATCTTTGCAGTTCATTTTTTTTTTTTATACAGAACAGTTCAGAAAGTGTGTATCCTTAATCCTTTAGATATGGTAGCGCTGACTCTGCCTGTGCTCCATTGTGGTTGCAGAGATAGACTTTACTTGTCGCTGTGTGATTTACTTTTTTTCCCTGGTCATTGTAGCTTTCCTTCTCTCAGGGCCGTGTTGTGTTGCACTGTGTGTATGGTGCTTTGTGCACTGTGTTCTCTATTAGGATTGTACTTGCAGGTTATGTCACATCTTTGCAGTACTACTACTGCCACCCAATTGTAGATGCCTCCAGCCTGCTGTAATACCAGCTATAATCATCTTGTATGCTGAGTGATATAACTAGTATAGAGGCAGAGCCGCCCACTCTGTGTAAATAGACGTAGATATTGGGGCTCGTAAGCGAGCACACATGGGTGCCTCCATGGAAAGTGGCTTTCCATGGGGGGCGCTTGCCAAAGAGGTGGAGCCTGGAGTGCCAGCGGGGGATCCCAGAAGAGGAGGATAAGGGCTGCTCTGGGCAAAACCATTGCACAGAGCTGGTAAGCATACCATGTTTGGTATTTTAATTTGAAAACAATGAAGCTTTAATGTCGCTTTAAGCCTTCACATTTAAACAAAAAATAAATAAACATGTTATACAGTTGTGCTCATAAGTTTACATACCCTGGCAGAATTTATGATTTCTTGGCCATTTCTTAAAGAATATGAATGATAACACAAAAACGTTTCTTTCACTCATGGTTTAGTGTTTGGCGGAAACCATTTATTATCAATCAGCTGTGTTTACTCTTTTTAAATCATAATGACAACAGAAACTACCCAAATGGCCCTGATCAAAAGTTTACATACCCTGGTGTTTTGACCTGATAACATGCACACAAGTTGACATAAAGGGGTTTGAATGGCTATTAAAGGTAAACATCCTCACCTGTGATCTGTTTGCTTGTAATTAGTTTGTGTGTATAAAAGGTCAATGAGTTTCTGGACTCCTGACAGACCCTTGCATCTTTCATCCAGCGCTGCACTGACGTTTCTGGATTCTGAGTTATGGGGAAAGCAAAAGAATTGTCAAAGGATCTGCGGGAAAAGGTAGTTGAACTGTATAAAACAGGAAAGGGATATAAAAAGATATCCAGGGAATTAAGAATGGCAATCAACAGTGTTTAAACTCTAATCGAGAAGTGCAAATGAGGGGTTCTGTTAAAACCAAGAAATGTTTTTGTGTTATTCATATTCTCTGAAAAATGGCCAAGAACTCATAAATTCTGCCAGTATGTAAACTTATGCACACAACTGTACTTACCCCTTCTGGCTCCTCCCCCCTGCTGAGTACCCCCCTAGCAATCTGCTTGCTAAGGGAGGAGGCACTGTTGGTGCTCGCTTCTGAGCCCAGCCCCCCACTCCCTTGTCATAGAATTTGTTTGACAGCAGCAGGAGCCAATGGCTCCCGCTGTTATGAATCTGCCCTGTGGGGAGGGAGACTGCGGAGGGAGCCGCTGCTCTCGTGCACAGCACTGGATCAAGATTGGGCTCAGGTAAGCATATGGGGGGCTGGGGGGTATCCTTATTACAAAAAATTACCTTAATGCAGAGAAAGCAGTAAAGTAAAGAACATTAAACCATTTGTTACCCCAACACTTCATATTCCTGATATGTGCCTGCTGTACCTTGTACTTGTATGAGAAAGTACCTTGTTCCCTTTGTATCACTTCCTTTGTGTGAAATCCCTGGTGTTCCTGCCAGTCCCTCTGCTTTCCCATTAAAAACTGACCACACTAAGCAGGAGAGCACACCATAGTCAGTTCTCTAGCTGTGCTGGGAACTTGGTGTGCTCTCCTTCTATATCAGACTTGTCCTGACATGCCCCCGCTACACAGCTATTCACTGGGAAGCTCAATGCGCTGTTGCTTCTCTTCCCCTCAAAGACTAGTTTTGTGACACGCCAACAGATGGCAGCACAATGCTGCATGCAGTCACAGGGAGCACCGACCTTCCTAGGTCGGTGTGCCAAAAGACATCATCCTGTGTACTTCGGGAGCTGTGCAACTGATGCTATTCTGACCACGTGTGTTACCATACCTGCTATTTCGTTATCGACAGCAAGTTAGATCAAAAAGATGCTGCAATGAGGCGTTCAGGGTGTTTTGAGAGGCACGTGCGATTGTTCTGCGACGATCACCATGCACAAGTTGCTGAATGGTTTCGACATTTTCGGGGGTTGAGCTTGTAGAAAGTCTTCCTGATCTCTCGCCGTCTTCCAGTGATGTTCTTTCGCTCTTGAAGCACATGTGCTACTCAAAACATTTCGAACGGCTCATTGCAACATCGCTATAAACTTGCCAATCATGTCAAATGTCTCTGTGCCAGATTTGCCCAGTTTCACATTTGCTCTATGTTCTAACTTGCTGTTGCTGATAAAATAGCAGACGTGGTAACGCACATGGTCAGAATAGCACCAGTTGCACAGCCCCCAATGTACACAGGACAATGTCTTTTGGCACACTAACTTATGAAGGTGCTCCCTGTGACTGTCTGTGTAGCCTTGTTCTGCCATTTGTTGGCGTGTTACGAAACTAGTCTTGAAACTTTTTGATACCATCTGGTAGAAGTGCCCACTACTACAGTGATTGTCAGCTTCCTCAGAAGATATAGCCACAAAAATGATCAGGTGCCTATTGGAAGGGACAACAGTTGTAGAGAGAATGACAATCCAGCGGACCTTAGCTGCTAGGACATACTCCTGGGGAGAAGAACCATGAAAACAAGCTGCAAAAAAAGTCCATAAAGTGCTTAGGTCCAGGTATAGCTGTATTACCTGTGTAATACCTTGGCATAAACTATTGAAGTACCACTACCAGAATTGTAGTTAATGACTTGACAAGGCGCAGGAGCGTGAAACGTCGTCATAGCAACAGGACCAACACTATTGGCTTGCTCTCCAAGTGTTCTCTCCTCCTTGGCTTCTGCTTCCGTCCACTGGTGCAGCGAGTGACATCATCGCTAGACGCCGATTCCAACGCTGTCTCCACGGGGAGATTTGTCACAGCCTATGGTTGTTTCCTCCCCAGCACCGCGCATGGCATTTCCATACACTGACTCTCTCGTAACCCCTGGATTCCCCTGCTTAGTCCAGCTGACACACACCTGTGCTGGAGCTTGCGAGTATTGAGACACATCCCAGACGTCTCCAACTGCGGACAAGTAAGCACAGTTTAGCCACAAAGGTTGTTTATATCATCTGACACCAGTGTTTGCATGGCTTTTTTATCTCAATGACTTTTTATCTCAATAAGGCCTGGTTCATACCTATGCAGATTGCAGTTTGCATATTCCAGGTGCATTTTGCATTTTTCAATACACGATTTTGATTGAAGTCTATGGAACCAAAAACCAGAAAAAAGTCCCTGGCCCTTTCCATAAAATGCAAAGATGTGAACGTGACCCATAGGAAACCATGTTAAATGGACTGTAGTGTGTTTCTGCAAAACTGTAAATACACTAAAAAATGCATTGGTGTAAACTACAATTCTTGTTTAAGAAACTTGTACTTCAGTAGTTTATTACACAGGTAATAAAACTATACCTGGACCTAAACTCTTTATGGACTTTTTTTGCAGCCCGTTTTCCTCAGAAGATATGCATTTCGCATTATACCAGGCTGGACCAATGTTAGTATGCAATAAAGATCATAGCTTTAACCCTTTCGCTGCCAGGTCAGTACGTCCTACGAACCTGACAGCAGGGGGTTTCACATACAATCTGATGGCTGCAGCGCCAGGATCATGTGTAAAACTGAAAAGCAGACTCCTGCCTGTCAGGTGGAAGCATGTGGGTGGTTGCATCCCCCTGTAACTGAGCCCCTACCTCAGCGCGTGCCTCTGCCACGTTGCCCGTCTGCGGGCCCGTGACATGGCAGGTGCTGGCGGGTGGAGGGAAGAGAGCGGCCACACGTCCGCTCTCCTCCCCTTCTTGTTGGTGACCTGGAAAACGATGTGTATGACATCACTTCCGGGTCACCCTGTCCCTTTCCCCGGCTAGCATAGCCGGGAAGGAATGTATTGCAATACAATCTGCATTGCAGTACATTCAGTTTTACATTCTTTTAAACCCTGCATGTCTCATTAGAGAGAACCTGTCACCAAATAATCCTCACATAGGAATCTCTTTGTCCCCTATGTGATAAAAAAAAAAAAAAGTTTTAATTGTAAAAAGAATAAAGCACATAAAATCCCACCCCAAAACATTGGGGTCACTCCCACATACAGTATATGCACGTACAAACATAAACGCACATGTTGGGGGCGCCTGATGAAATACCTATGTTAAATATTGCCGCACACGCCAGATTGAGAGCAATAATGCTAGCACAAGACATCCTCCAAAACACTAAACTGATGACCTATAGGGGACTTTTGAAGCGTCCCCTATAGAAAATATAGGGTACTGAAGTTTGTCGCCATTTGACGGGTGCACACAAATTCAAGGTTTGGCATGTTGGGTATCTATTTACTCGGTACAACCTCGTCTTTTATATTTTACCAAAAATTTGGGTAATTTATTACATTTGTTTGCCCTAAAGTTCACCTCAGTGTGTTTTTTACTGAAATATTGTGTTTCCTAGACCTTTGCAGCAATATCGTGTGATATAAAAATTTGGAACTACCAATATTCTATTCTCTGTCTGCTTTCAGAAACGATATCATGTCTGGGGGTTTTATGTAATTTTCAGGCCTAAAATGTTTTTTTAAACATGTGCAAAAAATGCAAAAAACGACTCTGGCAACGAAAAGGACAACGTGTATATAAACAATATTGTATAAAATGTATGGCAATATTTTTAATCTGCTTAGGTCTAACACAAAAATGTTCTACTTTTTCCAATGCTGCGTACAACCTCATCCGAATGTGAGGAATAATTTGGTCCTGTGTTGGCTCATAAATATATTCTTCCACCAGATTTATGTGGAATTCTTTCCAAATTGTTTAATATGGTTGTAACGTGTGTGGCCACTTTTACTGGATTTCAGCTGCTGATTTCAGACCAGGAGAAGATGGGAGGGAAAATCTCCACAGTGGCGAAACAAAATAAAAAAAAAAAACATTATAGCCTGCTATTTGTAATTAAATATCAGTTTTCATTCTAATGACCCTGGTAAATGGATGGAGAAGTTTTTTTGTACTGCTAATTAGAGGCAGATAGGTATCGGTTTTCATTGAATCAAACTGCTAAAGGATGATGGGCTCATATAGGTTATTTCTTCTTCTTTTCAGTATTAGGTTACCAATTCTGAATGCTAAATCTCTAAACTGACTATAGTAAAAATCATTTGTCTTCCATTCAGGTTCCAGTCAACGAAAGAAGATATACAGAAGTTGAGCATCTTATTGGTCAGGGAATTTTGCACAGGGGGCAGCAAATACATGGAGCCCTCCCGATTACTTCAGGAGAACGGTGGAATCTTATATTATGGATGAGAGCGTCATCAGTACGTAACACATGTTGTCCCATGTGTGACAAGGAGCCTAAGCTTATAGAGACTGTTGGACAAGGAGATGGATTTACACTGACCGAAAAAGAAATCAAGATGGACACAGTAGATGTGTGTGCTGTATTGTAAAATTATTGTACAGAATAAAATATTTTTATCTCAACATTGTAAGCTTTTATCATGGTTTATTAATCTGTTCATACATACATAAATGCACAGAGGTGTTTTCAAAGTGCAGTAGGCTTGTTTAAAGATCATAAGTTGGGCTGCCTTCCTCGAAAGAAAAACTGAAGCCTCATTCACACTGGTCTTGGTGGTTCTGCGTTCAGATGTAATGGAGGGCCATTTCACATGCTCCGATATCCAAAACTGATACCTTTGCAGTGCGATTTAAGCCCATACAAAATAAATGGCCTCGAATCTCACTGCAAAAAATTGCATGCGATTTGAACAGGAATGTGGCGCGATTCCTGTCCAAATCGCATGCAGTTTCCCGCAACGCTCCTGTGTGAACCCAGGCTTGTCATAGTGACTTCAGCCTGGGTTCAAACAGGAGCAGTGCAGGAAACAGCATGTGATTCAGCCAGGAATCGCACTGCATTCCTGTTCAAATTGCATGCGATTATTTGCAGTACGATTTGAGCATATTCATTTTGTTTGGGCTCAAATCGCACAGCAAAGTTATCGGTACTCAGTATTGGCGAGTACTTGACCGAAAGTATCGGTACTGGTACTCATCGGTAAAAAGAAAAAAAACAGTATCGTTGCGACCCTACTAAACACACCAAAATATAAACAACTGTAATGAAGAAAGAGGGGAGAAAATTACCCGGTTTGGAAAGGGCTGGGTAACAAAAGGGGGTTACTATTAGCAACAAAAATAGATCAAAACGAATTCTATCAAAAAGTATCAAATTTATTGATTAAAATTAATCAAGTCATCTTTTTCATTAGTCAAACAGTTCATTTTAGACACATTGATGTATTCCATAAAAAAACAATTAATCACAGTATGGTATTAGGCAAGTAACCATGTATCAAAATTCGACAGACAAGACAACACACACAACGTACATGTCGTATACTTTGTGTGTGTTGTCTTGTCTGTCGAATTTTGATATATGGTTACTTCATTATATGCGCATGGTTACAGCAACAACACCATCCTAGGTGAATGATCAGTGGCTGGTCACCTAATATATCTGACCACCTACCTGTGATTTGCTTGCTTGAACCCCTTTTTTTTCTCTCCCTCCCCCCAATTTTTTCATATTAACAAGTGTATCAACTGGAGAGTGTCTAGCCGAGGTCGTCCCACGCATGCCGAGATCGGTGTCTTGGCAGTTGTAATACTATGCACTCTTGTCTTTTCCATTTTTGTAAATACTTGTCTGTTTTTAATAAAAATAAACTTTTATGGTATAACACTACTGCGGCTCCTTTTGGCTTCTCTTTGGAGGAATACTGAGAGCTTCTTACCTGGTATATGGTGGCTGCTGGAGGTCGCATGGCTGATTACTATATAGCCAGCGATTTTTAAAGACATATACACAAGCGCCTATTGCTCTGGAAAGAGGCAGAATATTTGTAGTGGAGGAATCACTGGAAAACACTTGTATGCATTGTGTCTTTTCACAAGAATCATCAGGATTTATAAGGACTGAGCACCTTTGAGCACTTTTGTGGATTTAATCTGAGAGCCCTTGCACACTGGGGCGGGGGGCGGCGTCGGCGGTAAAACGCCGCTATTATTAGCGGCGTTTTACCGTCGGTATGCGGCCGCTAGCGGGGCGGTTTTACCCCCCGCTAGCGGCCGAGAAAGGGTTAAATACCACCGCAAAGCGCCTCTGCAGAGGCGCATTGCCGGCGGTATAGCCGCGCCGTCCCATTGATTTCAATGGGCAGGAGCGGTAAAGGAGCAGTGGCGTCTCAAATTTAGGGGGGGCACATGGGGGGACAGGGACAAAATATATATATATCCTGAATATCCTGGGACCCTTTACTACGACCCCACAACGGGCCCTTTCACATGTTCTGCAGTGAGCTCCCTTCCTACTGTATTGGGGTCCCCCAGGGTGGCAGAAAACAAGAGATATATGTCACCAGCATATCAAGAAAATATAAGGATCCAAAGCAGTGGGAGAATTATCAGGGTTGCAAAGGTTGTCTTGCCTCCGGGCCCTGGTGTTCTGCCACTGTGGGGTTCCCCAGCCTCCTCTTGCTGTCCTGCCCCTGCTATTGACAGCTCTGGTCTGGCATCTCTTGGAATTTACAGGCTGGTCCTCCTGTCCTAAGGACGGGAGAAATCAGTCTGTTTTTTCAGTAACTGAAAGTCCTGGTGGAGTCCTTCCTGCAACTCGCTCTTCTCCCTGCCAATGAGGATGCAGGTGAAGGAGCAGATCAGGCGGCCGTGGTTGTGTGAACGCTCGCATTACGCAGTGTCAGCGAGCAGGGGAGGGGGGAGGAATCACCCGCAGGAGCTGACTGGGGACTCTCTCCCTCTTAGACATTGATTTTAAAGTGTCGCCTACGGAGATTTGTGGGTACCATAGTTTGTTGCCATTTTACAGGCATGCAAATGTTAAATCTTGGTATCTATTTACTTGGCACAATATCATATTTTGTAGTTTTTCAAAAAAACGGGTATTATATTGTGTTTGTGTGCCCTCAAAACTATTAAAGTGTATTTTATCTTGAAAATTTGCTTTGTATACAATTCTACAATAAACCTTTATTGTGGGGGAAAAAAAATAAAAAAAATTGTGTTTGATAAACGGCTGTTCAAATACAGTGCAACATAACAAAAACTGCAACAATCGCCATTTTATTCTCCAGGGCTTCTGCTTTCAGAAAATATATAATGGTTGCGGCTTCGAAGTAATTTTCTAGCAAAAAAAAATGCTGATTTTAACATGTATGTGAGAAATAACAGAATTAGCAAGTAGTTAATAATAATGATGATATTTTTCACATACTAATATAAGTAACTGCTTTGATCTTGATATCAGCTACCTTTAACCCCCGGCTTGCTTTAAGTTCAGATTTGAAAGGAAGTTGGAGGAGGCCCAGAGCAATAAAAGCTACTTGTTTACCTTAAGGTGTCAGTAAATGCTAACTTGAACACCTCTTAAAAACTGCATACCCCGTATAAAACATATCTGTGTACTGAACCTATTTTTAAACTTCTTCGGTCCAGGAACGTGATCCTGCAGCTCTGGGTCCCTTGTGTAAAGCTGGCCATACACCTACAGATTTTCTATGGTTAGATGGAAAGTGCAACAGATTTCTCCCGCTGGCTCTCCACCTAAACAATGCCTGCACCCAATCAGAATGTTCAGGTATTGTGAGAGCCAGCGGGGCCGAATAGCAAGATATGGCAGCTTGGGCCAGTGGGAGATTATTCAATCCACACAGTTCAGCGTAGATGGAGGAATCTGTTCCACTTTTTCCATCTGACCATAGAAAATCTGCAGATAATCTATAGGTGTATGGCCAGTCTAAGGGAGAGCTTAACAGCAGCTGTGAATTCCCATAGATTTCCATGTCCTAGCCGTTGACCTCCTCCTCTTCCCTGCAGCAGTTGCTCGCTGCGTAGGGGAGGCAGAGCTGCTGGATCACATGACCAGAATGGAGTGGATTAAAAATAGGTAAGTACGCACTTTTTTTTTATACAGGTTAGACAAAAAAGGTAGACTTACCATCTCATCCATTTAAAAGTGAACATCTATTAATTACACAGGTTCTGTGGCTGATTAAGGTGGTAATTAAACTAAGTGTTCATATTAGGGGTGCTGAAATTAATCGTTGCATCGATGCATCGCGATTCGGGTGTCCCCGATGCGACATCGATGCATATGGACCGGAAAATCGATTGCGGGTGACGTCATGATGACTAGCCCCGCCCCTCCCGGGAAAGCGCTCGGAGCGTATTTTTAAAATTGCTTTCTTTTAATAAATGCTGTGTTACAATGGATGATGTGCCCCGCTGTATGTGCTTTTTAAAAAACTATGTCACTTCATACTGAATTTCACAGTAGTACGGAATATCCCACTCATGTGACTCCCGGCCCGGCCCGCCCCCGTTTGACGGGCACAGTGGCTGCATTTGATGGGCACAGTGGCTGCGTTTGACGGGCACAGGTGGCTGCGTTTGATGTGGCTGCGTTTGACAGGCACAGGTGGCTGCGTTTGATGGGCACAGTGGCTGCGTTTGACGGGCACAGGTGGCTGCGTTTGATGGGCACAAGTGGCTGCGTTTGACGGGCACAGGTGGCTGTGTTTGACGGGCACAAGTGGTTGCGTTTGACAGGCACAACTGGCTGCGTTTGACAGGCACAGGTGGCTGCTTTTGACGGGCACAAGTGGCTGCGTTTGACGGGCACAGGTGGCTGCGTTTGACAGGCACAGGTGGCTGCGTTTGACGGGCACAGGTGGCTGCGTTTGACGGGCACAGGTGGCTGCGTTTGACGGGCACAGGTGGCTGTGTTTGACGGGTACAACTAGCTGTGTTTGACGGGCACAGGTGGCTGCGCTTGACGGGCACAAGTGGCTGCGTTTGACCAACTGGGAACTGTGAGGTGTCCCAGAAGATTGCAGGGTGGAAGGGCCGCCTAGGTGGCCCAAGCGGAAGTGGGAGCTCGTCGGTAATCGTGATGCATCGCGGAATCGAATCAAATACCAGATAATCGTAATCGAATCGAATCGTGAGACCAGTGAAGATGCGCACCCCTAGTTCATATGTGTTCGGGATGAGGTGGCAGCCCTAGAAGGAGGAAATTTTTTTTTAATACTAACCACTTGCCAACCGCCTCACGTATGAGTACAGCATCAGAGTGGCTCTCCTGTGCCGGATCCCGTACCTACTATGTGATCCAGCACATCCAGGTAAGAGGTGTGCCACCAGCACGCCCGCTGTGCTGTGATAAGACACAGCACAAGCTGATCAGCGTGTGCCAGTCAATGGATGACCGTCGGCACCCGCTGATCAGCAAGGAGGAAGACAGAACAGTCTCTGTGTATATAAACAATACAGAGCTCTGACCTGTCAGCTGAAATGTGCTGGTTTTTGTTTCCCTGCAAAAGCAAAGAATAAAAACCAGCACATCCCTTAGAAAAAGCACCTCACTGTAAACACCCTACATGTTAACCCTTCACAGCCAGTGTCATTAATACAGTGACAGTGCATATTTTTAGCCATGACCACTGTATTAGTGACACTGGTCCCCACAAGGTGTCAGTGTCTGGCTGCCCGTCATACTATTGCAGTCCTGTCTAAAAGTCTCTGATCGCCACCATTACTAGTATAAATAAATGGAAATTCCAGTATACATACACCATAGTTTGTAGACGCTATAACGTTTGCGTAAACCAACCAATATACGTTTATTGGGATTTTTTAACCAAAAATATATGTAGATTACATATTGGCTTAAATTTATGAAGAAATTTGATTTTTTTACCTTTTTTTTTGTAGAATATGTTTTAATAGCAGAAAGTAAAAAACACTGTTTTTTTTTTTTTCGTTTCATAGCGCAGAAAAATAAAAAACCCAGTAGTGATCAAATACCATTAAAAAAAACTCTATTTGGGGGGAAAAAATGATATAAATTGATTTTGGGTACAGCAGTGCGTGACCGCGCAATAGTCAGTTACATAACTCAGGGGGAAAATGGCCTGGTCATGAAGGGGGGGGGGGGGGTAAATCTTCCATTGCGCAAGTGGCTAATTAGTGTTAGCATTTTCTTCCGCCTTAAGACTAAACTTCTTGGATAGAAGTTTAGTGTCCCTGTAACAGTACATGAGGTGTTGATGCAGATAGAAGAATATAATAAATCCCTCTGTGGGCTGCTAGTTGTGTGAACAGCCGCCCACACACTTGTCCCAAGTCCCTCCAATAAAAGACCCGGAACTAAAGACACCGGAACAGTTGCAGGGGGGCGCATATAAGAGTTGCACAGCGGATAGATCAGGTAAATCATCATAGCATAGAAAACGCTCGAGGTATCTGTGGGTTCCCCTGCCGCATGCTGACCGCAGGCTCAGTGTTCGCAGGGGGAGGGGGCGAGCCTTCGGTGTACGTTATGAATGAAATTCCCGGGGAGCTCTCTAATAGCTTTATGGTCGGTGCTGGCAGAGTGATGCGCATGCGCGGTGCTGCTTTCCACAGCCCATAGCAGACAGGTCGGAAGGGAACCCAGTGAAGTGCCTGTGATAACAATGTATATAGAGGAACACATTGCAGGCCACAAGCCTCCATGACTCAGGTGTGCAACAACTTATCTGTTTGTGTGCATTATAGACTGGACTTATCATACTATTCCCACCTAATAATGGTAGAGAGCAGGATAAAGCAGTGTCTTAGTACATTATCTGAGGAGGAAGAGAACAAGGGAGGCGGGACTTTGTGTGAAACACAAGATAGCAACAGAATTACTTGGTGAATATGTAGGAATTTTATTGGTTGTGACAGTAATACATACATACAATGCTGGTACATAGATATAGTATTGGTGTCAAAAACTTCATATTGAACATATTAGTAACAACGATAGCTCATAATAAAACAGCAATAACATTCCAAAGTTCACCAAGACTAGAATTGGGTAAAATTATTAACGCGGTAAGGCCTGCAGGACCTGTTGCCTCTCTAGGCCTGTGGATAAGGTAATACGGTAGTAGCTTGAAATTCAGGTATATATTAGTAGAAGCACGGCAATTGGTAGCTCTACGCGTTTCATGGTTTTTGAACCACTCATCAGGAGAAAAGCACATGATGATTCTATAATGAAGTAGTAATATACAAATAACCAGGTTAAAATAATGGATAACATGAACAAGGGAAGGGTAGATAAACCCTACACTAAGTACATGTTTACTTACTCAGATACGTTAATTGGTGGTAAGGTGGCCGGGTGCCACAAGCCAGGACGTGGCTTTGTTAAAGTCCCTAACAAACCCCCTTTTTTTCATCATTCTCTGAGGAGGTCATAGACACCATTTAGAATTGTGTTTGTATCGAGTCATGACCCTGTCACAGGCTGGTACATAAGTCAGAGTACCCACACTAAACATTCCTCCTCCGTGTGCCCTCACACTGTCAGGCATGGCCCAGGAGGTTTATACTGGGGGTGGGTGGAGCCTGATGGGGGACTGAGACACTAGTTCCCCCATCAACTACGCTTTACAGTTCACTGACACTGCAGTGGGCGAATCCATAGCTGCTATTTAGTCCAATAGCGGCTTTGGAATTGCCACTGCTGTTGAATGCTTTGACAGTTTGGTTGAGAGCACAACCAATGTGACCGTTAGCAATCCTGGCATGCTGGGAATGTAACTTCTTTTTTAAATTGTTAAAGTGGAGTTCCACCCAAAAGTGGAACTTCCGCTTAATTGCTCCCCTCCGGTGTCACATTTGGTACCTTTCGGGGGGGAACAGGGGATCTGTTTTTGACAGGTCCCCTTCCCCACTTCCGGGAGACCAGGCTGCAACCCGATCTCCCGTCAGTTCGGCCCTCTCCTCTTTTCTCTGCCGCCGGGCCAGTCAGAAAGCGCAGCTTTGCACATGCGCAGTAGGGAATTGGGCGTGAAGCTGAAAGGCTTCACTGCCGGGAGCAGAGACTAGCAGTTATATCATGGGAAGAGGGCTGCTCCATCCCTGATACACTAGACAAAAGATATCTCACATGGGACTTTGTTGCAGCAATAGAAATCACACAATTACAAGTTGGTCTATAAAAAGTAAAAAAATAAAAACTTTTATTGAACAGGTTTAAAATTGGCTGGTCTAGACACTTCACATCCTGATCTTGTACCATTCCTACAATATACATATACTGCAGGGATACATGAAAGTATTAAAATAAATTGCATATCCACCAAATCAATCCAACACGTTTCAACTTATATAAAGTCTTCATCAGGGGATAAGGAAGTGGGAGCAATCATACATATATCAAGAAAACAAAAGAAAATGCATAATGAAATTTATATTCAATTTTACCAGATTGTACATGGTTTTACTATTCCCATATGACATTCAAAGCAAGTATAATGCACTTACAAAGATATGGACGTGACTGGATGTCCAGAGCGACTGGTAATGGCTCAGTGATGCAGACCACACAGGTCTCAGCCCAACCCAGACCTCAAGCCCCACAGAAAATCAATGGCTGTCTCGTAGAAGGCAACAGAGGCAGCTTGCTCACATTCACTGAATTGAATCAAAGCATAAGGACATTCTTTAGCTGATCCATAACATTTTTTGAAGGGTATTATGATTTATAGATTCTTATAGACACTGGTTATTATAATAATCATGATGAATGTAGTATTGTATAAATTTAAAACAAACATCCAATAAAGTGTATCAAGTCTAACAATGCAAAAATGAAACATACCTAATGGAAGAGTAAGAGGCCAATAAATATTTGCATGGAGCTGGATGGTAGATAACCGCAGCAAAAAGAGAACAATCTCCTATAAAGACCTATAGTCAAACAAGAAAAAGAAGAGCTGTAGAGGGACATTAAACGTTTAAATTTGTTGAGAGAAAAAAAAAAGGGCTCTTTCATACACACATCCAGCATGTGTTAACCGTGCGGACTGCACTGGCTGAATGTGGGAAGGGCGGGAGCTATATATATACACATATAAATATATACACATATATATATATATATATATATATATATACACATATATATACATATATATATATATATATATATATATATATATACATATATACACACATATATATATATATATACACACAGTGGGGACAGAAAGTATTCAGACCCCCTTAAATTTTTCACTCTTTGTTATATTGCAGCCATTTGCTAAAATCATTTAAGTTCATTTTTTTCCTCATTAATGTACACACAGCATCCCATATTGACAGAAAAAAAAACACAGAATTGTTGACATTTTTGCAGATTTATTTAAAAAGAAAAACTGAAATATCACATGGTCCTAAGTATTCAGACCCTTTGCTGTGACACTCATATATTTAACTCAGGTGCTGTCTATTTCTTCTGATCATCCTTGAGATGGTTCTACACCTTCATTTGAGTCCAGCTGTGTTTGATTATACTGATTGGACTTGATTAGGAAAGCCACACACCTGTCTATATAAAACCTTACAGCTCACAGTGCATGTCAGAGCAAATAAGAATCATGAGGTAAAAGGAACTACCTGAAGAGCTCAGAGACAGAATTGTGGCAAGGCACAGAGAGAGAGACTTGGTGAGAGAGGTAAAGAAGAACCCAAAGATCACTGTGGCTGAGCTCCAGAGATGCAGTCGGGAGATGGGAGAAAGTTGTAGAAAGTCAACCATCACCGCAGCCCTCCACCAGTCGGGGCCTTATGGCAGAGTGGCCCGACGGAAGCCTTTCCTTAGTGCAAGACACATGAAAGCCCGCATGGGCACTGCTCATCACCTGTCCAATACAGTCCCAACAGTGAAGCATGGTGGTGGCAGCATCATGCTGTGGGGGTGTTTTTCAGCTGCAGGGACAGGACGACTGGTTGCAATCGAGGGAAAGATGAATGCGGCCAAGTACAGGGATATCCTGGACGAAAATCTTCTCCAGAGTGCTCAGGACCTCAGACTGGGCCCAAGGTTTACCTTCCAACAAGACAATGACCCTAAGCACACAGCTAAAATAACAAAGGAGTGGCTTCACAACAACTCTGTGACTGTTCTTGAATGGTCCAGCCAGAGCCCTGACTTAAACCCAATTGAGCATCTCTGGAGAGACCTAAAAATGGCTGTCCACCAACATTTACCATCCAACCTGACAGATCTGGAGAGGATCTGCAAGGAGGAATGGCAGAGGATCCCCAAATCCAGGTGTGAAAAACTTGTTGCATCTTTCCCAAAAAGACTCATGGCTGTATTAGATCAAAAGGGTGCTTCTACTAAATACTGAGCAAAGGGTCTAAATACTTAGGACCATGTGATATTTCAGTTTTTCTTTTTTAATAAATCTGCAAAAATGTCAACAATTCTGTGTTTTTCTGTCAATATGGGGTGCTGTGTGTACATTAATGAGGAAAAAAATGAACTTAAATAATTTTAGCAAATGGCTGCAATATAACAAAGAGTGAAAAATGTAAGGGGGTCTGAATACTTTCCGTCCCCACTGTGTGTGTATATATATATATATATATATATATATACATATATATATATATATATATATATATACAGTATCTCACAAAAGTGAGTACACCCCTCACATTTTTGTAAATATTTTATTATATCTTTTCTATGCTACGATGTAAAGTAGTGAGTGTACAGCTTGTATAACAGTATAAATTTCCTGTTCCCTCAAAATAACTCAACATACAGCCATTAATTAACTGCTGGCAACAAAAGTGAGTACACCTCCTAAGTGAAAATGTCCAAATTGGGCCCAATTAGCCATGTTCCCTCGCCGGTGTCATGTGAATCGTTAGTGTTACAAGGTCTCAGGTGTGAATGGGGAGCAAGTGTGTTAAATTTGGTGTTATTGTCTCACACTCTCATATTGGTCACTGGAAGTTCAACATGGCACCTCATGGCAAAGAACTCTCTGAGGATCTGAAAAAAAATCATTGTTGCTCTACATAAAGATGGCCTAGGCTATAAGAAGATTGCCAAGACCCTGAAACTGAGCTGCAGAACAGTTGCCAGGACCATACAGCGGTTTAACAGGACAGGTTCTACTCAGAACTGGCCTTACCATGGTCGACCAAACAAGTTAAGTGCACGCGCTCAGCGTCATATCCAGAAGTTGTCTTTGAGAAATAGACGTATGAGTGCTGCCAGCATTGCTGCAGAGGTTGAAGAGGTGGGAGGTCAGCCTGTCAGTGCTTAGACCATACGCCACACACTGCATTAAATTGGTCTGCATGGCCATCATTCCAGAAGGAAGCCTCTTCTAAAGATGATGCACAAGAAAGCCCGCAAACAGTTTGCTGAAGACAAGTATACTAAGGTCATGGATTACTGGAACCATGTCCTGTGGTCTGAGACCAGGATAAACGTATTTGGTTCAGATGGCGTCAAGCGTGTGTGGTGGCAACCAGGTGAGGAGAACAAAGTCAAGCATGGTGGTGGGAGTGTCATGGTCTGAGGCTACATGAGTGCTGCCGGCACTGGGGAGCTACAAGTAATTGAAGGAACCATGAATGCCAACATGTACTGTGACATACTGAAGCAGAGCATGATCCCCTCCCTTCGGAGACTGGGCCGCTGGGCAGTATTCCAACATGATAATGACCCCAAACACACCTTCAAGACAACCACTGCCTTGCTAAAGAAGCTGATGGTAAAGGTGATGGACTGGCCAAGCATGTTACCAGACCTAAACCCTATTAAACATTTGTGGGGCATCCTCAAGTGGAAGGCAGAGGAGCACAAGGTCTCTAACATCCACCAGCTCCGTGATGTCGATATGGAGGAGTGGAAGAGGACTCCAGTGGCAACCTGTGAAGCTCTGGTGAACTCCATGCCCAAGAGGGTTAAGGCAGTGTTGGAAAATAATGGTGGTACACAAAATATTGACACTTTGGGCCCAATTTGGACATTTTCATTTAGGGGTGTACTCACCTTTGTTGCCAGTGGTTTAGACATGAATGGCTGTGTGTTGAGTTATTTTGAGGGGACAGCAAATTTACACTGTTATACAAGCTGTACACTCACTAATTTACATTGTAGCAAAGTGTAAAGTGTTGTCACATGAAAAGATATAATAAAATATTTACAAAAATGTGAGGGTTGTACTCACTTTTGTGAGATACTGTGTGTAAATATATATATATATAGTGATGCAAGTTTACTTGATTGCCCCAGTTGAAGCCATTAGCATTGATCTCCCCTGGTGCCCAATCACCTTCCCGGGGGCGTGGATGGCTGCTACTGCTGACATCATGTGCTCCAAGCAGCGCAGCCAAAATAGATGGTGACCACGCATGTGGAAACTCGGCAGGGATCGAATGGGAACACAGAGTGAATGTGTGCCCAAAACCGCCCGCCGGGTTCCCTTACCTGGAATGGAAACGGCTGCTCCTGATAGTTGATCCGAAGATCGGCTGGGGCGCCGACATTGCGGGCTCCCTAGACAGGTGAGTGTCCATATATTAAAAGTCATCAGCTACAGTATTTGTAGCTGCTGGCTTTTAATTTTATTTCCCCAAGGCGGAAATCCGCTTTAAATCGATGGGTTTACTTCCACTTTAACCACTTCAGCCCCGGAAGGTTTTACTCCTCTTCGTGACCAAGCCAATTTTTGCGATACTGCACTGCGTTGCTTTAACTGACAATTGCGCGGACCTGCAGCGCTGTACCCAAACAAAATTGATGTCCTTTTTTTCCCACAAATAGAGCTTTCTTTTGGTGGTATTTGATTACCTTTGCGTTTTTTATTTTTTGTGCTATAAACAAAAAAAGACAGAAAGTAAAAAATATTTTTTTTTTAATTGTCGGCTATAAAACACATCCAATAAAAAAAATGGAAAAAATCAAATTTCTTCATTAATTTAAGCCAATATGTATTCTGCTACATATTTTTGGTAAAAAATCCCAATAAGCATATATTGATTGGTTTGCTCAAAAGTTATCGCGTTTACAAACTATGGGATAGATTTTTGGACTTTTTATTTTTTTTTTTATATCTTTTTTATATCAATGTCGGACTGCGACATTGCTGCTGACAAATCTGACACTAAGTGACACTTTTTACGGAGCAGTGACACTAATATTGTGCTAAATAAATGCACTGTCACTGTATAAATGATACTGGCAGGGAAGGGGTTACACCAGAGGCGATCGAAGGGTTAAGTGTGCTCCTACTAACTGTGGGGGGAATGCTGACACTGGAGGAAAACAGAGATCCATGTTTCTGCTTTGCAGAAACATAAGATCTCCATTTTCTTCTCTGGCAGAACAGCGGTCTGCCTTGTTTACATAGGCAGACCACCGTTCTTCCTCTCCTCGGAACGATCAGCGGGTCCCAGCAGCCATCGCGGCTGCCGGACCCGCTGATTGGCTCCCGCTGTGTCCAATCACAGCGAGAGTGGGTCTCCGGCGATGTGTGCACACCCCAGACCCGAAAGAAGCAAACGCTGTACAGGTACGTTGTTTCGCACAGCCGGGCCGCCCTGCCGCAGTATGTGCAGCGGGGGGCCTGGAAACAGTTAATGGCCAACCTAAGAGTTTCCTGTGAGGCTCCATCCACCCAACAGGCACAATGGACCTGAAATTGAGTTGTCTGGTGGGCGAGCTGAGAGACCAGTTCAGTGTCAGGTCTGCCTTGCCTGTGATTGACAGCGGATGTCAGTGGGCGGATTCCAAAGCCACTATTGGACTGAACAGCTGCTTTTGATCCGCCCACTGTAAATCCCAGACAAGGAGGACCTGATGGGTAATGAGTCTCTTAAAGTGCCCCAACAGGTTCCACCAGCTGTCAATTCAGTGTAACTTGCCTCATTGGTCGCTAGACCGTGAGCAGCCTTCATCCTAGCAACCAATGAAGTAAATCTAAAACACATTCAAACATAATAATAACGTAAAGAACCCACAACACCCCCTCCCTGTTTACACCGACTTTGTGTTGGTCTTAATTACACAGCACAGTGACTAAGTGGTTAGCACTTACCCCTAGCAGCACTAGGGTGATTGGTTTGAATCCCAATCACGGCACTACCTGCCTGGAGTTTGCATGTTCTCCCTGTGCCTGCGTGGGTTTCCTCCAAGTACTCTGGCTTCCTCCCACGTTCCAAAGACATGCTGGTAGGATAATTGGCTCCTGTCCCTTGGCCTTACCTAGTATGTGTATGTATGAATGTGAGTTAGGGACCTTAGATTGTAAACTCCTTGAGGGTAAGGGACTGATGTGAATGTACAATATATATGTGTAAAGCACTGCATAAATTGACTGCGCTATATAAATACTTATAATATAATACTATAATACTATATAATTAATAAATTATCGCCAGTTTGCTCATTTGTGAACTGGCATTAATTCTTCTGGAATCGCCCACAGCCGTAGCAACAAATTCTATTGTAATTTTTAAATAAATATATTTGAATGCAGATTTGTTTGCGACGATCATGGATGACACTGGGACAAAGAAGAAACCTGGTAGTAGGAGCCCTCATCCATCTCACCACATGTCAGTGAAAAAGAAATCTGCATCAAGGCACAGGGGTGACAGCAGCAGTCCTTCACCTTCAAGAAGGCGGTCATCCCTCTCCAAATACCACCCCGAGGTTTTGAGGAAAGGTTTGTCACACAACTACCCTGAGCAGGGTGACGTTAACCTGTACTAGGGATAAAGTACAAAATCTGATGTGTGAAAACTGTTGTATGGTTTCGTAGAACTTTAATCTGCTCTTTCCCTTTTATTTCGGTAGAAAGGAAGCGTGGAAAGAGGAAGTTGAGCAGATCATCTTCTTCTTCATCCTCCTCCTCACCAGAAAGGAAGAAGAAGAAAAAGAAGGCTGCAAAATCATCGTCATCCTCATCATCATCATCTTCTTCAGATAGCTCCAGCTCATCATCTTCCTCTTCAGATGAATCTAGTGATGGTTCTAAACACAAGAGACATCACAAAAAGAAAAAGTACAAGAAGGGTAAAAAGAAGAAGTTGAAAAAGAAAAGCAAAAAAGTCAAAAAGAATAGCTTGTCTAAAGTGAAAGCTCAGGAGGCCAAGAGCAGAACAGAAGAACCTCATCAGGGACCATCTTTAGAGTTGCCTCAGGAGTCTTCTGAAGAAATTGGTCCAGGTGAAATATTTGGTCTTGTCTCTTGATGTACTTGTGTGCACACAGGCATAGTTTATACATTTCTGTTGAGCTGTAGTGACCTGTGCTCAGAAAATGTTATGTAGGAGTAAGGATCTATTGAATCCAGCACAATCAATGGATTTTGTTTGAAAAATAAAATACAGTGACATCTTTGAAAGGCTCCAACATGATTGTTGAGCTGTTCTACACAATTTAGTTCAGCCTCTTTTTTTTAATTGTCCTGCAGCTGAGAGTAATGTAATGCTATGTGGGGTTTTGTAAGAATCGGCATGTAAATAAATCCGTTAATCAATGAGTTTTAGGCTCCATTCACACTAGCGTGACTCCTAAGCCGCACGATTTCCAGTGCGACTTTGAGTGTGACTTTAATCTGACTCGACACTCCCTGGCCCAAAGTAGTGTAGGCACCTTTTTGATTTTTTTTTTAATTTTTTTTTTTATTTTATCAGATTTAATTTTTGAAAATTTTATAACAAGCAAACACTAACAACAAAAAATCAAGGTCAATCATCATCTAAACAGCTACATCTAATTTTCCCAAAATATACACAGATACTCGAAAAGCTATTCATAAATAATCAGAAATAAACTTTCAGGAATATTCAAAAATATTCAATAACACTCAGAAATACTCAAAATATAGGTAATTAGGTAAAGGTAATCCACTTTTTCCAAATCTTAACTTTAAGTCGCACCAATTTGAGCGGGTGCCATTGAAAAGAATGGGCTGCAACTTGCCATGTGACTTTGATGTCCAAAGTCGCATGACAAGTTGCACAAGTGTGAATGGAGCCTTAAGGAGAATCTGAGCAGTTTCTCTATTGACATTAACTTGGTCACCAGTTCCTGACATAATTTTTTTAGACATCATGGTGTATGTCTGAGAAAGCCCATGAAATTAAAACGTATCTCTAGGCAAATCTTTGTTTTTTTAGGTTTGATTAGTGTGGAGGAGGGTTGGAACCTTTCTCCAAGTTTTTATTGCTGTCAGCTATTCGCCTCTCTGTTTGTACTGGTGACCATTGTCACTGAGAAAGAAAGTGAGGGAAAATATAGAATTGAAAAGTTGTCTCCAGAACAAGAGGTAAAAGGAAAGCTTCCAATTGGCACCCCTGTTCCAGGATCAGCTTTTAAAGAGTGGAGTTCCCCTAATTTTTGCTGATGTCCTCTAACGCCTTGTTGTGTTACAGGAAGTGAAGGGAAATTTTCCCAATTGTACACAGATGGCAAAGAATAACCTTGCAGGGGTTTTAACCTTTACCCTGCTCTTTCCAAAAGAAAAAAAAATGTACATATACTTTAATATGATAAGTCAACAGTTGACCATTTATGGCTAGCACTCTGTAAATGCCAGCAAGGTAACATGCTTTAAAATATTACAGCTGGTATCAAGGTTGAATCTTTCCTTTTTCTGTGAGTGTTACATAATTAATGGCTCTTACGAGCTGCAATGAATATATAGTGTTTTGTACTCTGCCTTTCTGTCAGACTGTTTATCTGAATTGATATTTTATAATTGGTTTTACAATTACTACTCTTTGATTAACAGTGTTGACTGATGAGCAGAAGAGCCGTATTCAAGCAATGAAGCCAATGACCAAGGAGGAGTGGGATGCACGGCAGAGTGTTATCCGAAAAGTTGTGGATCCTGAAACTGGTAGAATGAGGTACGGGGTTTATGTAATTTTCATATTTGTACTGTAGTAGAGGTGACCATCTCTGGGTTGTATTCTTGTAGAGATGAATGAATGCAGCAGTTTTCAATGGGTTCAGATTCACATTTTAATTAAGAAGGTGGGGGCTTTTCTTTTACCATTGATGCTAACCTAGTACACCGGTCATTATAGGCTGATACCCTCTAAGGCTAGGTTTACATTGATGTGGCTCTACGAACCATGGTTTGCACTGGCACAGCAGTCCATCAATTTGAATGAGAAGATCTTCCCCATTGGACTTTGGCCTAGGGCTGAGGGTGGCATAGAGGAAAGAACTTTGAGTGTTTTACAGGATCCAGGACATTCTGTAGAGCTTTAATGGATGTCCTGTAGGCACTTCTCCCTCTGACATCATGGAGAGGCAATGGAGATTAATGGATTCCCTGACCAAGCAGCAAGGGCGCCTGCTGAGGAGTCCTAGTTGTCTTCTTCCCCTGAAGGGATGGGAGTTACTTTGCACTTATGGGGTATCACTATATAAAATACCTCGGCAGATGAACATCTAATTATAGTCCATATGGGCTAAAATAACAAGCAAAATCATCCAAATAAAGGTGTAGCGCTTAAAAAAACGAACCCAAAATATATTAAAGTGAAAAAACAGAAAGAGGTTGCACAATTTGGTTTTTGCACTTTAATTTATTTTAGTATGGTTATTTTAAATGCTGCACCTCTATTTGGATGCTTCAGCTCGTCTTTCCCTGTCATGTGACCTATTACATGACTAGAGAGAGCAAGAATTGGAAGTAACAATTTTCAGTGGGCACCTGTGCTGGTAGGTCTGAAAAGTAAGTAGAAGAAAGGCAGGTATCCCTGCTGGACATAGCCCCCTGCAAGTACCCCGTCTAACCTCCTGCAGAGCACCCCCAGTCTCCCACATTGCTTCAAACAGCCTGCTATATGCCTCCAAGATTGATTAAGAGCCTTCATCATTCTCCAGAACCTTTACTCCCCACAGTCTGCTATATTGTCTCCCAGATCACTCCATACCAAGCCCTAGCAGAGCCTCTACCACAATTTAGTACCCCCTAATGTTTTTTCTCTCACTGACACCAGTGTTTTTCGCCTTATATATAATTTATTGAGATTTTCAAATGACAAAAAATAAAATAGCACAATATTTTTTTTTCCAGTAAATGATGTGGAAGGTTTTAGTGTGAAAAGTGAGAATGGTACAGAACTGTTCCGGTATGACACTAGAGTGTCTATTAAACATTTTCATCAATGTATAGCCTGATAGGCATACATTTAGTATTCATATTACATTCCTTAGTGCTACAAACACATATTGTAATCTTTTTGCAAATTCCAGAGTTGAGTTTTTATGGGGCCGTGCAGAAAGGAAGGGTGAATGTATGTAAGGAGTGGTATCAGTGGTCATGCAGAGGTTGCAGAGTATCTCCAGGGTGTTGTAGTGTGTGGCAGAAGAAGCTGAGTTGGCACCTATAAGGTCTTGCTCCTAGTTGCTACTAAGTGGTGAACCAGGAGGTGGTGCTGAGGAGGGTTTGTGGAATCGTGCAAGGTGAAGAAACAAACCAAAAAAAAGTGCACTTTGGGAAGGTGTGCAGGATGTAGATGGAAAGGGGGTTTGAAGAAAACTCAAAGGTATTAGATGAGGGGGGAGGTACCGGAAGAGAGCTCCACAGTGGTATAGGAATTGGAGTATGGGGGTGTGGGGTGCCATCTGGAGGTGGCCGAAATTCCAATGTTTTGAACAAAGTGGAGATGCTAATGCAGTCAAGATGAGTTATTTTTCTAACTGTTCTTGTGCAATATGAATTAGCTCTTCCATGTCAACAACGTTATTCAACCTGATGTACCATTCTTTCTTGCTTGGGTATTGGAGTAACAACCAGTGGATGGGGACACATTGCCTAGCAGTATTGATCATGTGCATAGTCAGTGATTTCCTGTAATGCTTCCTGGTTACAAATGAGTGATGGAGGAGATATTAAGCTGTTTTAAAATCTAGCATGTTCCTGACACTAAAGTGGTGGTGTGTTGTACTGTTGTCCGAGAAGGTGTGCCTTCAGCTTTATTGCAACTCCAACATCTATCAGGGTAAACATTTTTGGGGTCCTATACCATCTGACATGTGTGGGCATAAGTAGAGAACTTGCAAGTGTATAAATTAGAGACTAAAAGTCTTTGGGGGGGGAGATCTCTTAGGTGCACAACCACTCTACGGTCATGCATATTGAAGTTGCAGTGTGTGATTGGTCAGAAAATGTCTTATATGCAGATACGATCACTATAAAATTGGTTCCGTTTTTGTGCCATTCACCACCAATGCCATTCTGTCTGAAAACATCTCCCATCCAGGCTTATTTACGTTTCACATACCGTACCCATAACACTCCCACAGACATTTTTTAAACAAATACGAAGGGCTTTTATGACCTTTGTGTGGGGAGATAAACATCCCAGGTTGGCACACAAGATTTTGAGGAGATCAAAACGGGAGGGTGGGTTGGGATTCCCGGATATAGCGTTTTCTTACAGAGCCATGGCCCTGGTCCATTTAATGAACTGGTGCCACGACTCTGCTAGTAAAATTTGGGTGCCCTTGGAGAAAACATTAGCAGGTAGGAACTTGGCCGGAGCCCCCTGGATTCCGGTTTCTTATAGGGGGTTGTCGGAATATGCATCACCACTGACAAAGACATCGCTATCCATTTGGGATAGAATGAACAGTACGGGAAAGTTTGCCCTCCCCAATATCCCCTTTAACATTATTGGAAGCATTTCCCTGGTGTTCACCGGGGGAAGAGAAAGGGAGTTTAGTTCGCTGGGGAATGGACGGGAAGGGTAATTGCGCTGGCGTGGCCCCACAGGGTAAATTGCTTCCATTGGTTGATTTGGTTCGAATACTGGGGGAAGTACCCATGGCTGTATGGAAAAGGGAGGCTGAAAAAATAGTGGAAGCAGAGAGATGGATACATATGGTTAAAGACCAACAGAATAAATTTAAAGATACATGGGCAGCATGGCTGTATTACTCCTCAGAAATAGGGGTGGATTAAACCCTTTTGGGGGCAATGCTGCGTTATGGATCGGATAGTCTGTGGGATCTGGTGGGGGGAAATTGGGAGGAGGTGGGTTTTTTTTTTTTTCTTTTTTTGTATTGTTTTTTGTGTTGTTTCTTTCTTCCTCCTCTGGGAGGCACAGTGGAGAGATGATTGGTGTCATTAAAGGAAGAGAATAAGTTATAATAGTAAATTAGGCACGGGATGGGCAACACGTAATGCAATCACATAAAGAAGGGTAGACTGAAATGAGAAGAGGTATAAAAATGAAATGGTGGAGTGAGATTATATTGAATTTAAACACTAAACATAATAGGACACAAAAATAGTAATTTGAAATTATCCCCTTTTTTTTTTCTTCCTTTTTTATATTGTTGGTTGTTTGACACATGTAATAGGGCGCTGTAAAGCCCCCTTCTTAATTATACTTTGAATAATATTTTGCACAAATTGAGTTTTGGTTATGGGTAGGCAAGTGGGTGGGTTTTTTCCTTTTTTTCTCTTTTGAAGTTGACATGATCAAGTATCCGGTGGGTTTTCCCAGGGTGGGGGGGGGGGTTAGTGTGGTGTATGTTAATGAAAAGACTTATATAGATATACTGTATTGTGCAATGTGTTTTTCTATGTTGTATGTTGGAATATGTCTTAATAAAGAAAAAGTGATTATAAAAAAAAAATAAACAATTTGTTCATATGGACACTTTATACAGTCAGGTCCATAAATATTGTGACATCGACACAATTTTAATCTTTTTGGCTCTATACACCACCACAATGGATTTGAAATGAAGCGAACAATATGTGCTTTAACTGCAGACTTTCAGCTTTAATTTGAGGGTATTTACATCCAAATCAGGTGAACGGTGTAGGAATTACAACAGTTTGTATATGTGCCTCCCACTTTTTAAGGGACCAAAAGTAATAGGACAATTGGCTGCTCAGCTGTTCCATGGCCAGGTGTGGGTTATTCCCTCATTATCCCATTTACAAGGAGCAGATAAAAGGTCCAGAGTTAATTTCAAGTGTGCTATTTGCATTTGGAATCTGTTGCTGTCAACTCTCAATATGAGATCCAAAGAGCTGTCACTATCAATGAAGCAAGCCATCATTAGTCTGAAAAAAACAAAACAAACCCATCAGAGAGATAGCAAAAACATTAGGTGTGGCCAAATCAACTGTTTGGAACATCCTTAAAAAGAAAGAACGCACCGGTTGCAAAGGATTTGCAACCAAGTATTAAAAAGTGAAAGTTTGATGGATGATTGTTAATCTGTCCTATTACTTTTGGTCCCTTAAAAAGTGGAAGGCACAAAACTGTTCCTACACCGTTCACCTGATTTGGATGTAAATACCCTCAAATTAAAGCTGAAAGTCTGCAGTTAAAGCACATCTTGTTTGTTTCATTTCAAATCTATTGTGGTGGTGTATAGAGCCAAAAAGATTAGAATTGTGTCGATGTCCCGATATTTATGGACCTGACTGTATGTATTTATATTTAGCACAATTTACTTCATTGTGGTAGTTGCCGTTTTTGTAGTGGATTCAAGTTTATGTTTTATGATATCAGGGCAGCAGTTTTTATTCAATACACACTGTAAACAGCTGAACACTGTATGCTGACCATTGCTCTCTGTACATTTGCCACTGCACAGTATTCTAATCCAAGTAACATAGGCAAATGTTCTGTGTAAGGTGCAACCATAGCAGTCGGGTGTTGCTTTGATTGCTTAGGTCACTACAGTACAGATTGCTTGAGGTGATTGTTGCCGTATTTGTGCACTTGTCACAAAAACAATAGAGTACTGTCCATGACACCATTTTTTTTTAGTACTGCTTGGACCTTGAAGAAGGGGGTACACCCTAAAAGCTTGTGTTGAAAATGTGGATGTTAGTGGAAAAAAATAAAATTAATGTAGAGTACTCAATTGTTTCTGTACTAATTCTAATCTTTGCAGACATGTTTGTGCTTGTGCCAGTACAGTACCGATTGAGTCTTTGTGAACATTTCTAGTTGTGTCAGTACAGTACGGATTGTGTAGTAGCACAATAAAAAATATATTTTTTACTTTATCCTATAAAACATACCCAATAAAAAAAAAAAAATGTAATAAATCTAATTTCTTTATCAATTTAGGTCATTATGTATTCTGTTACATATTTTTGGTAAAAAAAATCCCAACAAGCTTATAATATATTGAAAGTTATAGCTATGGGATATATTTTTGGAATTTTTATTTATTTTTATTTCTTTATTATTAATAGGGGCAATCAGCGACTTATAGTGGGACTGCAATATTGCGGCGGACAAATCAGACACCTAACTGACACTTTTTGTGGACCAGTGATACTAATACAGTGATCAGTGCTAAAAAATATGCACTGAACTAATGACACTGGCAGAGGAAGGGGTTAACATCAGGGGCGATCAAAAGGTTTAATGTATTCCTAGGGAGTGCTTTCTAACTGTGTGTGGGGGTGGGGGGGTGCTTGTACAGTGGGAAGGCAGAGATCCGTGTTTCTGCTTAGCAGAAACACAAGATTACTGCCTTCCCTTGTCACAAAATGACAATCTGCCTTGTTTACATAGGCAGATCCCTGTTCTGCCTGTGCCTCAAATAATCGCAGGTCCCAGCAGACATCGTATCCCCCAGACCCGCTGGTTGTCTCCCACTGTGTGCGATCACAGTGGGAGTGGGTCGACGGCAGTGCGCTTGCGTGCCCCAGACCCAGAAGTGCAGAATCATGTACCTGTACGTGATTCTGCACAGAGCAGTCGCCCTGCTGCAGTAAATCTGCATGGGGTGGTCGGCTTCAGGTTAAAATAATCACATTTTGTTGATTTTCAGCCTGAAATGAAGACGTTTTTTTGTTTTTATCCAGCTGTATTTACTAGTGCAACTTATACCATCCAAGTGAAAGATATAATGCCAATATGTCAGAAAAAAAAAAAAATCAAAAACAGAATCGGTATGTTGGAAAAAGGTTCACCCCCCATGTCAGTATTTTGTTGGACCACAGTTTGCTTTAATTGCAGCCTTTAGTCTGTTGGGATAGGTCTCTACTAACTTTGCACATCTAGACTTTGTAATATTTGCCCACTCTTCTTTGCAGAACTGCTCAAGTTCAGTTAAAGTTGATGGTGACTGTCTGTGGACTGCAGTCTTCAAGTCGTTCCACAGATTTTCAATGGGGTTTAAGTCCCGACTTTGACTAGGCCAAGCAAGGACACTCACCGTTTTTCTCTTACAACCACTGGATGGTCATTGTTGCTGTGTGTGCTCTTTGGGTCATTGTCATGTTAGAAGGTAAACCTTCTTCCCATTGACAACTTTCTGGGAGAGGGCAGCAGATTTTCCCTAAGAATTTTCACGTATTTTGCCCCATCCATTTTTCTTTCTATCCTGACGAGTGTTCCAGTCCAATTCAATTTTAGTCTCCTCTGACCACCTTAAACGCACCTTGAAGATTCTGAGGCCACATGAAAAAAGGTGTTATGGTCAGATGAGACAAAAATTGAATTATTTGACCTCAGCACCAAATGATATGTCTGGCAGAAATCCAATACAGCGCGTCATCCAAATAACACCATACCTACAGTAAAGCATGGAGGTGGTAATATCCTGTTATGGGGGTTTTCTCTGCAGCAGGGACTGGAACACTTGTCAGGATAGAAGGAAAATTGATGGGGCAAAATACCATCAAATTCTTAAGGAGAATTCTGCTGTCCTCTGCCAAAAAGTTATCAATGGGATTACCAAAGCACACAGCAACAATGACCACACAGCGGTTGGAGGAAAAAGGTGAATGCCCTTGCATGGCTTAGTCAGAGCCCAGACTTAAACCCCATTGAAAATCTGTGGAATGACTTGAAGACTGCAGTCCACAGTCACCATCAAATTTAACTGAACTTGAGCAGTTCTGCAAAGAATGGGCAAATGTTGCAAAGTCTATATGTGCAAAGTTTGTAGAGACATATCCCAACAGATTTAAGACTGTAATTAAAGCAAAATGTGGTACAAAATACTGTCATCAGGGGGCGATTCCTTTTCCAACTCGGTGATTGCTTTTTATTTTTTTTCTGACATGTTGTTGTTCTATCTTTCACTTGGATGTTATAAGTTGCACTAGTCAATACAGGTGGATAAAACAAATACTGTGTCAGTCTTCATTTCAGGCTGCAAACCAACAATATGTGATTATTTTAATGGGGGGGTTGTTTTCTATACCCACTGTACTTCATAGGAGCCTATATCAAGAATAAAGATCTTTCATGTACAACACGTAAAATTAATGTTCAGTATGTTATTTGTGTCTTATCCAGGCTAATTAAAGGAGATGGTGAAGTACTGGAAGAAATTGTAAGCAGGGACAAGCACAGAGAGATCAATAAGGTATGTATATTGGAATTCCTTTGATACATTTCACTACATTCTCCTTAAGTTTAGTGTCTAATAGAGACTTGGACAACATACGGATGATGTCTCTTCACCTGATGATTCGAAGAATATCTCATATAGGGTGTGTCCAAGATGGCGAGGTGAGCAGTCGCCTGTTCCAGAGCTCCGCCGAGGCCCACTCTATAATCCGAGCCATCGGCACATAATCGGCATACAAATTGCAATCTGAGGCCATCTGGACAACTGTGCACCTCACAAGCTGCTCCCTGGACCCTGAAGGGCTCGCACAGGGGCGAGCAGCCATCTGATTTCTAGAGGCCTAGTCCTCGTGCTTGGCGGACTTTCCTGGGTTTACAGCGGGACAGCACTGGGAGCCTGGAGGTCGGTGGGGGCCCCCTGCTAGCGGACACTCTGATCCCCTCTCCCTCCCACCCCGGCCGCCGGTCCCTTTGCTGTGGACGCGGGGCCTACGACTTCCACTAGGCCCCAGGTGAAGCCGCGGTCTCGTTTAGAAGAGCGGCCGGAGCTATCGGCGGAAGAAAACGGCGCTGACAAGCTCTCCTCTCCCTACCGTCGCGGCCGCCGACTGACTGCCATCCCCCGGACCTGGCCTCCCCTTGATGTGGACATGGAGGCCTACTTCCATTAGGCTCCAGGTGAAGCCGCGGTCTCGCCTAGAAGGGCGGCCGGAACCGCCGGTGGAGGAAACGGAGCTGATTGAAGGACCCAGGGAGCCCTCTCTCATCCTGCCCTAGCATCACCAGGGACATTCTGATTGGACCTCCAGACGCAGGGGACCCCAGCGGATCCTGAATGAGGCGACGCCAGTCGGGCGCAACGGCCGGTAAGGGGAAAAAATATAAATTCCCTCCCTCCCCAGAGATACCCCCCCCCACAGCCAGCACCCTCACAAGCACCCAGACCCACTCGCAGTGTACACAGGGCCTCACAGACTGCACTAATGGAGGCTGCTGAGGCCAGACCCCCCTGGCTGGCAGAGGTCATGGCAGCCATAGCCACATGCCAATCCACGCTCACTGCAAAAATAGACACAGTACAAATGGATGTGGGCCTCTTACGACAGGATATGGACAGGCTCCACTCCAGGGTGACAGAAACAGAACAGAGGGTCAGTGACGCAGAGGACACAGTCGCTCAACACAGCGCAGCACTCCATACTCTCCAAACTAAGGTTAAGGCCCTGGAGTACAGGGCAGAGGACGCGGAGAACAGGAACAGGCGCAACAACCTGCGCATTGTGGGCTTGGCGGAGGGGGCTGAGGGCAACAACCCCACATGCTTTGTGGAGGACATGCTACGCAACCTTCTACCGGAGGCTCGTTTATCCCCCCAATATGCAGTGGAAAGGGCGCACAGAATTCCACCCAAACCTGGCCCTCCTGGGGCCCCTCCTCGTACTTTTATTCTTAGACTTCTCAACTTTTGAGATAGGGACGAGATCCTGCGAGCTTCTAGGAATGTGGGTGACTTACGGTATCAAAACAACAAATTGATGATCTTTCCTGACTACTCGATAGAAACACAGAAACTCAGGAAGTCATTTGACCATGTGAAAGCGGCATTACGGGCATGCAACATCCGCTACAGTGTCCTATTTCCAGCGCGTTTGAGGGTTCAGGATGGTGAATCAGTTCGCTTTTTTACCTCCCCCAGGGAGGCATCCGCCTGGCTTGACACACTACCCCAGGACCGACAACCGAGAGCCTGATATGGAATTATTGTTTGTTCATGTTTGAATACACTGGGCCCTGAGTATTAATATGAGGCAGTTCAATTTCACCTGACTACCTGATCTTAAATGTGACAGCCTCCATGAGGGACCCACAACTATTAAGTCAGTGCCCCTGGTGGAGAACTTTCAAGTTGGAAGGAGTAATGTTCCTCTCCTACAGGGACTTCAGGGAACCGGATCACCACACACATTCAGATGGCGGAATTACCCCTCTTTTTCCTAAAAAAAATCTTTTTGTTTCACCATTTTTGCCTTTTTTCCTTTTTATTTTTATTTTTATTACATATATATGCAGGGTTGGGCCCAGCCTAATGTTTAATTGACTTGTTTCAGTTACCCTCCTTATTGCGGGTCCCCCTGAAAGATTTGGTGGTGCCCCGGCGGAGCCCCAAGTTAGAGGACAGCGACTCGGCTCACCTGAGATCCCCAAGGACTCTTGAGGGGTCGAACCGCCTTTTGCACGGGACCCCCCCTTTGCAGCCGGCGTGCTGATTTTTGTTGGGATGGATGCCTGCCTCAGTTTCAAGGGGTTGGGTGGGGTGGGGGGAGGGGTTAGTGGCCCCATAAGGGCAGATTTATTGTTTTGGGTTAAACTTTTGTTTTTGAAAAGTTTGGTTTTGCAAAAATGTGTTATAAATGCATTGCAAATGTCAGTAATGTATGGCCTTGTATGTTGTATCCTCCGGGTCGGGGTGGCAGCCTCGAGGGAAGAGCATCCTTGTAATTTGCGCATCCCCAATTTACCGTACAATTATGGCACCCCTTAGTGTTTTATCCTGGAACACCAGGGGTCTGAACTCTAAGGTTAAGAGATCACTGGTGTTCCAATTCATCAAAACCCACAGCCCACATGTCTGTATATTACAGGAAACCCACTTAGTGGGTAGGAAAACTATGGCCCTGAAGAAACCCTGGATTGGATATCATTATCACTCCACGTACTCTAACTTTGCGAGGGGCGTAAGTGTCCTAGTCCATAAATCTCTCCCCTTTAGGCTGCTGAACCTGGTACTTGACCCGGAGGGTAGATATGTGGTGGTTCACGCTCAGATACACTCTATGAGATGGGTAATAGTGGGGGTGTATTTACCCCCCCCAGCATCGATACCTCTCCTGCACCAGGTAGCCTCTAAGATAGCGGACTTTCAAAGTGACAATATAGCTATTTTGGGCGATTTTAATATGGCCCCCAATCCGGAGGTGGATAGGATGTCCAGTACTGGGCACCCCCACCTCGGCTTGGCGGACTGGGCGGAGCTATACGGTCTGACGGATGTGTGGCGATGGAGGAACCCTCACCGTAGGGCCTACACCTGCCACTCAGCCTCACACAGATCCTTCTCCAGGATCGACTTGGCCTATGTGGACCACTCTGCCCTGTCTAGGGTTAAAGACATCAGGATCCTTCCCAGAGGCGTGTCTGACCATGCACCGCTCCTCCTGACACTGGAACTATCTCACACTCCAGGACTTTCCCTGTGAAAACTGTCCAGATTCTGGGTGTCGGATGAGGCGGTGGATGGACACTTCGGAGGGGCTATGAGGGAGTACTGGGATACCAATCCTGGCACGGCCAGTGCAATGACGGTTTGGGATGCCTTCAAAGCATACACCAGAGGGAGATACCAGACTATTATAGCCAGGGTTCGTAGGGAGAGGCGAGCAGACTTGTCTGACGCAGAGAGGAAGGCAGACCTGCAAGAAGCACAATTCCTTAGGACGAAGGACCCTGGTGACTATGACACGCTTCAACTTCTGACCAGGGAGGTTGTCCGTATCCGCACTTCCCTCACTCGAAAAAGCCTTCTTGCCCAGACACAACGCATATTCGAACAGGGGGAGAGGTCAGGGAAGTTATTGGCCTGGTTGTCTAGGGAACAACAGGGGGGGATGTGCATACCACACATACAAGGACCTGACGGACGTCTCACATACGACTCAGACGAGATAAACGATAGCTTCGCCTCCTTTTATAGAAATCTCTATGGCTCTAAGGTCACATATACTAGGGACGAACTGACCGATTACTTGGAGCCTATTGACTTCCCGGTTCTGACGGTAAAATATCGTGACAACCTTGATGCCCCCATCACCACGGACGAATTACTGAAAGCTCTTAAGTCACTCCAGTCGGGCAAATCTCCGGGTCCAGACGGGATACCCGTCGAGTTCTATAAACAGTATGCTGAGGAGCTGACGGGGAAACTACAGGCTATGCTAACGGAGGCGCAACAACTGGAGACACTTCCAAACTCATTAAGTGAGGCGGTGATTGTTGTAATCCCCAAGCCAGGTAAAGATTCGTCTCTATGCTCATCTTATCGCCCCATCTCCCTAATAAACGTTGATGCTAAGCTCCTGGCCAAGGTGTTGGCCATGAGACTTAACACAGTAATAACAGCCCTAATACATCCGGACCAAACGGGGTTCATGCCGGGGAGAGGAACGGACATCAACATCAGGAGGCTTTTTACCCATATGGATAGGGCGCAGGCGGAGTCAGCTGGAGTGGTGGTTTTCCTTTGATGCCGAGAAGGCCTTTGACTCCGTAGAATGGGTCTTTTTATGGGAGGTCCTCTCGAAATTTGGATTCGGGCCGAATTTTCTAAAATGGTTACGGATGCTTTACGCCAACCCCACAGGTAGGATTCGTACTAACGGAACCCTCTCTGATTCTTTCCCCCTGGGTAGGGGCACCCGTCAGGGTTGCCCTTTGTTGCCGGGGGTTTTCGTCTTGGCGATAGAACCCCTTGCCATTGCCCTGAGGGCGGAGGCGAGGGTGAAGGGAATAAAGGTAGGCACAATCGAAGAAAAAGTGTCCCTGTACGCGGACGACACATTACTTTATCTTGCTGATCCCAATCAGTCATTGCAGGAAGCTCTAAACTTATTTGAAAACTTCGCCCGATTTTCAGGTGTCCGCATAAATTGGGATAAGTCGGTCTTGTTTCCACTTCATCCCATGCTTCCCAGAGTGGACACTGCCACCCCACTTCAGTGGGTGGACGAGTTCACGTATCTGGGTGTTAAAATTAGAAACACTACCCACGAGTTTTTGGAAAAAAATCTGCAGCCCCTCATCTCCCAACTCACAGTAAAATGCACAGCCTGGCGCACTCTACCGCTCACCCCCGTAGGCAGAATTAATTTGCTTAAAATGGTATTTCTCCCGAAATTTCTGTATTTTTTCCGTAACACACCATCCCATATACCCAAGTCCTTTTTTAGACGCCTAGAGGGGATTCTGACCGCTTTCATCTGGGCTGGGAGACCCCCCAGAGTGGCAAAGAGGGTGCTTTACCTTCCTCTATCGGGAGGGGGACTCGCCCTGCCAAACTTTTTGATATACTATTGGGCCGCTGTTTACGGTGCGCTGGTGGTTCTCTCAGCCCAGACAAAACCCCGCAGTTAGACTCGAGGCTGCCATCTTAGGCTCTTACGCGGCCCTGTCAAACCTAGTGTACAGGGGTCCCAAGGCACCCTACCCTTTGACGACCCCAATGAAAACTACCATTAGAGTGTGGAGGGAGGCCAGGGCAATATATGCTGAGCCAAATCGCATATCTCCTCACACTCCGCTTTGGGGTAATCCTGCCCTATCCCATCTCTATGATATTCCAGATCCCTCTCAGTGGGCCACACGGGGAATAACAACTCTAAAACATGTTATAACCAATGGTAGGCTAACGTCCTTCAACGACCTTAAACGGCAGTACTCTCTCCCACGAACTTTTGACTTCAAATACTGGCAATTGAGACACGCGATGAGGGCACAATTCCTGGATAAACTGACTCTGGAACCGGACTCGGTTGAGCGACTTTTGACCTCAAGTGCAATGGGGAAGCCCCTATCCACATTGTACATATATCTGACGGTAGCATATGACATTAAGCCCACCCGTACTTTTGACAAATGGAAGGAGGATATTCAAGCACTGGGGGAGGAGGAATGGGAGGATTGTGTCTCGACCTACATCCCAACTGTGTTGGCAGCTAAGGACAGGTTCATGCAGTTAAAGTTTCTTCATAGGGCCTACTTCACTCCGCATAGGATGGCTAAAATTTAACCCCCCTGTCGACCCATCATGCCCTCGGTGCAGGAGCAGAGAGGGGACATTTTGGCACATGGTGTGGGCATGCCCGAAGCTTGGACCATACTGGGAAGGGGTTACAGGGGTGTTAAACGACATATGTGAAACTGAGTTATCACCTGATCCCATGCTGCTTCTGTTGAGCTACTTGGGTGATGTAGAGGGGGACAGATACACTAAACTTTCTATAACACTTATGCTGTTCTATGCAAGGAGGGAGATAATGCTACATTGGAAGTCAGCTGAGCCCCCCACCCTCGGGTCCTGGAAGAGGGCGGTAGACTCAGTGCTGCCACTGTACAAACTTACATATGAAAGCAGGCAGTGTCCTGCTAAATTTAATAAGGTCTGGTCGGCCTGGATGGCTACGCGTGGTTGAGGGACCGGGAGCTGGGGACTGAGTGACGGATTCCCTGGTCTTGGTTTGGGGCTTGCCCCTCCCTCGGACACGGGGGGTCATCGGGTCGTGCCAGATGATGATCATATTTAACTGGAGGAACTCTTCGCACATGTACCGGATCTTGGGGGTAGTGAATATGCCACCTGCTGATCCTCAGAGCTGGCTCCAGGTAGGAATATCCTACGATCTCATTGGGGGAGGGAGACAGGGAATATGCGGATGAAGACTAGAGGGGAATTACTAATAAGGTTGCCTAATACTTGGATGTAAGTTGAAAAACAGGATAGAATGGGTTATATGTAAAATACGCAATATTGTTTATTCATTATCTCTCTATATGTTACAAGATGTACAGGAAGCTAGTAAATATGCATTTGTGAGATCCTGCACTGTTTCCTTAAGTGGATGCCTTACCATAATGATGTAATGACTGATTACTAATTGTCGCACACTGATGATTTTGTAATGCTGATTTGTTAAATAAAAACCTTTACTGTTAAAAAAAAAAAAAAAAAGAATATCTCATATAGAGATACTTTTTCCTACTTTGCACTAGGGTTGTCCCGATACCACTTTTTTAGGAGCGAGTACAAGTACCGATACTTTTTTTCAAGTACTCGCCGATACCGATACTTTTTTTTTTTTTTTTATGTCACGTGTCAGTGTTTTTTTTTTTTTAAAACAATGCTTTCTTTTTTTTCGGGGGGGGGGGGGGGGGGGGGGAACGGTGTATGTGTGTGTTTTTTTTTTTTTTATTTACAATTTTTACAATTATTTTTTACAATAATATTTTTTTTTTATTCTTTATTGCAATATGTGTTTTTTTGTTTTTTTTGTTGGGGGGCTTTGGTGAGATATCAGGGGTCTTAACAGACCTCTGATATCTCCCCCTTGAGACAGAGAAAGAGACAGAGGATAGAGATTCCCCAGTCCCTTTCTCAGCAGCCTCAGCTGCACTGAAATGAATGAAGAGAAAAGACAGCGGCTTCTCTCCATTCATAAACTGACACATCGTAATCACAGGAGATTACAATGTTTCAGTTATGTGAATAGACAGAGTCAGCTGACTGTCCATTCACAAAGGAAGGAGGAGGCGGACAGCAGGACGGAGGGGACAGCGGAGAGGGACAGCAGAACGGAGGGGGCAGAGGAGAGGGGGACAGCGGAGGGGGACAGAGGAATGGAGGGGGCATGGAGGAGGATGCAGTGACAGTCAGTGGTGATCGCGTATGGGGGAGTTACAAGCACCGATCACCGCTGTATTTCACTAAAGCCGCTGAAAGCCGCTGGGGGAGAAGCTTGTGACTCCCTCACACGCCGATCACCGCTGACTGTACAGGTATCGGGGAAGCATCGGGAGCATTTGCCCGAGTACAAGTACTTGGGCAAATGCTCGGTATCGGGACAACCTTACTTTGCACTGCACTTATTGACAGCAGAGCATAAAAAAAAACAGATTAGCTTGCTTCTATTCCGAATGGCAATGGTATATCGTGAGAAATAGATGTGGCCACATCCCAGATTAAAGATTGAAATCCCTATACATGTGGATGGTAGTGACATGCATGGGAACACCATATTTCTTGGAACTTACTGTCAGATCAACTGCTTATTAATAAATGCTGAAATCACTTTTCTTGCATTTGTTAAGCATCAGGATATGTCAGCTAGCCATTCCAATTGTTGGAAAAGTGCTCAAGAAATAGTAGAGAACCAATTGCTTTATAAGTGCTCCAATTATTTAAAATGGGGAAACCTGGAGTGAGCACAAGCAGTGATGTGCAGGCCGACAGCCATAAAATAATGCAGGAGGCACCCTCGTCCCCCATAAAAATTAGGCTTGTCAAGTGCCTGGATATTTAGCATAAAAGGTAAACTATCAACTGGGTCTAATTGTCTCTGAACCTGTGGAACCAAATAGTCATGTTTGTTCTTTTTACACTTTGTCCTTAGGCTCCACTTATAGTACATTATCCAAACAGGTAGGACAAGTGTGAGGTTACACATATGGCATGCATTGTTGTAACCTGAAGACAGGTTTGAGAAATACTGTCTTTGAAGTTAAAGGGGATTTTCAATCTAAATGCAAAACTCAACTGTAGTCCGAGTACACATCTGACTTTACTTCTTATACAGCGGTAGATTAAATATTGCCTGTGAATAACCTTATTTATTGTATCCTTTCCTGCAGCAAGCGACAGCGAATGACGGGCTAACTTTCCAAATGAGGTCTGGGATGCTCTATGACTAATGGCTCAGAGAGTTTCTATCCTCATTCTTTGTGGTGAAGGCAGGCAGATGTTCAGATTCCTCTTATTGGACTACTGGGCTTGATGTCACAAATCCATGGTGTTCTCATGGAAAAGAAACTTAATTTGTTTTTTTTATTTTTGTGATAGAAATTAGTTGGCAAGGTTATGTTATACTGTGTATATAAAAATAAACAGACGTGAAAAAAAAATCAGTGACTTGTCTTATTTTATATGGGTATTGAATTCATAGTTTGAGTGCTGACATTCTTTACAATGTGTTGCATTTTTGAAAGCCCCTGTTTGATCTGCGTTTTGCCATTCAAGTCAATTCAAAGCACCCAAATGCATAATGTGAGAAATTTTCCCAATGCACCATGCTGTTGTGTACAGGTCCCATTAGAAGCCATTATTTATTAGTGACTATATTTAAAATGCATGCTTTCAGCATAAATGACCCTTACCCTTTGGAAATTTAGAGGTCGTTTATAGGGAAATTACCCCCCCCCCCCCCCCAGTGCTCTTTGATGACAGGGCTGAGTAAAGCTGGCCATAGATGGATAGAATTTCAAAAAAAATTCATAGGAAAAGTCTTCGGTAAAGTCCATTCATTCCAAAATAAAATGTTGAGAATTTTCATACGATTTTTCCTAATGAAAACCACATTCACTGCTACAAATTTGTTTATTTGAGAATAATTTTCCATCCTGCCCTTCAAATTTTCTCATCAATACGGTTGAAAATGACCATCGATTTTGACCCACTAATGATTAGAAAAATGAAGGAACTTCCTTAGAGATTTCTTTCCCCAAGAATTTTTGATTGAAATTCTCCCCAGATATGGCCAGCTTAACAGTCACACCTCTCAGCACAAGTGACCTAACAGACCTTTATTCCAGGTCTGCATGAATTAAGCCTAGTACACACTATGAGAAGATTGGATGAAGGATCGTCTGAAAACTGATAGTAGTAAATTCTGGTACGTGTTGCTCTGCAGAGTTGTATGAGTTGTATTTAGGTAGGCCATACACAAAGCAAATTTCTTTCATGCAACCACAGGGGGAAACTGTCCATGCCAGGAGAAGACGGTGATGATTGGTAGCCGTTATACCAGCTGCTTGCAATAATCGTATGTAAAATCCTGCAGGCTGGTTGTACCCAAGTTGATTGATCAACTTGGTACATTTAGCCTGTCCTGCTGAAGCAGCCAATATTCAAACATTCTATGGCCAGCCATAGATACCCCACACAACTTCTGTATTAGTAATATGAAAATGGAGACTAATATCATGTATATCTGACTGCATATCTATTGCTGTGATTTCAATTGGGCTTTAAAGTTAGAAGATTATCAAGCCAACCAGGAAACTAGAAGTTTCAGATATAAAACTTTTATCTGGCTTTAATGCAGAACCAATAGCAACAATTCTCTGCCATGGACCTGGAATAAACATGAAGCTGTGACTTCACATGCTGTATGCTTGTCCCAGGCCATTGCCTAAGATAATACTGAATTCAGAGACAGCCAGTTGGCTAAAACTTTCAGTAAATGGCCACCAATGCCAGCATGCATATTCTTGATAGGATGGGTTTCTTTTAGTCTCAGTTCTATTGTACTAGCCCTTCCATGTTTTTAACATGACTAATCTCTGCAAATGATTCTGCATATGCACTGGTACTATGTTCATTCTAAGTCTTTGCTAAACTGATTATGAAAGTATAGAGTTCTTTAAAGAAGTCCCAGAGCAAACAGGATAGCGCAATTTACACTTGTTTTCAGTAATAAAATTCCAGTTAGCTGACTTAGAGGCAGGTAGAAAGTGTTTAAGTATTCTCTGTTTCTTAGTTACTGAGAGGCTAGCGCTTTAAAGTATTTAGAGAAGGGTTCTTGCTGCCGAGAAGTGCTTTTGGTTTGTCGGCTGGGAACATTCAGGGTAACTCAGTATTGAAGAAAGACACCAAGTCACTTCCAGTGACACAGATGTTTGTTTGGAGGATGTGTACTCTGTCATAAACAATCAGCCTCTCACTCCAGGCTCACGCCTCTCAGCTGTAAAAATCTCCAAACTCATATCTTGGCAAGATGTAGTGGAGCCTGTCAGCACCTCATTGTGGGTGATGTAGCAATGTGAGTGCTGTTTACAAAGAGATTAAAACAAAATCCAGTAAAAAAGGATACAAAATAAATTCCGAAATTTATGACTGTGGTTATAAAAAAAATAAAAAGAACTTTGTTGCAAAAGTAAAACCATATATTTATACAGTGGGGCAAAAAAGTATTTAGTCAGCCACCAATTGTGCAAGTTCTCCCACTTAAAAAGATAAAGAGAGGCTTGTAATTGTCATCATAGGTATACCTCAACTATGAGAGACAAAATGTGGAAACAAATCCACTCAAGTAAAAGTGTCCAAATTGGGCCCAAAGTGTCAATATTGTGTGTGACCACCATTATTTTCCAGCACTGCCTTGACCCTCTTGGGCATGGAGTTCCCCCAAGCTTCACAGGTTGCCACTGGAGTTCTCTTCCACTCCTCCATGACGACATCACGGAGCTGGTGGATGTTCGAGACCTTGCACTCATCTACCTTCTGTTTGAGGATGTCCCACAGATGCGCAATAGGGTTTAGGTCTGGAGACACGCTTGGCTAGTCCATCACCTTTACCCTCAGCTTCTTTAGGAAGGTGGTCATCTTGGAGGTGAAGGGAGGGGATCATGCTCTGATTCAGTATGTCACAGTACATGTTGGCATTCATGGTTCCCTCAATGAACTGTAGCTCCCCAGTGTCAGCAGCACTCATACAGCCCCAGACCATGACACTCCCACCACCATGCGTGACTGTAGGCAAGATACACTTGTCTTTGTACTCCTCACCTGGTTGCCGCCACACACGCTTGACACCATCTGAACCAAATAAGTTTACCTTGGTCTCATCAGACCACAGGACATGGTTCCAGTAATCCATGTCCTTAGTCTGCTTGTCTTCAGCAAACTGTTGTCTTCAGCGGGCTTTCTTGTGCATCATCTTTAGAAAAGACTTCCTTCTGGGACGACAGCCATGCAGACCAATTTGATGCAGTATGCGGCGTAATGTCTGAGCACTGACAGGCTGACCCCCCCCACCCTTCAACCTCTGCAGCAATGCTGGCAGCACTCATACTTCTATACCTCCATTTCCCAAAGACAACCTCTGGATATGACGCTGAGCATGTGCACTCACCTTCTTTGGTCGACCATGGTGAGGCCTGTTCTGAGTGGAACCTGTCCTGTTAAAAAGCTGTATGGTCTTGTCCAATGTGCTGCAGCTTAGTTTCAGGGTCTTGGCAATCTTCACCAAATTTAACACAACTGCTCCCCATTCACACCTGAGACCTTGTAACACTAACGAGTCACATGACACCGGGGAGGGGAAAATGGCTAATTGGGCCCAATTTGGACATTTTCACTCAGGGGTGTACTCACTTTTGTTGCCAGCAGTTTAGACATTAATGGCTGCGTGCCGAGTTATTTTGAGTGGACAGCAAATTTACACTGTTATACAAGCTGTACACTCACTACTTTACATTGTAGCAAAGTGTCATTTCTTCAATGTTGTCACATAAAAAGATAGAATAAAATATTTACAAAAATGTGAGGGGTGTACTCACTTTTGTGAGATACTGTATATGTATAGAAGAATTCGCAGAGGAAGGCACTGCAAGGATAGCCCATCAACTCTGAGATGTAAACCTTTCAACCACTATCCTCCTTTTCTACTTAGGAAATGCTTACTTTTTAAGGCTCCAACTTTTTTTAAGGATAAAAAAACGCTAGTAATAGCATTTAGGAGTGTTAGCATTTTATTAGTGTTTTTTGCAGTTCCTCGGGGGGAAAAAAAAAAAAAAAGTGTTTAGGAGCGTTTTTCTCTGCTGGAAAAATGCTGAAAGAAACTATTTTTTCTGCTCCTAGACACTGAAGCTCAAAAAACGCTAATAGCCCAAAGTAGTGTGCATAGACACATAGGATAACACTATTTAGCTTCTAGGAGCATAAAAAAGCTAATGTGCAGCTAAATAGGTGTCTAACATACTTTTTTTTTTTTAGGCGTGTAAAGTTCTAGTCATGTAACTGTTGCAGGGCTCCTTCCTTCTCTAGCAGAGTCTAACTATGAGAGGAGATCTCTGGCACATATATCATTGATGGGTGCAGCTGCTCGCAGAGCATTCAGCAAGGTGTCAGCCAATAAAAAAAAGCTCAGCTACTAAGGGCAGCATCAGGACCTCACCCCCTGGACTAAAGGGGGCATTTTCATGATGCCCATTCTCGGAAGGAATGTGCCGGGTTACGGTGGTCATTACACAGCCTGAAAGTAAGGGACTGGCTTAAGTATTCTATTAATATTTTGAGCAACAATTAAATAGATGTAGTAGGATTTCAAGCAAGAGAAAACAAAAAAGGAAGTTTCTGAACATCCTCAATACAAACAATGAGGGGGAAAAAATGGAAGCCTGAAGTTGTGTTTTAAAGCCCATACCGGTTTCTTTTTCACACTGTGCCAGTACTGGGGGAAACCATAAATTGCACCTCCTGAACTGGTGCTGATGTCACATCTGGCAGACCAAAGAGAAGATCGAGTAGTACTTAATTTGGAATCTTCTAGGTTCACTTCCCTCTTTCTAGGCATTTCAGAGACAACATCCCTTTCAGAGTGATATCCACCTAAATGTACTGGTAAGTTGCATGCAAACCTACAGTGCCTTGAAAAAGTATTAATACCCCTTTAAATGTTCCACATTTTATCATGTTACAACCAAAAACGTAAATGTGTTTTATTGGGATTTTATGTGATAGACCAACACAAAGTCGCACATAATTGTGAAGTGGAACGAAAATGATAAATGGTTTTCAAATTATTTTTTTAGAAATAAATATCTGAAAAGTGTGGTGTGCTTTTGTATTCAGCCCCCCTTTACGATACCCCTAACTAAAATTTAGTGAATTGCCTTCAGAAGTCACCTAATTAGTAAATAGAGTCCACCTCTGCGTAATTTAATCTCAGTATAAACACAGCTGTTCTGTGAAGCTCTCAGAGGTTTGTAAGAGAACCTTAGAGAACAAACAGCATCATTAAGGCCAAGGAACACACCAGACAGGTCAGGGATAAAGTTGTGGAGCAGTTTAAAGCAGGGTTAGGTTATAAAAAATATCCCAAGCTTGACCATCTCATGGTGAACTGTTCAATCCATCATCTGAAAATGCAAAGAGTATGACACAACTGAAAACCTTACCAAGACTTGGCCGTCCACCTAAACTGACAGGCTGGGCAAGGAAAGCATTAATCAGAGAGGCAGCCAAGAGGCCCATGGTAACTCAGGAGGAGCTGCAGAGATCCACATCTCAGGTGGGAGAATCTTTCCACAGGACAAGTATTAGTTGTGCACTCCACAAATCTGGCCTTTATGGAAGAATGTCAAAAAGGAAGCAATTGTTGAAAGAAAGCCATAAGTCCTATTTGCAGTTTGCAAGAAGCCATGTGGGGGGAACACAGCAAACATGTGGAAGAATGCGCTCTGATCAGATCAGACCAAAATTTTACTTTTTGGTCTAAAAGAAAAATGCTATGTGTGGTGGAAAACTTAAGCCTCGTACACATGGTAAGATTGTTGGCCAACCGAGCGTCTTATTTTTGTCAAAAAGGCGTGTGCCAGGATCTTGTCTTGCATACTAACGGAACACAATTGTCCTGTAACAAACACGAACGTAGTGACGTACTATGAGGAATTTCAGCTCTTGAGCGCCAACCTTTGGGCCCCTTCTGCTAATTTTCGTGTTTGGTGAGTATTCAATCCAAGCATGTATGTTTGTACTTTCGACTTTTGTGTGACGGATTTGTGTACTGACCATACGAATATCAGCCAACAGACCGTTGTCCGCCGAAAATTTACTAGCCTGCCATCCAACATTTGGAGGCCAAAAGTTGGACAACAATTGTCTAAAGGAGCGTACTATCGGTCAGATTTTAGGACAACAGTCTGTCAATAGACAATCCCCTGCCAAAAATCGCATAGTGTGTACGAGGCTTAACACTGCACATCACCCTGAACACACCATCCCCACCGTGAAACATGTTGGTGGCAGCATCATGTTGTGGGGATGCTTTTTGTTCAGCAGGGACAGAGAAGCTGGTCAGAGTTGATGGGAAGACGGATCGAGCCAAATTCAGTACAATCTTAGAAGAACCTGAACCTGTTAGAATCTGCAAAAGACTTGAGACTGGGACGGAGGTTCACCTTCCAGCAGGACAATGACCCTAAACATACAGCCAGAGCTACGATGGAATGGTTTAGATCAAAGCATATTCATGTGTTAGAATGGCCCAGTCAAAGTCCAGACCTAAATCCAATTGAGAATCTGTGGCAAGACTTGAAAATTGCTCTTCACAGATCTGACAGAGCTTGAGCTATTCTGCAATGAAAAATGGACAAAAATTTCACTCTCTAGCTGTACAAAGCTGGTAAAGACTTACCCAAAAAAGACTTGCAGCTGTAATTGCAGCGAAAGGTGGTTCTACAAAGTATTGACTCTGAATTGGGGCTGAATACAAATGCACGCCACACTTTTCAGATATTTGTTTGTAAAAAATTTGGAAAACCATTTATCATTTTCCTTCCACTTCACAATTATGTGCCACTTTATGTTGTGCTATTACATAAAATCCCAATAAAATACATTTATGTTTATGTGAACGCTTTTAAGGGGGATGAATATCTTTTCAAGGAACTGTACCTGTTCTTGTCTTGCTATGTAATCTTTTGGGCATGGGGAGCACCCTGACTCGTAGAAAAAGGCTGAATACAGGGCCACTATTCTGAAAGTTAATATTAGGACCTGACCAATTTTATTCAACAAATATTCACTTTTGTTGCCAGCAGTTTAGACATTAATGGCTGTGTGTTGAGTTATTTTGAGGGGACAGCAAGTTTACATTGTTATACAAGCTGTACACTCACTACTTTACATTGTAGCAAAGTGTCATTTCTTCAGTGTTGCCACAGGAAAAGATATAATAAAATATTTACAAAAATGTGAGGGGTTTACTCACACTTTTGTGAGATACTGTATACAGGGTGGCGCCTGGCCCTCATTCTCTCCCTCTCCAGGCTCGGAATCATTCCTTTGTGGGCCGTTTTGGCTCATTAGTGAGGCTGCTGCAGATATATCAAATGTGTAAGGGATTAGATCTTGAGACACTATCGGGTTGATTTATTAAAACTGGAAGTGTAAAGTCTGGTGCAGCTGTGCATGGTAGCCAATCAGCTTCTAACTTCAGATTGTTCAGTTAGGCTCGATTCACACAGGGGCAACACGATTTCAGCGCGACTTTGCAAGGCGACTTCAACGCGGCTTCAACGCAACTTCAGCGCGACTTTTAAACAAATTACAACGCGACTTCAAGTCGCCTCCAGGACAGGCGACTTTGGCTGTGGCCAATCACAGGATAATCAGCTCTCTGGGAGGGAGGGGTTTGCCTGGGCAAACTAAATTTTTTCCCTGTAAAGTCGCTTCAATGTAGATGGAGATCCGACTTGGAGGCGACTTCCATTGATTTCTATGGTACAGGTCGCCTTGAAGTCGGATCGAGGGCTTACAAGTCGGATCCCAAGTCGTCCCAGTGTGAACGAGCCTGAAGCTTTGACAATAAAACCTGGAAGCTGATTGGTTTCTATATAGAGCTGCACCAAATTTTCCACTCTCCAGTTTTAGTAAATTAACCCCTAAGTGCTTTAGGCATGACTGTTCAACAGCAACGCAGTTGTCTCCATTTATTTTACAGACTCAGTGAATACATTATAGATTAAATAGTGGATTAACAAGAATGAACAATGCTGTATTGTAGGCTCTCTATTTTCTTGCATCTGAGGTAGGTTACGTGTCTTTTGGAAGGAAAATACACACTTGTACATATAAGGATCTATTTAAAGTGACATGGTCTATGCTGTCTCTTTTTTGTTACAGATCCCTTATATGGGATTAGCTGTTTTGAGGCTTAAAAGCCTTTTGCCATACTTCCTAATACCCTTTTGGATAAAACCATCCTGCATAGCAGATATAATATAGTTTTCATCAGGTAATGATAATATAAGATATTTTCAATTTGTTCTCTTGGTCCTTCGTATACATCATGTACTTATCTTTTAGAACTATTTCCCTTTGTCTCTAGTATATTAATACATTCCTATTTTTTATAGAAATCTCACATTTTGCTTGTAGTTCTAATTATTGTACACCATCACATTATGACAAATCAGCGGCCTTAAATTTTCGCCATAAAAATAAGGTAAACGTAATAATTTATTACATCAAAGAAGGCTATTATTCCTCTAAAGATATTTAGCTTGTATATAATGACATACCCAAGCCTCTAAGAAAGGGGGAGGGGGGTTTAAGTGGGAGCTGGATGCACTAGCGTCTGTGTGTGTATGGGGGTTCCCCCGTTACCCTGCTGGGTGGTGTAGGCTTGCTATCTCCATCCCTTCCACCCTTGCTCTTTGGTCTCCTTGAACATGTGGGGATGAGGTCCTTTATGTAAGGGGTGTATTGTTAATGCGATTTTTGACAATTAACTCATCTAGATTGCATTATATTTAAAGCCTATATTGGTGGCTCCTGATGAAGAGGACGATGTCAAGGAAACGCGTTGAGCGGCAAAGACTAATATATGCGAACAAACTACCAATGTTGGATTTTTTCACATTTTGTATTTTATTATGATGTACTTGAAATTGTTGCGCAATACTGATGTACAAGATCTTTTTAAAAAGATATGAACCAATAAAAAATGCTTTTAACAGCAAAATTAATGTTGTGCTTTAAAAGTCCCATGCCATACCATAGTGTAATCGTGTTGTTAGTTTCCAGTTAGGGATGTGGCACTTAAATCTCTTAAATTTGATAGGGTTTAATTGTTATTATTGGGATTTTAACCAACAGGGTCTCCTAAGCAGTCCTCTGAACCATTAAACCCATCTTTAGAGTTGCCAAAGGGTTTTTACCAGAACTGGATGCTTTCCTTACCTGCAATGCCATCTCTATCATGCTTTGCAAGCATAGCTGCTTCACCGATGTTGAAGTAAAGTAATTAGATACAATCCAATAACCTTCCCAAATCTTTAATCTGTGTAACGTACAATGGGTACTGCACAGAAAGCACAGAGGCCTAAAACAACACACTAACACACATACAAGCAAAATAGTATTTATACACACACCAAAATAATACAAAAAATGAAAACCAGGGAGCAGCAGACAGACATTTGGAAGAGTTCACTCTTGTGCAAGTCTCCTTGTCTTCATTTATTATTTTCTCTATAAATAAAATATTATATACTGTAGAAAGCTGACAGTCAAGATTATACTCCTGGCAGGAATATGAGAAATGTAAGGCTACTGGAGCTTCTAGGAAATGCAGCAAAGGCGAAATACCTTTCTGTCTGGGCTTGAGAAGAAAGTGCAGGATCCATGACGAGGAGACAAGCTGTGGTTAACCTTGTCAGTGCTAGCGACATCTGCACACGCACACATCTACCAGTTACAGGAAAGAAATCTGTATGTTATAGTAACCTCTGGTTTTCATTTATTGTATTCTACTAACATTGTAAACGTATTATTTATTTTTGGTTATTTGAGACTAAGATGTTGAATCAAAGGATACAACTTCTCATAAGTGAAATTGACATAGGTGGAGGTGATCAGGCCTCCCAAAGCAATGGAGACAATAAACAATAGCAGATGCAAGTTGGTTAGGAATAAGTATTTATACACACACAGCTATCTCAAAGTTAGCTGGTCCCCAATCCCATTTAGAAGCTGAATTGAACTATTGCTTTTGGAAAATGAACACAAACTAACATGTTAACATGCTGTATCCTAACAGGTAACAATGAGCTAAATTTCTTTTTATTAACTCCTTCCTGGCAGAATCTTGGAGCAGTCCCACAGTTCTGCATAACTGATATTATTACAGTCAGAATGAATTATTCTGCTGTGTTATTTCCACGTGGCAAAGATCCATATATCCATAGTCAGGGAAGGCAAAAGGTTTTCAAAAAGCCTAACAAAGAGCAAAAAAAAAAATATGAGGCGATATATAGGATATGATTGTCAAGTCTACATGGAAAGTATGGGACAATGAGGGTGACTCTAGAATATATTGCACTTATGCAAATGAAAATTACATTATAGTTGGTCCTTTAATTTAATTGCTTTGTACAGAACGCCTGAAACAAAAAGCTACTTATTTTTTTTTTTTGTGTGTTTTTTTAAAATATTAATTAAAAACCCAGAGGATCGCCCCCACCCGAGACATTTTCTACATAAATAAATAACTCACTTTTATATAACCACTTTTCTGAACATTTACATTTGTTTGTTATACAGTATCTACACACAATAGCTTATCCCCTGCACGTTACAATAAAATTACATACATTTCCTCCCTTTGTGCATTTTTTCATTGCTCAGCTTTCACTATTTTAAAGGCCATATCTATTCAATCTGTTCCCCCAAGGTTTCAAGCTAGCCCAATACAGTTGACCCTCTGCCTAGCAGTTCATGCATTGGGGTATTCGCTAATCCCTGCTATACTGACCTATTCACGCTTTAGGCAGAAAATTTACAAAATGTAATGTGTATATGTGCTTTATACTGTAACTGTCAAAAGTCAATCACACATTTTACCATGGACTGGCGATTTTCACACTTTTGCAGATGTTCAAAAGGTATAATCCAATGGCCAGCCAATTCTTACATTTAATACATAAGCATAAAGATACTTTGTACAAAGGGGAAAAAAACACCAAAAATATTTTGGACAAATATCAGTGGGATCAAAGCTATAGGTCTATTACAATGTGCAATGTAATCCGATTATTCAGATATAAGATGCACATGACACAGGTTTTCAGTGGAGAAGGGACTTATACTGGGTGAGCAGTGCAATTCTGCTGTGACTCAAGCAGGCTTAAAAGGTGCAGATCACTCTGTATAGAGTACAATTATATGAAACTGGCATCATAACTCATTCCCTGATGAGCTAGGGCAGCAGAGACTTGTTGGGCAGAGTAAACATCAATATAGCAAGAGTATTTAAACGTATTCTAAATCTAACATACCACAAACGTTCAATCATTTGCTTTTTTGGCTTTCTGTTCACCTGTAATGGTGACAATCAGGGAGATTTCACAGTGCTAGATAAATACAGTATTAAACTGATCTGCTAACATTGTGTGCTGCATGTGGTCTCTTTAAATAAATTAGTCTTGTTTGATGTGTACCAGCCTTTGCTGGAGATGAATACAGCTATTTCCAGGCAACTATCCATAAGTATTGTTAACATGGCAAATGTAGGAGCTAGGCAAATTAAATCTTTCTGCTTATACCATGCTACGCGGTGTATGACTTTTTTTTTTATGGCATGCCTGCCTAAACTTGGTACTGGGGAAAAGCACAGCACAAAAATAGTTCTACCTATCCTCTGGCTTAGCAATAATTAAATTACCATGCACTACGGGACAAGGATATGTAGCTACATGAGATGGTAACAGATCTCCAATCTAAAAATTATCAGTGCAAAGAAAACAATGAGGTCATACAGTTGAGCAACTACATGCAAAAAAAAAAAAAGCAGCAGACTGGACATTTAGAGAATTAGGATTAAGAACATCGGATACAAAAAAGATTTCAGGGTTATGGGTTTCACTTGTCCTCAGATCACCATAACCCCAGGTGCAGTGCGTTCATGTCCGTTTCTAAAAGTGTCCTTTACATGACCAGCTCGCAAGAACAACAGTTGAAATGAGCAAGGCAGACTGTCAATAGTCTTGGAACATTTTATGAAAAGTATCTTCCATCTTTTCCAGGAAAAAAAAAAAAAAAAAAAAAAAAGAGAAAATTGTGTTGACGTTTTCATTTGTTGTGCCATGGTTTAAGGAACAGAGAACGAGCAAATGTGTGAAGGAAACTATTAATGGTTTACGGCTGGTTCTGCGGAGGCTGCCTCTTTTTTTTGTGGTGATACTTAATGGGTAATGAGTGTTATGTACAAAATAGAAACTAAAATCCTTATTTAGTTGGACATGTGTTGTGCATTCTTCTCAGAAAACCTTTAGAGATGGCTAAGAAGATAAAAGAGGCACATATATTTACATTGGTAAGTTTATGAACCTGCTTAAAAAATAATAATAAAAATAAATTAAAATGTTGACTACTTTTACTTGTCCTCTTGTGTGGTTCTGTCACAATGATCTTCTGGGCATTGCTACCCTTTTTAAGGCTTGCAGTTCAACCCTTCTTGTCATCAGCTTTGCTAACGTTGTTATATAGTAGCACCATTATGTCAACTCTGTCAAATAGACAAAGTTGCACCCCTGTCCCTTTTTTGCCCCCTCCCTTAAAAGTGGCAAGAGCCAAGCACAGGAATTAGTTCAGGATGCACAGGAGCTCATTTCTGACTTAAAACGCCAGAATCCAGCTTGGTGGTGGCCGCACTCCTCCCCCAGCATCCTGCTGCAATGCTCATACTTCTTTGGCTACGTTCCCTTTCCCGATCGCGGTCACTCTCCGACTGACTTTGCGTTCGCTCTGGTTTGTGGTTGCTGCTAGCTGTGGGCTGTGATGAGATGGTGCGAAGTAAATGATTCCTCTTCCTCAAGAAATCTGACTGACCGGGAAGACAAAAGCTTCCCTTTCGTAATGCTATTCTGTTGGTGTTCTTGGCAGGTCGAGATCGGTGGCTGTATTCCAGTTGCGCAAGGTGAGAAGCATAGCCTTCGGTGATGAACTGTAATAAAAACATTTCATAGATATAAAGCAAATATTTAAACAAAGCATAAAGAGAACCATGTCAATTCCTGTGCCCTGTAGTGAAGTGAAGTGGACAGTCAGTCCCCTGACAAAGTGTGGGAAAGGACGAGACTGTGTACCCCACAGAAACACAATCCACGTCCCAAATTGCAGATCAGAAATAGAAGACACAAACTGGTTACTGCAGGCAAAACAGATGATTATTTTAGTTTTTAGTCTTGAGGTGTTCACCTCTGCCCTTACCGATTCCTTCCCCAGGTCTTGGGTTCTGGTTGTCGCTGTTCAAGGTAGGAAGTAATACAACTTCCTGCAAACACTGACAGGGACATTGTCATTGCTTGTTTCAACTACAGTCATAAAATTATTTAAAGTAATGGCCTGCATTACGTATATCACTATATTATTGGTAGCTTTGACCTTTGGACATGATAGTCACTTTCATGTCACACATGCTGCAAAACAACATCGTTTGTACATTATTGTCCAAGTAGTGGAGAACATTGGCTAGCTCTAATTATATGGTAGCTTTACCTGACATTGGTGCTGCAACTTCTTGGTTGGACGGCCTACAATGAAGATCTGCATTGGTGACAGACCTATAGTGCTGTACACTGAGATATCCTTTGTGGAGCCATAAGCTGCATGGATTTTCATGTGTACCTGCAAAAATTAAACAAAATAGTCAAAAAATAAGTCAAATGTACCTAAAAAAAAAGCATATGCCCCTGTACTTCTTGAAAGTGACACATAGGGGTTGATTTACTAAAGGCATATAGACTGTGCACTTTGCAAAGAGCAGTTGTCCTCTGCAAGTGCAGTTGCTCCAGAGTTTAGTAAATGACGCAAGGCCTCACTTTGCAAAGAGTACCCAATCACGTGCAAGGAAAATAAAAAAAAACAGCATTTTTGCTTGCACGTGATTGGATGATGGAAGTCAGCAGAGCTTCTGCTCATTTACTAAGCTCTGGAGCAACTGCTCTTGCAAAGTGCACAGTCTTTTTGCCTTTGGTAAATCTCCCTCTGCATGAAAATCAATAGATATTAAAGAAGTTCTAAAGGTAGAAGGTTTTTTTTATCTTAATGCATTCTATGAAGTAAGGTAAAAAACCTTCTGTGTGCAGCAGCTGCCCCCAGCCCCCCAGTACTTGCCCGAGCCCCAACTCAATCCAGCAATGTTGCACGAGAGCCTTAGGTGTCTGGGATTTTCCCTCCTCATTGGCTGAGACAGCAGTGGGCCCCCTGCTGTCAAAGTCAGTGAGCCAATGAGGAGAGAGAGGGGGCAGGGCTGAGCAGCAGCTCTGTGTCTGAATGGACACACAGAGCAGCTTCTCGGGAACAAGCCTGCTCGGGTGCCCCCAGAGGTAACTGCTTGCTGTGGGGGCACTTTGCAAGAGGGAGGGGCCAGGCATTGCAGCGGGGGACCTGAGAAGAAGAGGATCGGGGCTGCTCTGTGCAAAACCACTGCATGTATAACATGTTTGTTATTTTTAAACCAAACACAAGACTTTAATATCACTTAACTTATTGAAACCAACAAAACAAATTATTCTTTTAATATCCGACATCAAAAAGATGTTTCCACAGCTTCCTAAAGAAGCAGGCCAAAAAGCCTGAGATACACGCTAAAGGATTATATCCCTTGCCCCTTTGGTTGAATCAGCAACTACTTCAGAAAGGAAGATTGAATGTGACTTTAGACCTTCTAAAATGCTGAACTTTGGGGTATCTGAGGGTAGTATCTGTGAAATTTAGGTTTCAATTACAAGGGTTCCACTGTTGGAATATTTTAATACTCCACTCTTGCAGTAATTTGTATGTTTTAAATGAGAATTGTAATTAAAGATTTTTTTTATTTTTACCCAAAGATTTTGTTGTAGATGTTGTGCACCTGAAAAGTCCCATTGTCCTATTTCTTGGTGTCACAGAATGCAACTGTAAACTCAAGTAACCAAGATGGTGGCTAAATCACTTCCAGTTTCGTGTCACGGCAGTTTCCGACCGTTTGACACACTGATAGGGATCACAAAATTAAAGGGGGTACAAATGAGAGGATAGGCATAGACACAGAACAGGATATTAAAGATTGTAGCAAGGGGAGACACAAAAATGACAACTAACTACATTAGATATATATTAAAGGGACAAATGGACCTGGGTTCCAGCAACCAAGGTGGCGGCTATACTACTTCCGGTATCGCGCCAAGTAACCAAGATGGCGGCTAAATCACTTTCGGTTTCGTGTCACGGCCGTTTCCGACCGTTTGACACGCTGATAGGGATCACAAAATTAAAGGGGGTATAAATGAGAGGACAGGCATAGACACAGCAGCTTCCTGATGATGCAAACCATCATGAAACGCGTAGAGGCTGCTGGGAACTTTCCTATCACTTCCGGTCACACGGGTGTGAGGCTTGGAACGCACGCCGCTGTGAGGAGACATTGGATTTGAGTGGGAGATAGACTGAGACTCTGCTCTCCACACACACTGCTGGATTAGCTTGGTGCCGGCTTAGGTGCACCTTAGCATGTGAGTTTGACTATGTTTTTAGTTAATTTTTTAAATAAAATGAGAGTTACATACTACACCATGATGGCTACCTATATGTCTTTATGAGCACTAAACAGAGCAAGAGGCATTATTATACTGCTTGGAAAGGCTACTATTGGATCCATCATAAACGGAGTGGTTATCCTAAATGAACCAAAGGTGCATATTCTTACCATATCTGGTGAGTGGGCATTGCACTAGGTGGTGAAGTCACGATAAGTGGTGAATTAGGAGCACTTTATATTGAAGAGGAACATTATTACTGCACAGAAGTGATCACTCACTGAGGACATCCAATGTACTGTGGTTTATACGTACATGTTGGGGACATTTTCTTTGCACTGTGCAGCACACATATACAGTGGGGCAAAAAAGTATTTAGTCAGCCACCAATTGTGCAAGTTCTCCCACTTAAAAGATGAGAGAGACCTGTAATTGTCATCATAGGCATACCTCAACTATGAGAGACAAAATGTGGAAACAAATCCAGACAATCACATTGTCTGATTTTTGAAAGAATTTATTTGCAAATTATGGTGGTAAATAAGTATTTGGTCAATATCAAAAGTTGATCTCAATACTTTGTTATATATCCTTTGTTGGCAATGACAGAGGTCAAACGTTTTCTGTAAGTCTTCACAAGGTTGTCACACACTGTTGCTGGTATGTTGGCCCATTCCTCCATGCAGATCTCCTCTAGAGCAGTGATGTTTTGGGGCTGTCGCTGGGCAACACGGACTTTCAACTCCCTCCAAAGGTTTTCTATGGGGTTGAGATCTGGAGACTGGCTAGGCCACTCCAGGACCTTGAAATGCTTCTTACGAAGCTACTCCTTCGTTGCCCGGGCGGTGTATTTGGGATCATTGTCATGCTGAAAGACCCAGCCACGACTTCATCTTCAATGCCCTTGCTGATGGGAGGAGGTTTGCACTCAAAATCTCACAATACATGGCACCATTCATTCTTTCATATACATGGATCAGTTGTCCTGTTCCCTTTGCAGAGAAACAGCCCCAAAGCATGATGTTGCCACCCCCATGCTTCACAGTAGGTATGGTGTTCTTTGGTTGCAACTCAGCATTCTCTCTCCTCCAAACACGACGAGTTGTGTTTCTACCAAACAGTTCTACTTTGATTTCATCTGACCATATGACATTCTCCCAATACTTTTCTGGATCATCCAAATGCTCTCTAGCAAACCTCAGATGGGCCCGGACATGTACTGGCTTAAGCAAGGGGACACGTCTGGCACTGCAGGATCTGAGTCCCTGGTGGTGTAGTGTGTTACTAATGGTAGCCTTTGTTACGTTGGTCCCAGCTCTTTGCAGGTCATTCACTAGGTCCCCCCCGTGTGGTTCTGGGATATTTGCTCACCGTTCTTGTGATCATTTTGACCCCACAGGGATTTTTGCTCACCGTTCTTGTGATCATTTTGACCCCACGGGGTGAGATCTTGCATGGAGCCCCAGATCGAGGGAGATTAACAGTGGTCTTGTATGTCTTCCATTTTCTAATTATTGCTCCCACAGTTGATTTCTTCACACCAAGCTGCTTGCCTATTGCAGATTCAGTCTCCCCAGCCTGGTGCAGGTCTACAATTTTGTTTCTGGTGTCCTTCAACAGCTCTTTGGTCTTCACCATAGTGGAGTTTGGAGTGTGATTGTTTGAGGTTGTGGACAGGTGTCTTTTATACTGATAACAAGTTCAAACAGGTGCCATTAATACAGGTAATGAGAGGACAGAGGAGCCTCTTAAAAAGAAGATAGAGGTCTGTGAGAGCCAGAAATCTTGCTTGTTTGTAGGTGACCAAATACTTATTTTCCACCATAATTTGCAAATAAATTCTTTCAAAAATCAGACAATGTGGATTGTCTGGATTTGTTTCCACATTTTGTCTCTCATAGATAGGTATACCTATGAAGACAATTACAGGCCTCTCATCTTTTTAAGTGGGAGAACTTGCACAATTGGTGGCTGACTAAATACTGTTATGCCCCACTGTATATTGTTATGTGAATTCTATGACCACTAAGCAATATTGGCACATACTAGTTAGTTTTTATTCATTTCCCTTTCTATATATATATGTATTTTTTTTTCATTTTTTGTTAGCACTAGCACTTTAAACAGTGATTGGTAACACCATAAGATATTCCACTAAGATACTTTTAAATCAGGATTATTATGTGGGAAAGATTATTTTTTTGATATTAATATAGCTGGCATAGAAAAGCACTTTATTACAGGATTAATATATAATTTGTTTTATTTTGCAAATTTGCACATTTTATGTTTTAGGAGTGTTTATTATATATAGTTAGCGCAATCCATTTTTTACTACAACTGTAAACTCAGCCTGTCAGAACCCACTAAAAAGTAAACAAGACATGTTTGATTCACCTCCATCTGGTAACCATTATCACCAAGACAGAATGTGAGAAATTTACAATTATCACCAGAACATGAGGTGATGGGAAATCTTTTAACAGGGACACTTGTTCTCGTGACAATTGTCAAAGAGGGTATTTCCGCTCTTTTTGGAGAGGCTTGCTCTCCCTTTCTGTAGCATCTCCAGAACAGGAAGAGAGGGGGAATCACCCCAATGTGAAAACAGAAAACAAAGATGGAAAATGGAAGGAGATTGAGCTCATGGAGGAACGCTGTACCCACACTTCGCACTTCATGAATACAGAAGTGCCCCCACAGGACAGGAGAATATGTGGTAGGCCTGATAGAAATGAATAGCAAAAAGACTTGACCTACAACACAATTCAGAAAGTAATGTCATTACACCCACTATACTCTCCTTTCCTATATCAATACAAACTGTGATAAGATGTAACAACATGTACGACAAAATAACGTGGTTCGTATTTTTTGTATTTCTGTACCCTTTTTTCTATGTGGTTATAGTGTTTTTTCCTGTGGGACCTCTTTCTCAGAATAAATAAAAAAAAAAGAAAACGGAAAACAAAACCTGACAAGGGTTTTAACCATTCCCTACTCTATATAATACTGTGGATAAATAGGTATACACTGTACTATATTACAATCACTAATTACAAACAGTAAGGGGGGGGGGGGTGTTTGTTAACAAAGACACACTCTAGTCATTAGCGGATAGCACCCACAAATAATTGTATGGAATGTATCTTACATCTTGAATCAGGGTTTTCAGAAAATTTGCTTTGTGCCGCAGGGGATCGTGAACCAATCCATCACAGAATGAAACTATGCCATGTGGGAAGTTGTGCTGTGCAAGCCATGCCACTACTCTCTGCTTCTGCATGTCGGGTCTGCCTGTGACATAGATAATGAGGTAGCCAAGATCCTGCCAGTGCCTAGAAGAAGATAGAGGAGGTGTTAGAAGTGCTACGGACAGTGCATAACAGCTATGAGACCCTCAAAAAAGAGTATACTGACCTCACTACATCCACTGCCCCTGCTCTGACTTTCGGGTCACTGCCCATGATGGAAACGCTAGCAGCAAAAGATCCGTCAATGCTGAATACTACAAATTCTGTTGCTTTAGGTAAAACATGGAGGTAACTGTCGGCATATGTATGGTCTCCCCTAGAAAAAAAAGACAAAGGCATTGTTACAAAGGCATTTGATTACACAGATGTCAGTAAAACCATCCAATCAGGGACTAATACATGTACATAATAAGAGCAATGCACAAAGTAATCTACAGCAACCAAAGTATTTTTTAACTGATACAGTCATATGAAATCTGGCTACTGTGGGTCACTCTGTACATCAATTGTTTTGTTTTCTTCCAATGTCTTTAATACATGCACTACCACTTATGTGCAATATTTTTGAAATAGGTGGAACATATAGGTGGAAAATACCATATGGCTAAGTTGATCCCCAGGTTATTCACCTGTAAGAACAGATTTTTAATGGGAATCAAGTAATTCACAATTATCACCTTCCAAGTCTCATGTTGTAAATTTTATACCCTTTACTAGAACAAATGCTATGTGCAATATTTTTGTTTTTGGGTTTAGATACACTACAAGTTCCATTTAATTGAATAAAGCAAAATATTCAAACAATCCTGTCCCAAATATGATGAGTATGGAGAATACAGAAAGAAGATGCTACGGTCTCCTTAGCTCCACAGATACTGTTTGCTCTCCAGGGGGCACTGTTCCACTAAACTGTTTTGACATTTCAATTTATACACCGCTTTCAAAACTAATGGTATGCAGATTTACTACTGGTCAAATTGCTTTTTAGTAATTTATGACTGTGAAAGCAAGAGTACCAAGTAATATTAAGTATCATCTGAGCCACACATTGCTACTTTAATACAACACAGTCCAATTCAGCAAAAGCATTAGAGCTCCCAGAAACAGCTTTGTGTTAAAGTTAACCTTTTGTAACATGTTATATCTGTATTCAGGTTATAATATGTAACATGTCATTGCTGCAGCAGATCCCCCCCCCCCCCCATCTTCTCCACGCACTTGCTGTCACAATTAAAAAAAAAAACATGTCTGCGCGGGGCTCCATCCACTCGGCCCCCTTATTTATTCACAGTGTTCTGTGAATGGGAGAACTACAAGTACTGACAGCCTTTGCGGCTGTTGGCTTGTAGTTCTCAATGAACTACCCGGGTGCTTCTGAGTGCTCTTGGTAGTTCATTGATGATTCCTGTCAGTAGGTAACTGTCAGCCTCCAAGAGGTACAAGTCAGAGCATCTCCACAACTGCAGCTCTTGTGGGATGTTCCTGATCTGCAGTGGTCAAGACCTACTGGCCAAGCCTCACTGGTGCACCTGGGGAGCGAATGCTGGACTGTGTAGTCTGATCCAATAGAAGAGCTACTGTACCTCAATTTGCTCCAAAAGTTAATGCTGGTTCTGGTAGAATGGTGTCAGAACACACAGAGACATATGGAGCTGCGTAGCCACAGACCAGTCAGGGTGCTTATGCTGACCCATGTCCACAGCCAAAAAAGCAGAGGAAGTAGAGAGGAGACATTGCTGGAAGTGGCAGCAGAGGAGTGTGTGTGGATTGGAATCACGAATTTGCATCACATTCTTGTCCTGTCCTCCATTTTGGAGAAGCCCTACCAATAGCAGCCTTCCCATTCACTTACAAACAAGCTGGGAGACGCGGAACGCACGCCATCCTCAAGGGATTAGCCGACTTGTACATGCTGATTGCACCCAATGCCAGGCACTTCAACATGTGAGTGTAACTGCTATTGCTGCTGCTGTTTTTATTACAATAAAATACTACACTATGAGACTTTTATCCATGTCTCCTGTGGAGTTATTTTTCACATCCTAGTTTCATCTCGAGCGGCCAGTGAAGTGGAATTATGTTGTCAGTGGAATCAATCTGGTACTCCAAAAGCGCTTTTCGACCATCCTGCAAAAAGAGTCAAACATCTCTGGTGAGTGGCCACCTTCCCATTGAGCACTTGTGGTGGAAGAACTAGAAGTTATATCTCAGAGCATTCTACTTTGGTTTTGGGATTTATCACATATGGACTTTTAACTAGCTAATTATGCAATATATTTCATCTGTTTCATCTTTTAATGTTGGATGTTATTATTGTACTCACCCCATAGCGCCTCATCCTTTAATTACATATCCACAATTTCGGTGATTCGTTCACTTTTAAAGGGGCAGCTGATTATTTGTTCCTACCCCTACAGGGCGCCAATCATTGGTTTATAATTTTTTAGCCAAAAAAGCCTACAATGGGCATGTGAGCATCAGAACTAGCCACAGGAATAGTGGAGTGGAGTAATGAAAGTGGTCTGATCTGATGAATACAGCAATAATAATGTGGAAAAAAGCTGAGTTAGACTTACCGGTAACTCCTTTTCTGAGAGTCTTCCAGGACAGCCCATGAGACCTTGGGCTCCTCCTACCAGGACAGGAAACACGTCACCCCCACCAGATAAAAGGGCGGTCCTCCAGGCCCATGTCAGTATTTTCAAGAACCGTAGGACCCTGTAAAACATATGCATAATACACATAACTTCAGACAATACCGGGTGGGAATCCGGCTGTCCTGGAAGACTCTCAGAAAAGGAGTTACCGGTAAGTCTAACTCAGCTTTTCTCCAAGCGTCTTCCAGGACAGCCCATGAGACGATGAGCCAGAACTTACCAGTCTAGGGAGGGACAACTGCCTGAAGGACCTTACGACCAAACGCCTGCTCCTGAGCTGATAGGAGATCCAGGCGATAATGTTTAATGAAGGTCAAGTAACTGGACCAAGTGGCAGCCCTGCAAATTTGTTCCGGTGAGGCACCAGCCCTCTCAGCCCAAGACGTAGACAAGGCTCTAGTTGAGTGCGCAGTAACAAAAGGTGTAGGGACCTCCCTAATTTTGTAAGCTTCCAAGATGGCTTGCTTTATCCATCTAGCCAATGTGGCTTTAGATGCACTATTCCCCTTGTGAACTCCAGAAAAGAGGACAAACAAGGCATCAGTTTTCCTAAAGGTCTTCGTGACCTCAAGATAGACCAAGAGAATCCTTCTTACATCTAGGAAACTAAATTTTCTTTCTAAGTCGCCCTGTGGCGAACTACAAAAGGTTGGCAATACAATGTTCTGAGATCGGTGGAATGTACTTGCCACCTTGGGCAAAAAACCTGGATCGGTTCGTAACACAACTCGATCCTTAAAAATCGTGAGGAAGGGCTCCCTAACTGATAGGGCCTGCAACTCACTTACCCTACGAGCTGAGGTAACAGCTATAAGGAACACAGTTTTTAATGTAAGTAACTTAACTGACATACTTTCCAGAGGTTCAAACGGAAATTCTACCAGAGTTTGAAGTACTAGGGACAGATCCCACGTTGGACAACTTCTCACCACTACTGGTCTGGCCCTAGAGATAGATTTGAAAAATCTGGCTATAGTGGGATTTTCCAGGAGAGAAAACTGGAGGAACACACCAATAGCTGCCGCCTGTACCTTTAAGGTACTAACAGAAAGACCTTTGTCGACACCCTCTTGGAAAAATTCCAAAATAGACGGAATATCATGAGCTAATCTATCATTTTCAGATAACCATGAGTTAAACCTTTTCCAAACTTTGGAATATATGGCTCTAGTGACTGGCTTCCTGCAATTCACGAGAGTCCTGACTACTTTGTCAGAGAACCCTTGGGCGCTCAGTATCTTTTCTTCAGATACCAGGCCGTCAAGTTTAAGGAAACCACCTGAGGGTGTGATACTGGACCCTGCAATAATAGGTCTTCCCTTTTCGGAAGACTCCACGGAGGCTCTGAAACCAGAGACTGTAGCAGGGAAAACCATGGCCTCTTGGGCCAAAACGGGGCAATTAGAATCAGATCTGTCTCTTCCAGCCGAAACTTCCGGAGGACTACTGGAATCAGCCTGATTGGCGGAAAGGCATAACATAGGCCTGGAGGCCACGGGTTTGCCAGAGCATCGATCCCCAAGGCTTGGTCTGCCGGGTTCATGGAAAAGAATATCTCCGTCTTGCGGTTGTTTCGGTTTGCGAACAAATCCGCTACCGGATAACCCCATCTCTTGGTGAGATCTGCAAAGACTTCGAGATGAAGGGACCAGTTGTCTCGGTCTATCCTGTGACGGCTGAGATAATCTGCCAGGCAATTGTTTTTCCCCTTCAGGTGTACAGCAGAAATGGAGGCTAGATTCCCCTCTGCCCATGAAAGGATCTCCTGGGCAATGGACTGAAGCCTCCGGCTTCTCGTGCCTCCCCGCTTGTTGATATACGCGACTGTCGCTATATTGTCTGACAGGATTTGGAGGTTGTGACCCCTGACCTCCATCTGAAAAGACTGGAGGGCTCTCTGGACTGCAAGCAGCTCTCTTTGATTGGATGAGGCCCTTGCCTCCTCTGGGGACCATTCTCCTTGCGCTACTGCACTGCTGAGGTGGGCCCCCCATCCCCAGGAACTCGCATCCGTGGTAATCCTTCGGGAAATGGGAAAGGACCACGGGAGACCTCCTGCTAGGTGCTGACCAGCTCTCCACCACCACAGGCTTCTTTTTATCCTGTCGGGAAGCCAGATCCTTGACTCCAGGGACCTTACGTCCCCGTCCCAGTTTCTTAAAAGAAACCTTTGTAACGGACGCTGACGGAGTCTCGCCCATGGTACTGCGGGAAAACATGAGGTCATAAGACCCACTGCCCTCGACACCTGTCTCAGAGAGACCGACTGGTTGGTCTGCAATGTTGACATAGTCTGGAACACTTTGGTAATCTTCTCCTGAGGAAGAAAAACTCTTTGGTTCACGGAGCAAAAATCGTAACCCAGATAAGTTACTTTCTGGGCCGGAATCAAGGACGATTTTTCTTTGTTTATTAGCCAGCCTAGGGACTGTAAGAAGTCCTGTACAGCCTGGAGATCTTCCAACAGCCTTTGGTATGATTTTGCCACTATCAGGAGGTCGTCTAAGTAAGGGATAACCGTTATTGCCTTTAATCTTAGAGGAGCCAGCACTTCCCCCAACACCTTCGTAAAGATGCGTGGGGCTGAGGAAAGACCGAAGAGGAGGGCCTGAAATTGAAAATGTCGGGTCCCCATACCCGTCTTCACTGCCAATCTCAAAAACTTTTGGAAGGCTGGATGGATAGGGATGTGAAGATAAGCATCCCTTAAGTCCAACGTGGCCATAAAGCAGTTTGGGTATAGTAGGTTTTTGATTGTAAAAACCGTCTCCATACGGAAATGCTTGTATCTGATGGACTTGTTTAAGGTTCGGAGATTCAGGATAAGACGAAACTTTCCTGCCGGCTTTCTGACCACAAATACATGGGAATAGAATCCCTTGCCCCGCTCCGATCGAGGAACAGGAATCAGGACTTTTTGATCTAATAAGTCTCCGATCTGGAGACCCAGAGCCCTCGCTTTCTCCCGATCTTGTGGAGGAAATGTGACCAACAAACGTTCTGGTGGTTGGTGAACAAACTCCAGCCTGTACCCGTTGGTCACTAGGTCCAGGACGAAGGGGCTCAGAGTGACTGCTGCCCACTGTGGGATGAAGGCCCTCAATCTCCCTCCCACCGGGGAACACAAGTCACTGCGGCTTGGCGGGCTGTTGAGGAGGGTTAAATAGCACTCTCCCTTTGCCCCTGCCTTTGTGCCCAGTCCAATGCTTTTTCGGCCTGCTGTGCTTTTCTCTAGGACTCTGTTGCCTGTATTGGCCACGAAAAAATTTTCTGGCTGTCTGAACTCTCTTTCTCTCTGGAAACGCCTTTTTCTTATCAGCCGTGCGTTCCAGTGCCTCCTGTAGACCTGGGCCAAATAAATGATCGCCAGTAAAAGGAAGGCCACAAAGGCGCAACTTGGAGGCCGAGTCCCCTGACCAGGTCTTAAGCCAAAGGCTTCTCCTGGCCGAGTTCACTAGAGCCGAAGTCCTGGCTGACATTCTTACCGATTCAGCGGAAGAATCTGCCAAAAAACCCACTTCCTGAAATAGGAGAGGAAAAGACTTTAAAATTTGCTCTCTGGAGGTACCTGCTGACAGATGTGACTGAATCTGAGTCAACCAAACCTCCAGATTTCTGGCCACACAAGTGGAAGCCAAAGCTGGTTTCAGGTTTCCAACTGCTGAGTCCCAGGCTCTGTGGAGAAGGATATCCCCCCTCTTGTCCATCGGATCCTTAAGCGTACCCATATCATCAAACGCCAGGTCCGAGTTTTTAGAAACTTTTGAAAGAGGTGCGTCTAACTTGGGATTCTTATTCCATGGCTGCGCAGTGTCCTCATCAAAAGGAAACCTCCTTTTTAGGTTACTAGAGAAGAATGGTTTTCTCTCAGGATTATCCCATTCCAGTTTAATAGTATCAACCAAAGAACTATGAACTGGAAACACTCTTGATTTTCTCTTATGTAATCCTTTATACATAAGATCATGTTTGGATAACTGAACCTCTTCCTCTTTTAACTCAAGGGTAGTATAGATAGCCTTTAATAAGTCATCTCCATCCTCAACAGATAACTTAAATCTTGAGCCTCGAATGGATTCTCTATCTCTGGGCTCTGTATCTGACCCTGATTCTTCCAGAAAAGAACGGGTAGATCTGACCTCAGCCTCAGAGTCTTCACTCTCTGCCTGCTGCGGAGTGCTTACTGACGCCTTCAGTGAAGACGGACTCTCTGCTGGAGTCTGGAGCTTGTCAATAAGCGTTCTAAAGGAACTGAAGGTGGACGCAAGCTCATCCCTAACAGAAGTAAGCATCTTCTGGCACGAGGCAACCGGGTCATCCTTAACTAGGCCTTCTATACAGGTGCGACAAACTGCTTTGCTCCATGAGGAGCTCAATTTGTTTGCGCAAACCGCACATTTCCTTTTAAGTGGCTGCGCTTGGGCCTTGTCCTGAGTCTTGGTCTGCAAGACAAAATAAATGACCCACAATGTAATTAAAGCCACACAATCACTCCGTAACACCACGTGCAGGAGGGAGGAAATGTGTACCCTTACACCCACTACTACAGAGGGGGGAGGGGGAGGGAACACTCACAGGGATAGTAAGGTGGTGACAGAACACCCCAGGCTTACCTGTGAGGTGCTGGTGTTGGGAACTGCATCCGCTGCCTGTGCAGGTACTGCAGGAGGATCCATTCTGCCCCTCTTGGTCATCCACAGCCTGGCTGCTTAACACCAAGAAACACCAGCAGCCAGCGTTCTCTGTTCGCGCCGTTTATGAAGACTGGAACCTCGTCTCCGGCGCCCGATGATGATGTCATATGCCCCGGAAGTAACCCTCTCCAGGCACTTCCTGTGGGCCAGCTTGGAGCGCAATAGCTCCGCCCCCTCGAACGCTGCGGCTTCCTCCATTCCTTGCTCAGATCAGCCAGGCTGTCGGCAGGGAAGGACAACTGAAGCTCAGCTGAGCTAGAGTGCAATGCACTGCCCTAGGGGCACGACCTCACCCCGGTCCTGGCCCTCTCCAGGCACTGAGGACAGAGAACAGCAACACAGCCAACCTCCCCAGCGGTGTGCTGCTTCTGGCAGAGGAAGAGGTAAGTGATATGCCCCAGAAAAAAGCCATACAAAGCCCCTGCTTATAAGGCCTATGGGAGCAGGTTCCATGAACATGTTACCCCCCGTCCGGAGGAAACACAAATAACTGACATGGGCCTGGAGGACCGCCCTTTTATTTGGTGGGGGTGACGTGTTTCCTGTCCTGGTAGGAGGAGCCCAAGGTCTCATGGGCTGTCCTGGAAGACGCTTGGAGAAATGTAAAATAATGCATTCTCAGGAAGGATGTACTGGAAATGGAACAAGCACAGAGAAGGGCAACAAAGCTAATAAAGGGTCTGGAGGACCTTAGTTATGAAGAAAGGTTGCGAGCACTGAACTTATTCTCTCTGGAGAAGAGACGCTTGAGAGGGGATATGATTTCAATTTACAAATACCGTACTGGTGACCCCACAATAGGGATAAAACTTTTACGCGTAAGGGAGTTTAACAAGACACGTGTCCACTCATTAAAATTAGAAGAAAAGAGGTTTAACCTTAAACTGCGTAGAGGGTTCTTTACTGTAAGAGTGGCAAGGATGTGGAATTCCCTTCCACAGGTGGTGGGTTCAGCGGGGGGCATCGATAGTTTAAAAAAAACTATTAGATAAGCACCTGAATGACCACAACATACAGTGATATATAATGTAATACTGACATATAATCACACACATAGGTTGGACTTGCTGGACTTGTGTCTTTTTCAACTTCACCTACTATGTAACTACTATGTGTTGACTTGGCCTCCAAATTCTCTGGAAAATTCTGCTGGAAAAACAATTATGGTCCATAGAGGCCCCACCTCACAACTTACAGGACTTAAAGGATCTGCTACTGATGGCTTAGTGCCAGGTACCACACAGTGGCTAAGTAGTTAGCACTTCCACCTAGCAGCACTAGGGTCGTTGGTTTGAATCTCAACTACGGTGCTACCTGCTTGGAGTTTGCATGTTCTCCCTGTGTCTGCGTGGGTTTCCTCCCACACTCCAAAGACATGCTGGAAGGTTAAATGACTACTGTCCAAATTGGCCCTAGTATGTGTATGTATTAATGTGAGCTAGGGACCTTAGATTGTAAGCTCCTTGATGGCAGGGACTGATGTGAGTGTATAATCCATATGAAAAGCACTGCGTAAATTGACAGTGCTATATAACCACCTATAATAATAATAAATAAATGGAGGTCTAGTGGAGTCCATGCCTTAACTGGTTATGGTGGGTGGCCACAATGTTATTGCTAAATGGCAGTGGCATCACTAGGGTTGGGGTCACCTGGTGCGGTAAAACAGTGTCACCCCCCCTCCCCCGGCTATCCTGCTACAGTGCTCTGTCCTGCCTCAGCGGATTGACAGCAGGACAGGCAGTAGGGCACTAAGCAGGCTAGCGCGTCTCGTGCCTCTTGCGCCCCCTTCCCAGCCTGCCACAGTGCTACTTGATAGTGTCACCCAGGGCATTTTTCTTAGAGAAAAGGTGAAGGAACTCAACCACGCCACACACCTTTCCCCAGAGTAGGGGGCTTGAGTGTGTCACAGCAACTGGATGTGGGAGGGTCCTAAAAGGGAATTAAATACATGAAGATAAAAAGAGGCCACCTATGCTCAGACTGAAACAACACAGCCCCCAATATTCCGAAAAATCAAGGAGAGATTTGCCCATGGGACTTTTATGAGTGGTGCTAGATAAAATGGTACACCAAATGTTATTTGTATAGGGCATTAAATACCAAGAAGGTGCTACATACAGAGTGCAGGGTTCTGGAGGGTGCTAGGTACAGGGTTCAGGAGGGTGCAGAGTTCAGGGGAGTGCTTCATGCAGGGTTTTGGAGGGTGCTACATACAGAGTGCAGAGTTTTGGAGGGTGCTACGTACAGAGTGTGGGATTCTAGAGGGTGCTAGGTACAGATTGCAAAGCTCAGGTGGGTGCTAGGTGTAGAGTTCAGGTGCTTGCTAGGTACAGGGTGCAGAGTTCAGGTGGGTGGTAGGTGCAGAGTTCCACCCCCAAATCGCCATCCCAGACAGGACTGTCTTCCCCATCTAAGCAGAGACCCCCATCCCCCTTCCTATTCAATTAGCACGCTAAATGCTTTTCATTTCTCCCCCCTTTGAACACAGACCTCAGATACAGCGTGGCTCAATGCAGTGAGAGAGATGCCCCTCCTCCTAGGCTCCTCCTCATGACCTGTCTTAAGACACGACATAGCCAAGAGGCGACGCCTAGCAAAAACTTCCTCTCCCCGGCTCTAGTGTGACAGGCGGCGAGAGATGATGCCTAGAGATGGTGCCTAGAATTGGTACATACATGCCCAGCATTAGTACATCATCTGCGCACGGGGAGGGTTCAGTGAAGCCCGGACAGGAGCGGCAGTACTAAGCAAAAAGCACAGGGCCAGCGCCGGAGGTGCGAAAAAAAAGCCCTGGTGTCACCCCTCTTGCTGGCAATGTATTTCCCTCTGTAGATGGACTATGCAATGACATTTTTGTGTATTGTTATATTGCCAAAGTTGGTATCAGATCTAAGTAAAGTTTAAGAGCTTTCTTCTAGCATGACATAATACCTGACGACCATTTTCAGTGGATATACCCCGACTCCAAGTCTCCTATGTTCAGGGATCACATAGGAAATTCTGCCACTGCTGTTGGTAATTTCAGTATCAAAGTAAACCCATTCACCAGATGGAGGCTGCGTCATTATATGAATATCCACCTGCAGAAAGACAAATATTTTAATAGCGTGAGCACTGCTGACGCACACACTACACAAATGTTTAGCTCTATGCAATCTGTTAAAGCTAGCATTATAATCGTCACTACAGCGTGTGCTGCACTCAAAGAGTGGTTCTATTACACAGTAAATATGTAGAAAAAAAAAGGTGCTACAACATATGATTAGTACAAGGTAAAAGAGACAAACTAAAACCTGTCGTGACAAAAATATGACACAAGTGAGTCACTAACTCAGAATAAATATGCATATAAAGAAGCATGATTTCACTGTCTGCATGCATGTTCCAGGCAATGAAGCCAAGTTTTGGAGCCAGAAATTGCCAGGCAACTAGCATTTTCAGGAGACTGTTAATGGTAGCCCCAGTTTTTCTCTCAGTACAGGTTTTGTTCATTTACATCCAGGCACAAATGTTTACATGCATCTCAGGTCTCTTCATCTTTTTCAGAAAAAAAGCAGAGTTTCAAAGTTGGCAGCAAAAAACTACTGAGTAGTGATACTTTTTTTTATTTGCACTAATATCCAAATTTTTAGCACAAGCTTTCAAGGTGTAGGCTATGTTTCCACTAGTGCGACTTTTCATGCGACTTGGGACTGAAAAGTCGCATGACAAATTGTATCCCATGATTTCCAATGAGTACCGTTCATATCTGTGCGACTTCAAGTCGCAGCGACTTCAAAGTAGTCCCTGCACTACTTTGGTCCCACTTTGATGCGACTTGAGGTCCGTAGATACAGGCATTGCTTCAAATCGCGGTAAAAAGTCGCGGTAAAATCGCGGTAAAAAATTGCGGCAAAATCGCGCGACTTTGGGGACGCACTAGTGGAAACATAGCCTTAACCTCTTATTCAAGGTTAAGCCGTACTAATACAGAAAGGTTTAGCAGAGTGTTAAGAAAGACAATCTCCGAAGAGAAAAAAAAAAAAACACAAACATACACAGCAATGGTAATTAAACTTGGATAGTTTGTGAAAAGGGAAAAGACAGGGCTATGGACTGGGAGGGGGAGGGAAGATTAAAGTCTCCTACACACGATTGAATTTTCCGCCAACCAAACTATGGACTTTTGTGCGAAGGGTGTTGGCCCAAACTTGCCTTGCATACACACGGTACACAATTGTTGGCCAACAATCACGAACGTAGTGACATACTACATGGTTTTTCAGCTCTTTAGCGCCACCCTTTGGGCTCCTTCGGCTAATTTCGTGTTAGTAGAAGTTTGGCGAGTGTTGATTCGTGCTTTTCTTTTTGCGCTTTTCAGTTCGCACTTCATTTTGTTTCTGAAAGGCTGGTCGTCAACCAGACATGTTGCGGAATCGCAGGAGATAACGTGTTATTTATTATTGGCCTTGCAGTTATTGCTTTGACATTATTTTTTTGTTGAATAAAGATTTGATTTGGTATATTTTCTATATTTTTGGATGCATAGAATGCACTTTTTGGTTAAGTTCTAACACCATCAAACAAACACCATCACCATTTTATAAGGTATTTGTCTGTTTGTCCTCAAGGTCAGTCATAAATACAGTGAGGGAAAAAAAGTATCTGATCCCCTGCTGATTTTGTACATTTGCCCACTGACAAAGAAATAATCAGTCTATAAATTTAATGGTAGGTTTATTCTAACAGTGAGACAGAATAACAACAAAAAAATTCCAGAAAAATGAATTTAAAAAAGTTAGAAATTGATTTGCATTTTAATGAGTGAAATAAGTATTTGACCCCTTCGCAAAACATGACTTAGTACTTGGTGGCAAAACCTTTGTTAGCAAACACAGAGGTCAGACGTTTCTTGTAGTTGGCCACCAGGTTTGTACACATCTCAGGAGGGATTTTTCCTCTTTGCAGATCCTCTCCAAGTCATTAAGGTTTCGAGGCTGACGTTTGGTAGTTCGAACCTTCAGCTCCCTCCGCATATTTTCCATTTTTCGAGGGCAGTTTGTCAGCACATTATTTCTATTATTACACTGTAGTAATACATAAAATAGTACAACTCACCATAATGCAGAATTAGTGGGAGCCCTGAGTGTGTTAATTGCCACGTCGCCTGCCACCAGATGCGGAATGTCACTCGCCACGCTACCTGCCACCAGATATGGATTGTCACTTACCATGTCACCTGCCATGTTGCCTGTCACCAGATGTGGAATGTCACTTGCCACGTCACCTGCCACATTGCCTGTCACCAGATGCAGAATGTCACTTGGCACATTACCTGCCACGTTGCCTGTCACCAGATGTGGAATGTCACTTGCCACATTGCCTGCCACATTGCCTGTCACCAGATGTGGAATGTCACTTGCCACATTGCCTGCCACATTGCCTGTCACCAGATGTTGAATGTCACTTGCCACGTCACCTGCCACGTTGTCTCTCACCAGATGCGGAATGTCACTTGCCACGTCACCTGCCACCAGATGTGGAATGTCACTTGCCACGTCACCTGCCACATTGCCTCTCACCAGATGTGGAATGTCACTTGCCACATTACCTGCCACTTTGCCTGTCACCAAATACGGACTGTCACTTGCCACGCTGCCTGCCACTGCATTGGTGGCAGCACTGGTCCATTTAGCACAGGAGGGTGCCGAGTGAAGGCAAGAGAGCAGTGAGAGATGTCATCTCTCTGCTCCGTGCCGCACTTCCAACATTGAGACTGACAGGGCAGAAGAGTTGCGATGCGGGGGGGGGGGGGGGGGGGTGTCGGAGAGAGATGTCATGTCTCTGCTCCTCGCCGCACCTCCGACATTCAGGCTGATAGGGCGGAAGAGCAGCGATGCAGGGGGCGGAGAGAGATGTCACCTGCCATTTTGCCTGCCTGCGCGCTTATTTCTTCCACGTGGCGCTCATATGCCGGCCGCCTGGCTGTCTCATGCCGCCCGCCTGCACCCGCAGCCTGGCTGCAGAAAGGCCAGGGCCCGGGGGTTGATGACCCCTGTTCTAAGGGATTAAGGTCTAGAGACTGGCTAGGCCAAACCGAGGGAGATTGACAGTTATTTTGTGTTTCTGTTGTCACCCTCTCACCAAGCTGATTGGCGATGGTCTTGTAGCCCATTCTAGCCTTGTGTAGGTCTACAATTTTGTCCCCGACATCCTTGGACAGCTCTTTGGCCTTGGCCATGGTGGAAATATTGAATCTGATTGATTGCTTCTGTGGACAGGCGTCTTTTATACAGGTAATGAGCTGAGATTAGGAGCATTCTCTTAAAGGGAACGCTCCTAATCTAAGCTTGGTACCTGTATAAAAGACACCTATCCACAGAAGCAGAAATTAGGAGCACTCCCTTTAACCACATGCCGACCAGCCGTCGCAGTTGTACTGCGGCAGAATGGCGTGGCTGGGCAAAATGACGTTATGTAACATCCCTTCGCTCTGCGCGCACGCCCCCCGAGCCGATGCGAGTGTCCGGCGGTCTTGATCACCGCCAGGCTCCCGCAATCACTCGGGGCACACGGAGAACTGGGAACTGTGTGTGTGAACACACAGTTTCCGGTTCTCTGAGGGGAGAACTGACAGATCCTCTGTTCATACAGAGTATGAACAGAGGATCTGTTAGCTTCCCTGCACAGTTCACATCCCCCGTCAGTTAGGACACACATTAACCCCTTCACTGCCAGTGACATTTTTACAGTAACCAATGCATTTTTAATCGCACTGATCGCTGTATTAATGCCAATGGTCCCAAAAATGTGTCAAAATTGTCCGACGTGTCCGCCATAATGTCACAGTCATGATAAAAATCACTGATCGCCGCCATTACTAGTAAAAAAAAAAAAAATTATTAATAAAAATGCCATAAAACTATCCCCTATTTTGTAGACGCTACAACTTTTGCGCAAACCAATCGATATATGCTTATTGCCATTTTTTTTACCAAAAATATGTAGAAGAATACGTATTGGCCTAAACTGAGGTAAAAAAAAAAAAATTTTTTATAAATTTTTTGAGGATATTTATTATAGCAAAAAGTAAAAAATAATGCATTTTTTTTCAAAATTGTTGCTTTTTTTTGTTTATAGCGCAAAAAATAAAAACCGCAGAGGTGATCAAATACCACCAAAAGAAAGCTCTAATTGTGGAAAAATAGGACATCAATTTTATTTGGGAGCCACATTGCACGACCACGCAATTGGCAGGTAAAGCGACACAGTGCTGAATCGCAAAAAGTGCTCTGGTCTTTGGCCAGCCAAATGGTCCGGGGCTTAAGTGGCTAAGAGAGCGCTCCTAATCTCAGCTTGTTGCTTGTATAGAAGGCACCTGGGAGTCAGAAATCTTGCTGATTGATAGAGGATGATCAAATACTTATTTCACTAATTAAAATCCAAATCAATGAATAACTTTTTTGAAATCTGTTTTTCTGTATATTTTTGATGTTATTCTGTCTCTCACTGTTAAAATAAACCTACCATTAAAATTCTAGAATGGTCATTTCTTTGTCAGTGGGCAAATATGCAAAATCAGCAGGGGATCAAATACCTTTTTCCCTCACTGTAAGTAAGCAGATTAGGTACCATTTTTATTTTCCATAGCAGTATTTTTGGCTTGGTGTGGATGATAAAAGTCGGAGACGTGCAGCAATCCCATCCATGTGAGGGCTCTTGCTGTACAGAGATTCTACATCCATAGTGACTTAGAAGTGTGTTTGGTGGTAATTGCTGTATATTGTTGATCTTGTTCAGAAAATCAGTTGTTTCTTGCAGGAATTTAGCAATACTTGTGACTAATGATTGTAACTCTTTTTCTACAAGCCCTGAGATTTGTTTAGTAATTGTTTCTAAAGGGAACTTCAAAAATACTCAGGAAAGGAAAACGTATTTACTAAGATGTTAACTTATTTGACACAAAAGATAAAAGGACTAAATGTGGATCTCAGTTTTCTAAATCACTATTCAACTGTTTTTTTTTTTACCGTTCTCACCTCTGTGACTCCCCCCCTAAACCCCCCCCCCCCCCAATGTATGTTTGTGTGTTTTTTTTTCTCTTTAGAGATGGTCTTACTTAACACTCTGCTAAAAATTCCTGTATTAGTAATACTTGGATTTTAAGGAAGGGAATACACCCCAAAACCCCAAAAGCCAGTCTTGAAAATATGAATGATAGTGCAAATAAAAAAAAGTATCACAGACAGCACTCAATTGTTTTTGTTGTAAATGCACGAATACAGTCACAATCACCTCTAGCAACGTTTGCAGCAGCACAGTTTTGCTGAGTGTCATTAGGTTATGTTATAGAAACATAGGCAATGACTTATACAAACCGCTGCAATGAAGGGTTGAGGTGATAAGTACCAGCTATTACACATATAGTACATGTGCAGTCTATCAGTGTGTGTGTGAGGAATGTCCCAAAAAAATTAATTTAAAAAGAAAAACCTTTGAACTTAAGAACTCGCAAAACACAAAAAGTTGTTGAAAAAATTAACACAATAAGTGGATTGGACTATCATGCAATAGAATTTCCCAAATAACCAGTTTGGTATGTGCAGGAAAGGGAAAGTACCCACTGTATGCTGGTATATAATTTTACATGAAAAACAGAACTCTCAAGACATGTAAAGCTAACAACTTAAACACTAACATACAAATATCAGTACGAATGCACCACAACCTACCTTTTCACCAGTCAATGTGACCATGTCAAGAGGGCCATACATGAATCGTCCATTAAGTGTCTGGGGTCCATCTTCATTAGCTACAGCATCATTAATTCTGTGGTTGGCAGCAACATTCTATAATTTAAGTACAAACATGTAATGCAATGTTGTTGCAGTGCTATTTTGAATGCCACCCCAACATACTAATCCAATGTACTGCAAAGCACATGCGCTGTATTGCACCACAGCGAACAGATGTGAACAATTTGTCAGTTTTGGCATGTTACATAAAAACAAAACAAAAAAAAAGGTGGTCACATAATTTTATGTGTTTTACAAACCATTTAAATTAAATAGGTTGCCTAATGCAATGCATGTTTAAGTCACATGGGCTAAGGCAATGTACTGGTGTTAATAAGCCCTAAAGACACTGGCAATAGATTGACACAAGGAGTCAGGGCAGTATTGTTGTTCATGGTTACACCCACAAGAGAATGTGCACATATCGCAGTAACATCCACACACCTAGGACACCCAACATTAGAGGGAAATATATTCTTACAAAGCAAATACACCTTTGCACACAGCCTAGTATTCTAGGGTTTCTCTTCTCAGTTTCTTGCCCTCACTCAGTTAAAGTGACCCCAGTGCTGACGGAGAGTGGCAGAGAAGAGGCAAACTAGGATGCTGTGCAGGTGCCTAACATCCATATCAACCAATGACGTCACTGGTTGTTAGGATGCCAAAGGCTGGCCCACACAGTGCCCATGGTGGTATTGCTGCACAGCAAAAACCTGAGGCTGTGTGTGACAAAACACGTTTGATCCACTCGCTGGCTTGTTCACAATTTTTGGGCAATCTGGTGCAATTTTTAGACATTTTTCCAAGGCACCCCTGAAGAACCCAGAAGGCACCCTGGTTGAAAAAGGCTGGTTTAGACCTTTGCACTTGCTATAGTCATTGTTCTAGTAAAGGTTTAGAGGATGCAAGTGCCATTGGGCTCATGAGGTCAAGTAGACATCCTTTCTCCTTTGTACACCAGCTGTGTACTCACACAGCATTCTGTACAAAAATATGGCAGCATTTCCCCTTGCTATGTATCCCATTTCTCAATTCTGCCATCTTCTAAACATCCTGTATGCTTAAAAGGACTGAAAAGGGAAACATATTACTTAATTTTATTAAACATTAATGACTTAAAAACAAAACAACTCTTCTGGCTTATCTCTGATAAATAAGTAAAGAAGAATTCAAAGTCAGCATGAATATTCCAACATTCTAAGTCAAGGTGTAGAATGAAGAAATAAAAAATATGGAGCTGGATTTTACTACATACACAGGCAAAGTGTCGGAAGGCGTCTATTGGAACTGTTCACATTATGTGTCAGTTTGATCCCAGGTATGCGTCGTTTTAGGGGAGTTGTCTCACTTTGGTTGCAAGAACAATGCAAACTCAGAAGATAACTTTCAGATTTGTACATCTGCTGTTCACAGCGATATAACAAAAAGGAAGATAATTCCTTATTAAAAATCAACATCATAACTGATCAGCTGATAACTTTAAACTACATTGTTTATATTACAATACTAAAAAAATGAATCCTTCTGCTTATATTGGCCCTATTGTGTATGCATGTGAGACAGGGATCTTAACAGGAAATTATGTAAATTATGTATATGCCTATATTGTTTGTAATATATAAATACATGTAATGAATAACTAAATACGGTAAATGAGCAAAAAGATTTTGAGGCTCTAGTGAAAGAAAAGCATTTACCCGTAGCTTTACGTGTGTTCGCTTTCTCTGCCATTTCTCTCTTGGCTTTGATGGACTAAAAACAGAGACTTCTTTTCCAACCAGCTCCAAAACACTGGCAGTTTCATGCCTCATGACCTAAAATATATAAATGAATAAAGACTATAGACAGAGGGATATAATAAACAAGTCATATTTAATGCATTTGTTTCCTGGTTGATTTAGTTTCTCTATTAAGCCCACCGATCTTGAAAAAAAAAAGAAAAAACTCATCTGGGATAAACAAACCTGCAATCAACTTTTAAAACATCTAAAATAATAAAATGTCTGTATTGCTGTACAGCAAATAGATTTAAAATGTCTAACTACAAAAGCCATTTAATAAAGCACTTTTAAAACGGCTAACTGTGAGGCATCAGGGAAACTCTGTTTACAAGCGTTTAACAAATTATGACAAAACTGCTTTAGAACACATAAAAGTGACCTGTCATGTCTACTTTACTTTCTAAGTTTATAAACCAACATTACTGGTAAAATAAAAGTACTCTTCATTTACTTATTTTTAAGAGGAGGAACCTGGATCTTAGTTACTGGTTGTGTACCCTTGACCTTTTTTTTTTTTTTAAATATTGTGTTTTTTTTAAAGTTTATGATAAAACAATTAAGGGGAACACAAAAAGAACAGCAGTCTCCACACTAAAGGTGAAGCACATGTTGTCCTAATAAGGCCCCTTTCACACAAAGGGTTCGATCAGGCAGACCTGATCGGACAGTCCATACACCACTATGGACCAACTGGTGTAAACACACTTGTGTCCATTTACACCAGCCTACCTAAGAGCCAATCTACTAAAAAACAAAAGATTTGTACTCCTCCGTTGGATCGGAGGGCAGTCGGGTGTAACGGACAACGAAGTCCATTTACATCCAGTCACCTATAGAGCAGAGCATGCTCTGTCCATGTCCGCTTTCCAGAAACTGAATGGACACGGACCTGTCATCCGACCGCTCAGCAGGGGATCAGTTCCCCTGCTAATCAAAACGGAGTCCACCCAGGAAAAGGGCCTTACACTGATCATTAGAACATTACTACCTTTGATCTCAGTCAAAGAGATCACCAACGGAGCAGGTAGGGTGAATCCGATTAAAATGATTCTTATGCCCCAATTACTATATGTACTCCATAACAATGGTAGTGACTCTAAAGACGTTCAGAATTGTAAACTCCCTATTTCGAACGCTTATATGGAAAAACCGCTCACCTAGAATTAAACTTGAGTACCCCCAACGCCCTAATGATGAGGGAGGGCTCGCCCTCCCAAATTCCTGGCTCTACTATATAGCTGCCCAGCTACAGCAACTAATCGGCACATTACATTCGAACACAGAGGGTAATGTCAGTGGCTCATCAGATCTAGTGATGCTACACACAGTAATGAAGGACTTGGTACCAACAGCTTTGGAGGCGCTGGACTCTGGCAAACCAAATAAACGATACCTGACCTACAACCTTATTCAAAAAATTTGGAACAAAACTAAATACTTACAGGGAGTGACAAGATATATGGACTACAGTCCAATATGGCTTAATGACACATACCCCAAATTGGCCAAACTACAGCATGGAAAGCTGTGGAGGAGATATGGGGTGGTATATCTCAGACAGATCTTTCACAATGGGAAACTCCATACATTTGAATCCCTACAGGGACTTTTTGGGTTGCCTCAGTCCATGCGGTTCTATTATATGCAACTAAAACATGCCATAATGGCCCAGAGCAGATCCACGGAATGGACCCCTTCACCAACCCCACTGTTTAATTTGATTGCAAGAGCTGTCAACACTAAGGGATTTATATCGCAATGTTATAGCATGTTACTACAGAGCTTTCTGGGCAAACATCCCCTGCTAATGCTGGCCAAGTGGGAGGGAGATGTGGGCCCGATAGAGATCGGTGGGAGGAGATTCTGCAGGCGGTGCCCACTTGGTCCTTGAATGTTTCACAAAGATTGACGCAAATATATATACTGCTACGAGTATATTACACCCCCCCCAGATTGCATGCTATGGGGCTTAGGCCCCACCCCACTGTGTGCCAGATGCAAGAGAGACCATGGTGACCTGATCCACCTACTGTGGGGGTGCCCGAAACTCCACCCCTATTGGAAGGGTGTGGTGGACACCATACACAGGGCGTTTTAGGTCTCGATGCCTACAAATCCAAAACACTGCATACTCAATGTACTCGACGAGTTAGAATGGGAAGAGTGCTCTAAGGTGACAAATCTCTATTTCTGGCACGCAAACTTATAATGACGCACTGATATCAGAAGATCCTCCTGCTCTAAAGGAGTGGGTTAACGCAGTAGGTGAAATGCTCAGGAAAGAAAAAATAATATAACAACACAGGGGATGCCCCCAAAAGTTTGAGAAACTATGGGGACCATGGCTGGATATACCGGGGCTCGCACCGGTGGACCTGGTCATGGGCAGACTACTGGGCATGGGCATCTGAAGTGTCTAACTGCTAGTCCAATTGAGCTAATTCTATATTGATAGTAGGACCCTGACTAAAGAACAGAATTTGAGAAATAACAAAGATGGTCAAGAAATGTATAGGAAAATATGAGGGCGAGATTAAGAATTGTGCAGTTTGCTGAATTAAGCGAGTTTAAAGTGGTTGTAAACCCTCTGGGACAACTGCGCCGTAGACAAAAGGCGCAGGCGCACTGAGCATGCCGTTAGTGAAGGCGAGCATGCCGTCACTGACGGCTCCCACGCGCATGCGCTGGAGTGACGTCATCGCTGCTCCGGCCACTCACAGCGCCGGAGCAGCGATACCCTGAAGTCACTCCGGGTATCATTGTGCCGACGAAGGACGTGAACAAGGGGGGCTTCGATCTCAGGTAAGTAATTCATAATGAGCTAGTATGCAATGCATACTAGCGCTTATGTCTTTGTCTTGCAGGGTGCATGTTTTTTTTTTCTTCAGAGGCTTTACACTTCCTCTTTAATATATTTGATACCTGAATATATGATTGATTATATATATATATATATATATATATATATATATATATATATATATATATATATATAAATATATATATAAATATATATATATATGGCTTCGGTATGTATCTATATGTTTACTTTTTTTTTTTATCCAGTTTATTAAAGAGATTATTAAAGAGATCACCAACAGGCTGAGTATTGTACATATAAAGCTGGCCAAATATGGATCGAAATTCAGCTAGTTCAAGAAGGGACTGGATGAATTTCGATCCATGTATGGCCACTGCAGTTGAACTGAAGTTGCTCTATCGATCAACTTCTATTCAACTGCCCTGTCTGAGAAAAGCTGCTCGATCAACACATGCAACCAATGACTGCCACACTGATCTTTGTAATCTGACAGTGGGGGGAGTCTCCCAGCTGTCAGAATACAATAGCACAGCAGGGAGGATTCCTTTTTCTTTTTTTTTTCTTCTGCCGGCTGGCTGAACAAAACAAAAACAGAATTACGGAATAATGTATGACCAGCTTAACGCATATTGGAAACACCCATGTACATTGACTAAGACTGGGAGGGGCATAACACAGGGGCATAACACAGGGGCATAACACAATCGACCTGTCACGGGATTGAGAGACTGCACAGGACATGCTTACATCTGGGTGTTGTTATGATACAGTACCACTGGAGGAGCAGCAAGCACTAATTTCATTAGATTATTAAGTCATGGTTGTCTATTCAACAAGACCACAATAGTACATTTCACTGCTGTACTTTGGTGCTGGTAGGTTATTTTCTCAAGAGTAAGGATTCTTTGCATTTCTTCCAACTAATCACTAAGCAAAGGTGGAGTTTATACAACACATTTTCTTGAAATTAGTTTTCTAACTATAAATAGTGTACTTGTTACTGCCTCTATCATGTATTAACAGAATCAGTATCGAATTACCCCAATATAGTAATAAAAGGGTTACATCCCAATTGCATATGGAAAGTCTGGTTAAAGAGTATGTAAACTCAACATTTCATATTTCTGATACGTGCCTGCTGTACCATGTACTTGTACGAAACAGTATCCTGTTTTTTTTGTATTGCTTCCTTTGTGTGAAATCCCTGGTGTTCCTGTCAACCAATTTAGGCGATTTCCAGAGTAGATGCAGCTTGCCTCCCTGGCCTCTGTCACATTTCATACAACATTGGTTCTTTGGGAAGCCTCACTGCATACATAATTTAGGTGTTCTATATGTTCTATGCAGCAAAAACAGTTAAGTAAGTCTACATGTCGGGAATAAAGACACCTTGGGTTATCACTAAATCCCATTGGTCATCAGAGAGGGTACTCAAGTCTTTTTCCCATTTATACTGAAGAGGGTATTTTAAAAAGGTGTTTAAGTAAAATTTTGTATAAAGGTGGGATATTAACACTTTAATAGAGGTAGCTTGCACAATCTAAGAGAACCATTTGTGCAAGTGTAGATAACCTGTATTTGTGAGGATTGTCAGACTTGCAAATCTTAAAAACATTTGTTATAGAACTAGAACATCTCAGGTAATTGTTGGAATGATTGAAGGATATTCTTGAGAGTACAGATGTGCTACTGTTACAATACTGGCTTTCTGCTTTCGGGGAAAGAAGGAAACTTGGTTAGCTCCAGGAGGAGCTCACAGGACCATAATGGAGGATATTTTATTATGCTTTTAATTCCTAATCGCTGTTTTGCAGCATTCCACACTTTCCCAATAAAAAATGGGGTAAGAAAACACTTGGAAATTTAAGGTAGCTCTTACCTTTAAGAGGGTAGAGAGAATTATGCTCAGCATACAAGTATTGGAGCATTTTATATGATACCTTCCTTCTGTCCCCACCCCAAAAGATGTTGAAGCTAAGAAGCAATAAAATGTATCCAAGGAGAGCTGGCTGAGAGGCCGCTCACCTGCCCAATATTCTAGTCTAATTCTGAACACTTTCTTCTTCTGTATTAGATTTCTAAACACCCCAAACACAGTTATTTAGAGTATAAAATAGTGTATTTGAGGCATCCATGCCATCTTCCTTAGATTTGCCCTCCCTGCCACTGAAAGGGGGAACCCATGCCGACAGTTGCATTAAGTTTTGACAACAACAGAGGTGTCAAATGTAGAAGAATATGTTCATTATTACATTTAGTGATCTGTATTCCTATTTTAGTCCTAGGACAGCTGATGCGCAGACTAGAATAACACCCAAATTCCTCAGAGACAGTACATTGTCTATTGAGGAATGTATAGTCGAAAAGAAGATAAGCATATTGTCACAGACCTAGCCGGGACAGAGGCTGTTGGAGAGGACTGTATGCAAGCCTGTTGCCTTTTGATTATGGGCCCTGGATTTTCAATGGATTCATTCTGTTGGGACACATCCTGTGAGGAGATGCTGGTGTCATCAACCTGTGTTTATGTTAATTGAATGAGCTAATGACATTGTCCTCTATACAATGTAGGAGACGGGACGACTGCCATTGTGTTGATATAACTGTGTGAAGCTCGGTGACCACAAGTCTGGGCGAAAGGTCATGTCTCAGTCACCTAGGCTGTATAAAGGATTAGATAATTAGCTCATGTTAATTAGGTTACGTTTGTATTGTTAGAGTAATCTTCTCCTGTGTATATAAGACTGTATTCTGGTTCTGAATAAAGTCAGTTCTTGGTAGCAACAAGCAAGTGTCGCCTTGTTTGTGCTCAGAGAGGTTGGGATATCTGTATACAGACTGGGAGGAAGTGGTATATGACGGAAGCACTCAAGCGGAGTGTGGGACGTTCCGTGACATTGGTGGCAAGCAGCGGGAAAGCTTCCTGCAGTCTGGGACATCCAAACTTCCATCTGGATCCAAGGTCCAGATAGCAGGAGAGGAGAGGTACAGATACCAGCCGCCATGGATGAGGAATTCAGAAGGAGGTTGCGAGAGATGCAGATACAGCACAGAGGACCAGTATCGGAGCAGGTCCTGCTGGGATGGTGTGATTCTATTCGCTGCAAACTCTGGAAGGAAGCGCTAGCCCGTGAGCAGCGACACCAGGGAAAAGTTCTCCCCTCCATCGAGGAAAGGTACTCGTCGCAGTACGGACTGCGGGTGCGGTTTTTGGGAGAAAAACCACACAAGAAGCAGACAGCTGAATTAAGCAGGCTGGTCTGGGCAGAGATAAAGCTGGATGAGAGCTACAGAGCCCTCCGGTGGCATGTATCCCAAGCATGTCCCTGGATAGCGGATGACAGCCCAACGGAAGGCTTAAGCTACGGCGGCTTGGGACTGTTGTTTGTGAAGCTGACAGGGGACCCTAACTTTGGGAGTGATTTGGAGCGGCGGGTGGACAAAATCATGGATTTCAGAGAAGGGCTACTGAACATTTCGGAAGTGCACTGGGCACAGGAAGATTTGGAGTTTCTGGCCGTTCAGGAATGGGAGCTAGAGATCGCCTACAGACGGCTGCTAGACATTGCTCAGTGCCAGGGCTGGGCTCCCTTTGCCTGGGACTATCAGGAAATACCAGCTGACAACCCTGAAATCCTGGCTGAAGAGTCGGCAATGTGGCAGAGCAGTAGTGTGCTTTGCCAACCTGCCCCCACAGCTATGGAGGCGGAGGTCTTATGGCGGATGCAGCAAGTGCTGACTGACCTTGATGATCCTGTTTCTGCATGGGATGATCTTGGATGGAGGAATGTGCCTGTCCAGCAGCATGCCAGAGAATCTGCAGTGGAAAATCTGGAGATTGCCATCCCCAAAGCTGAAGTGCTGACAACAGGGCAGAGCTCTGCTAACCTCTGCCCAGCACTGATAACATCTTCTGGGTTCCATGGACAGGAGATGGTGAACCTCCATCCCCAGACATCAGTTGCAGAGACATGGGATTTGATAGACTTTTCTGCTGAGGAAGAACAACCTAATGAGCCTCCAGCAGAAGAGCTGCTATCAGGGCCAAAGTTCACTGTGTTCTGCCCAGCACCAACAGTGGCTTCAGCCTTCCTGAGAGAAGAGGTAGTCGGCCTTTCTCCCACAACACTGACAGGGACATGTGATTTTCTGCTAGCAGCATCTATGGAGTTAAAACAAACTTCTCCAGCTGAAGATCTGGTAACTGAACAGAGGGTCCAAGACCTCTGTCCCACACTTTTACCAATTCCAGAGACTGGTGATTTAATAGACGTTTCTGTAGAGGAGGAACCACCTGGCAAACCCCCAGCAGAAGTGCTGGCAACCGGACAGAGGGTCCAAGACCTCTGCCCCACACCTGCAGCAATTGTGGAGGCTCAGGCTGAGAAGATGGCAATCACTTCCCAGCAGCAGATACAGGGGGAGAAGGGAGAGGAGGTGTGTGTTGTCCCTCCCCAACAGTTGGCCAGGGTGGAGGAAGTGGGCTTTCCTCCCCAGCAAAGATCCGTGTACCTGGGAGACAGTACCATCGACATGTCGTCCCAGCAGCCAGATGAGGGAATAGCAAAGGAAGCAGCCGGCTCACCTCCCCAATGGCAGCTACACAGTTTGGGAGTGGAGGAAGCCAGCCTCCTGCCCCAACAGTTAGCCGGAGCAGAGGATGCGGAGTCCCCAGCAGAAGTGCTGGCAACAGGGCAGAGTGCTACCAACCTCTGCTACAACTACAGAGTTCCAGGGAGGCGGGGCAGTCGGCCTCCCTCTCCAACAGTTAGCCGGAACAGATGGTGTGGGGTTTCCAGCAGAAGGGCTGGCAACAGGGCCGAGGACTGCTGGACTCTGCCCTCAACTAACAGAGGATGGATTTCCTGTGAAGGTGGATGGGACTTCAGTCTCCACCTGTATACCCCAGGGATGCTGGGCAGTGGGCCCCGATCCCCAACAGCATGACAGAGTGAGCCCAGACACCCTGTCTTCTCTCCAGCGGCAGAAAGGATTCCAGGGAGAAGAGCCAGTCCAGGCCTCTCTCCAGCGGCAGATATGTTCTCTGAGAGAGGCAGAGGTTGGCTGGGTGAGTAATACTCTGTTTGGAACAATTTGTTTGGGGTACTGTGTGGGTACAGGCAGTAGAGGACTGGAACTATGGACTAACTTCGGAGTCAACCCGTCTGGGGTCTCCTCCTGTGTTAGTCTCCTGCCGAAAGGGGAGAAATGTCACAGACCTAGCCGGGACAGAGGCTGTTGGAGAGGACTGTATGCAAGCCTGTTGCCTTTTGATTATGGGCCCTGGATTTTCAATGGATTCATTCTGTTGGGACACATCCTGTGAGGAGACGCTGGTGTCATCAACCTGTGTTTATGTTAATTGAATGAGCTAATGACATTGTCCTCTATACAATGTAGGAGACGGGACGACTGCCATTGTGTTGATATAACTGTGTGAAGCTCGGTGACCACAAGTCTGGGCGAAAGGTCATGTCTCAGTCACCTAGGCTGTATAAAGGATTAGATAATTAGCTCATGTTAATTAGGTTACGTTTGTATTGTTAGAGTAATCTTCTCCTGTGTATATAAGACTGTATTCTGGTTCTGAATAAAGTCAGTTCTTGGTAGCAACAAGCAAGTGTCGCCTTGTTTGTGCTCAGAAAGGTTGGGATATCTGTATACAGACTGGGAGGAAGTGGTATATGACGGAAGCACTCAAGCGGAGTGTGGGACGTTCCGTGACATATATCATTAGGATACATGGCTAGTTTATCTTCCTCCACACCTCTCCTGAACCACGATCTTCTCCAGATGTCTGATTAAAGCTTCTGCTGAAACATGTTAGCGTTCTGTTGTGTTTGCATGGATGCCTCAAATTGTTTATATTTTACCAGATAAAGTACTGTGAAAGATTATCAGACTCCAGCTTTCTCTTCAAACTTGTCTCCTCAACAACTAATATTTATAGATGTTCCCTATAACTTAGCAAATTGTAACTTTTGGAATTCTGGGCAACTTTAATCTCAATTTGTAGGTAATGTTTGTACATGGCCAGAGACTAGGATCCAGGATCTTCTCTAGGCACAAAGGCACTGATATGAGGAGGAATGCTGGCACTTTTAGACACCATAGGTGCTGTATTTTACCAGTAATGTTAATTCATACACGTTGGTAGACAAAGAAGAATAACCTTTCTTCTCACAAAGCTGAGACAGTACAGTAGGTCAAAAAACTTTTAACTGTTCGATTTTGCCTGCATTGGCTTTTGCAGCGTCCACTACAACCTATGACAAATGTTATTATTTTGGATAGTAGCCATATGTCTGTCTTTAATGGACCATAGTTACTCACAGTTTATGATAAAATGTATACAAAACACACAACAGCTTGTAACTGAGGCTGCATTCACACTTGGTGATTTGAAATGTATGTGACATATATATACTCATATATGGCCATAGTTGGTGTCTTATGCCTGGGTCAAGAGAGACTGTGTGTATGTGACTTGAGGCTTCACAAATATGGCTCTTTAGGTCCTCCTCTCAAAGTCTGAAACATGCCGTAATGGCATATAAGCAGCCCATAGCTTGGGGTTGGAATAGTGATGATGCACTTCCAGTGCTGGTTTACAGTCAGTGGGCTGCTTGCGGTCCAATACTCGCCAGCATGCACTTCAAGAGATATGGGAGAGTGGCGGCTGGCCGCTTCTTGCAGACTGAGCACCAGAAAAGCCTTGGACCCCTTTTACACTGGGCGCTTTTCGGGCGTTTCAGCACCAAAAATAGCGCCTGTAAAAAAAAGTCCTGCAAGCAGCATCTTTGGGGAGCGGTGCGGGAGTGGTGTATAAACCGGTTCCAAAACGCCCTGCCCATTGAAATGAATGGGCAGCGCTGCTGAAGTGGGGGTTAAAAGCACCCCGCTAGCGGCCAAAAAGAGCCGCTATAACAGTGGTAAAGCGCAGCTAAAACTAGCAGTGCTTTACCGCTTACGCCCACACCGCCCCAGCGTGAAAGTGGTCTTAAACTATAGAGACCCTGCAAATGTGAGTTGGATAAACGCACCACCTATGTGGATTAATGTGACAGTTTGGCTTACACACACGTTAATATAGGGCGTGCGTGTGATTGATATATATATATATATATATATATATATATATATAATATTCTGGACAATGAATCTTGGTTTATTGGGATTGAGTTCATTAATATTGATAGTGATCATCAAATGCATGGTGGTCTTGTAAATGTGACAATATACATGCTATTATGCAATGGAACATTAATCATAATTGCAATGATTAGTCATATATTGGACACTCTGGAGGTTGACCCATGGGGCGGAGTTGACTGGTCCATCCCTCCTCTTTGGAGGAGGGATTTTAGAAAGGTCCTGTATTTAAGAAGAAACAGATCATACAGACTACTTTGCTCTGATGAAGAGGACATGTGCCTCTAAACAGGTCAGTGACAGTTGATACATATAGGGACCCTTAGTGTTACAGCTTCAGGCTCACCTGTTTCCTGGGTTTTGTACCACACTTTTATACCTTGGCTTTTGTGAGTATGCACTCATTTGTTTTTATTCAATAAATGAAGATGATGATGCACTAGGCCTTCGCTCCCTTTGTTTTGTCTAGGTTTTTTAAGATTCCCCGATCTAGCAAGGGCTGCATTGGATGAACGTTCCCGTTTTGACAGAGATCTGATGATATCAACTTATATTACCGGTCAAGGTTCTCAAGTCCCCCTGAGCGCTATGGTGCCAAAGTGTGGATTGTCTTGTGTACTACAGCATACACCCGCATGAGTGCTGTGTTTGCCTGCACAGGTGTACCATACACCTCCATGCAGGCAGTCCTATTCTTGTCAATTGGGATGCAGCGGCTGCAAGGACACAGCCGCTGCTGCCAATTTCACAGCTGTGCGAGTGTAGGTGCACAGCCCCAAACACACATATTCTAGATATTATCAGGCTACACAGCAAGAGTAAAATTATTGTGTATCCTTTTGCTACAGAAGTAAATAGCAAATGTTTCTCTCACCTGTCTCAAGAGGAATGAAACAACATCAGTGGATTCCCAGTAACTGGCATGGAAAAGGTGAGGAAGGGCAACTGTGGGGAAAGCAGTAAGCGCATCCGGACAATAAAGGGCATAGTCAATTCTTTTGGTGCCCCACCATTTTGCTGCAACTGAAAATGGAGAAGCAAGTTATTTCTTCATTCACATAACAGAAAATGCCAATGATGTAAAAAGGAGCAGGTTGCTGTAGGCCTGTAAAATTGAATTATTTCAGTGAATGAAGCCATTCTGCTGGTTCTGAATCTACTAGGTGCAAGTTGTTCTCATTCAATTATTAACCCTAAAGGGATACACCTGAATAAATTAAAGTTCTCCCAAACTGAACAATTTAAAAAAAAAAATTAACCCCTGTTTATAGAACTTACTAGCTGCTGCAATCTATTGAAGACTCCACTGTATGGAGATCTTGAGCAAAAGAGGTGCTTCCATTTGGCTTGGCTCACCTTGGCAAATGAGATCAGGTATGGATGGACTAAGGCCTTAAAAGGTTGCATCCATGAACATGGACCCAACCTCAGAATGGCTGCATTCCTTTATTTGCAAGCCCAGTTATGTCAAATAAATGCAAAAGCAAATCCCAATCACCATCGTGCTTTGCATGCACTTGCAGTTTCTAAATCCAGGTACCTTGTAAAATATATGCAGAGATTTCCCATGTAACACATGCACAGAAGATACTTTATCAGCTTCTATATTAACATGCAACTCCAGATGAACCATTAAAGATACCAGACTCAAAGTTCCAGAGGAAAGAGAAAACACAGTTGGGATCATTTATGAAAACTGCAGGCAAGAAGTGTGAGGTGTTACAGCAACTAGCTACATTTTTGGATTTGTTTTCTCATCTGCCCTTAAAAAACAAAAAAAAAAAAAAAACAAAAAAAAACAAAACAGTTGCCTGTGGATGTTTTCATACATGACCTTATCCATGTCTCTAGAAAAATGATTTCATCAGAGAATTGTTAAAAAGAAATTATCACCAAAAAGGACATGCTATTTTCAACTGCCCAGGCTTTAGCAAAAGTGTAATTATTTGGGAATTCAGACTGTGCAGCCATTGGTGTATAAGCATGTGGAGGGGTCAGAATCTCTCCCACCTTCGACAATTCTTTTAACTTCCAGAAACAAAAAAAGGAAGGGAGTAAAAATCTTCCCAAAGTGAGGGAAAATCTCACCTTTATTATGTCACTGGAACAAGTATCCCCCCTCAGGAGATTTCCCCATTTACAATGTACCTCTATACTTGTAAGCACTGTAAATCTTGGATTTCCCCTCACCTATCCTGGTGGAAATAGAGGGGGAATCTCCTAAATCAGGGGTAGGCAACCTTGGCCCTCCAGCTGTGGTGAAACTACAAGTCCCATGAGACATTGCAAGACCCTCATAATCACAGGCATGACTCCTAGAGTCATGATGGGATTTGTAGATTCACCACAGCTGGAGGGCCGAGGTTGCCTACCCCTGCCGTAAATGGACAGGCAGCACAAAAAAAAAAAAAGACATATCAATCTGTACTACATCAGTATTTCATATGCCTTTTCAACTGCAGTCAACACAAATGTAGAACCTGTCCAGCAAGTCCAAAACTGTATTGATGTTTTCCTGAAGTTTCATATGAGGCAAGGTTGGTGAAATGTACCCTTGTACTATAGGATACTTCAGTAAAAACTTCAATATGATTTTCAGACTGTTGGCTTATTTTTACATTTGAGCACTCCACATGATATCCCTTCTGCACTTGATCCAATCTAGAAAAAAAAAATAGCTGGAATTTGAATTGAATGGCTTGTTTAGATTATCTGTTGGGGACCTAAAACCATGCCGTTGAATCACATTTAGCACCTTAAGCTGCAAAGGCAGTGTACTGAGTGTTTGCATGCATACTTGGCTGCACTTCAAGGGTAACTACAGGTGTGGTTCATCTTGTTGCCCTTGTTGCAGCCATATATCGAGGGGAGAAATTGTCCACTCCTCTGTGAATGGAAAGGAGTTCAAAATAGAATCATTTTACAACTGTAACACATGTGATCTTTGCCACATTCAATATGTGGGCAGGAACACAAGGAGTCTTCAGAATCGGTTCAATGAACAGCTATATAGTGTGAAAAAAAAAAAAACATTCAACAAACGTGGCCAAAACTTTAATAACCGTCATGTGGGGGATATGTCAGCTATATGGGTTCAGATAATTGAAAAAGTACAGACACCAAGGAGGGGGGGATGTAACGTTTTTCGCTGGTTATGCAAAAGGGAGGTATTCTGGATATTCCAGCTTCAAACCTGCACCCCAATGAACTCAATTGTGAATGGGACATTAGCCATTTTTATGATTAAAGTGCGGGAGCCCCCCCTTTATGTATGTACTAGTGTCTTAAATCCTTCTCCAGAGTCCTCCTCTAAATTCTATTTTTTTTTTTTTAAGTTAAGAACGGGAAACAAATGAGACTAATTGGTTTGTGAGAAGGACTTGGAAGAAGGTCTCAGCAATTCCAACAAAACTAGTTCTGTTTTTATTGATCTCCAATGTTGCACTGTCTTTTATTTGTATTGCTTTCCATCTGTCTGTTTCTAATCTGTCTTCATGATTGTCAAAGAGGAATCGGGGATGTGTTCTCAACTTAATCACCATGCAGGTGTATGGTGACTACTTAGGGTTCACACTTCCGAATGTTAAGATTACAGTTCCAGCATACTTTGTCTTTTGTGCTGTCTTCATCCGATACATGGAATAGAGGATAAAACATCTCTACAGTGTGGTGTGCAGCCAATTTCCTCAATTTTTCATGCAGTGGTCGCAATGCTTTGTGCCTGTAGCACAAAATATTGCTCTTGAACGCAACCTATTCAAGGAAAGAGGCACAAACACCCTGCAACCATTGCTATGCACTTGGTTGTGGTGCGTTGGTGCAGCAATTATGGGTTAAAGCAGGAGGTTGATGCAGGGTCATATCACCTCCTCACTGCCTGCAAGCACTACTAAAAAGTGATCTGAACACAGATCGCTGTTCAGAGGCATGGTTGATTAGTAACAAATCGAAACCTAACCTAAGTGTAGTTGCTTTTAGATAACTTCCACTTCTATGTATTTTGTGTAAAAAAGAATCTCCAGTAAAATACAATTCAAGAGACATGGGTTGGATGAATTCAGAAACAAAGATTATAGCCGTACTGACAAGGAAATGGGGTGCCTTAATTTTATCACCAGATAACCAGGAACATTTAACTGAGAATGTGTACTCTTTGGTGATTATTTCTAGGACAAGAAAAGAAAAATACTTTGTTATGTTACTGATTTTTAATGAGAAAGATGTTTTTCAGGCAAGATAAAACAAAGAGAAAATATAAGAAAATGTATGGAATGCTATATGATCTTTTGGTGCTTTTATATACCCAGTGATAAGGATTTTGGCCATCCTCATCCCAACTCTACAGAGCATTTGTGTTATTCAGGTTTTAAATTGAACTTGCAAACATACTTGTTTTTCCCCTTAAACCACAACTGAGCTCATTACAAAAAAAGTAGAATCAAAAGAGAAGCAAAGAGAAATGTTGCTCATACCAACCAAGATGTTGGCATTCATTTCCTAACCTGCACTAGAAATGGGAGCCATCATCTGATTGTTATATCAATGCAATAAATCTTGGATTGGTTATAAATGAGCTCAGTTAAACCAATGCAATAATCCCATGCTGTAAATATTAAATGATTTAATAAACCACACTAAGGGTATGCACACAATTGTGTGAGCATGCCTTAAAACATCATAACCACATTACAGGGCACTTCTCAATTATCCCTGGGACAGCAAAGTACATATTTGCCTAGTCTCAAATGCAGAGCGCACCAAAGCTAAACCTGGATTTGCGAATGATGCATCCTGTGAATATGGGTAATCCTTGTGGCCCTAATGTTAAAAACAGGGATGTGTCCAGCAAAGTAGCTTTGGTGTATTTGCTGCGACAGTAAACGCGTGCTAAAGAAAACCTACCTCTGTATGTTCTGAATATCTATTTTAGGGAAGAGTATATGAGAAAAAAAGAAAAGCAGCGGTTTTCTTAAATGATGAATAAAAGAAACATAAAACAGAAGAGAAAAATATAGCATATGAAATGTGTAAGACGTAAAAGTGTCACAGTTTTAATCCCTTTTATCACTATTGATACTGTTCTGAATAAACACTTGTACTGAATGATATAAGATGAATGTATTCTAAAGAGGAGTTAAATCATGCTAATGTGACTACTGCTAGGGTTATTAGGATGAAAGCCTCTTCCTAAATACCTTTGGAGATGTCCACACCTTTGATGCCCGGGTTGATGAAGTGCTTCCAATCTCCCACCTCTAGCATTCCTCCTATGTGACTCTGCTCAGTATGGAACTGAATGTGTTTTATGGGGGAACTTGTTTTTGTGTGAGATTTGTAAGGGAGAGCAAGCTGTGACAGAAGACTTAGCTTTTTGGAATGGTTAAGATGATTTTTTGTTTCTAAAGGAACAAAGCAAACACACCAATTAACACCACAAAACATGCAAAATCACATCACATTTATTTTGTCTTCCAGCGAAGTGCATATTTAATAATCAAACTTAATGTTTTTATTATACTGCTGCATGCCTTAGGCTATGTGCTCTTTTTATCTGGGTATGTTTTATTATCACTCATTGGAAGACAAAACTGAAAAAGACTACAGGCTGTAGAAAGTTTTTTTTTCCCCAGGAAAAAGTGCCAAAAGTGCTTGTGTCCCTAATAAATCCTTGCTGCTTCTGGTGTGACCAGCAGTGCCCAATAATAGTGGCGTCTTTGCAAAGAGAAGGTTCCCAGGCCTGACAGACTAATAAAAACATGAACTATCATCAAACGTCTGCAGTTGTAGCAGAAAACTTCCATACTTGGAATGTTAGATGCAATCTCTTGAACATTCAGAACTGTAATCTGTCTTGCAAAGCATTTAAACACAACAGTGCTGCAGATACACAAGCATCACTGTTGTTCTGATAACAGACAGGATGGATCAAAAGAATGTTCAATTAGCCTCGCCTCCAAAATCGAGCGACACTGGTACCAGAAAACGAATTATTTTACAGGATTACAAGTAAACTTACCATATCACTATACTGATAAAGGGAAGCTGTCATCAAAGAGCCCTGCCACCAAATTTACCTCCTTAGTCAGTCTATGTAATTGCAACAGGATCTCTGACTTTAACAGTGGACCCCCAGTGTAGCAGAATTCAAGCATACATCTAATCAAAATGTTGTTTTCATTTGTAAATCAAGTGAGGAAAGGTTGGTGTAAAGCAGTGGTCTCCAAACTATGGCCCGGGGGCAGGATGTTTGCTTTTATCTGGCCCTTGCGTTGTTATTCCCCCACCGTCAGTAACAGTGGGGCATAGCTCCTCTTACTGACACCAACAATAGGGCACTATTGCTCCGATATACACGAATAATGGGGGACTATTCCTCCTACTGACACCAATGATGGGGCACTATTCCTCCCACTGGCACCAAAGATGGGGCACTATTCCGCCCAATGGCACCAATGATGGGGCACTATTCCTCCCACTGGCACCAATGATGGGGCACTATTTCTACAGTTGACTCCAATGATGGGGCACTATTCCTCCAGCTGATATCAATGATGGGGCACTATTCCTCCAGCTGATATCAATGATGGGGCACTATTCCTCCAGCTGATATCAATGATGGGGCACTATTCCTTCAGCTGATATCAATGATGGGGCACTATTACTACCCCTAATACCAATGATGGGGCATTGTTTACTCCCACTGACACCAGAACATTTTCTTCTCCCACTGCCAACTCCGGGCCTTTTGTTTATAAAGTTTGGAGACCCCTGGTGTAAGGGAACCTGATAAGCCCTTCTCTGGTTTTTACTGCTATGTGGAATCAATTAAAGATATTCCCTCACTTTTTGTCCTGGTGACAATGCTTTTGCCAGATAGATAGTGAGGGCAAATATATAACAGGGACACAGACAGCAATAACAAGCTGACAGAAATTCCTGTCTGTTGAACCTTCTGTCACTGAGATAATGAGTGAATGGGAATCTCTCTAACAGAGCTCCAGACCACAGTAAATACCTGACAATACATCAAACCTCACCACACAGACTTGTGCATAACCTCTAGGTGGGGGTGAGTGCATGACTAAATGGTGGTGCTGTCCAAAATAAGGAGAGAGCTTGCATGCCAGTTGTAGATTCTGATGAAAGTCCCATATCATCAAGAACGTTACACCAGGATTTTGAGGGCAGAGCATCCCACTTTTCCAAAATGACAAGCAGAGATATCTGTTTGTCACCTTGAAAAAGAGGGCCACCGTGCCTTCAAATCATTGGCATACCTTTCTTATAGATATGGGACTTCAGTAAACCTTCAATCAGTATCTACAACTGTTGTGCTACGGTTTCTTCTTGTATTAAGAAAAACATGAAAGGCGTTTTAATCCCCTCTCAAAAAATGTACACTTTTAGGCTGGGTGCACACTGAAGCATGCTCCGGCTCACAGCAGGAGTCTGGTGCGTTCCCATTCACCGTTTTAGGTCCGATTTCTGCCCGAATTTTTGGCTGCATTCAGACCTGAAACAGACCAAAAGACGCACAGGGCTTCTGTGCAATTTGCACCGGAGCTGCTGCAGAGATGTGTGAACCGGCTCCACAAAGAGCTCGTCACAATCTCCTGCTATGCGAACTCGATGTGGGAAAACCTGCATCCAATTCACAACAGTGTGAACCCAGCCTAAAGAAATCCAGCTTAAGTATGTCTGCTTGACAATAGGAGTGATCTAGAAGATACATATTTAAATATGACCCTTGAACTATGGAATTCTCTATTTTGACCATTTGATATCTCAATAGATATATTTATGCTGCAAACGTCAGAGGCAGCCAGTACAAAGGCAGATTATTAGCAAAGAAGTTCTAAAATGATCTTTCTCTACAGATAATCTACACATTTGTATGTATTTTAAGTTTCAATATTATAGCCTCATAAAGCATCATGTTTAAGATAATCCTTCTAGGCACAGATCTATCATTCTCCACAGAAAATTATTTTGTCATCACCTTTATTATCTGGTTAATGTGGTGAAAAGTAAAACTAGGATGAGCAAGAGCAACCGGAGGCAGTATGTTATTTAGGCTCCATTTATCAAAGTGCTCTACATAAGAACTGTCTGCATTTTCCAAAAATACCTCAAACATATAAGACCATGCAATGGAAAAAGACAAATGGAGGATGAATGAGTGAATCCAGCAGGTTAATCTAAAACCAGAGACAATTCTTATATAAAAGGGGCAATAATAAATGGGTCCATAATTGGACTGTACAGTCCACCAATCACAAGACTTCAGAAAAAAGAACTTGGCTACAGAAAGTAGGCTGTAACAAAATTACTGCAATTTAATGTTGATGCTCTAAGCTCCAATGCTATAAAAAAACAACCCTATATATACCTATACAATTGAGCAGAGTTAACATATCATCTGTATCTGGGGAATTCCACTATAACATTTTTTCTTCATATTGATAAAGAAGAAGGTATTGGGAAATCCATTTCTCAATTGGAAAACCCCTTTAAATTGAAATGAATAAATATGGAGGTTTTCTTTGCTGGTAGCTTCCCTTTAATTCCAAATTCTACCCACCAATAAAAGGCATGCAGCATAGTGACAGAAGTGACAGACAGAGAGACACGCAAAGACAGGAAAAAGAAGGAATGTAGAACTTCAGCACATTCCCTAGTTGGAACTGTATGCTGATATGTATGCGCAATGGCAGTGCAGCTTTGATAGTGACTGTAAGTGAATTTCAAGGACTACAGCAAGCTTAAACACGTTACATGGGGAACCACGTTAAACAGGGAACCAGAAGGTACAGAGACAATGTTTACATATATTTGCTTAATGGAAATACAAAAACACATACATATAGGTTTCAAACATCAACCAGAAAGGGACTAAGGAAAGCTGATGATTTGCTAGTCTTTAAGACTGTTTAAAGCGAAAGCCATCTGCTGTACAGTGCTATGGAACATGCTGGAGCTTAATAAGTAGAAACTGGAATTTATCTTAAAGAGGAAGCATGAGGCATTTAAGGAGCTGCCAAGCAGAAAACAGCACAGGTCACCATTTATAGACACCAGCCCAGATTGCTCTACCTCTGGACTAGTCAGATTGGTCAAGTCACTGACTACAATAAGGGACCTGTAAGAATTAAATTTTGGGTGTTATATCTGGGTTATAGCCACTGTGCTCATTTTAGTTTCCCTTTCTCCTGATTCACCTCTACAAAGATATCATCACATACCTCTTTGCTTGTTTTAAAGGTGATCAGACAATTTTGCAGTGAAAAAAACATGATGTTGTTTGGCTACATTTCTGAACAAGCAGGGCAGCAAGACAGCAGGGTAGAAGTGACTGTCCAAGACCTGACAGCAACAAACCAGGAGATCGTGTAAACCTTCATGCTTCATATAGTTACAGCAACTACGGAAATACATTAAACCAGGTTGGTTGTATCAATGCATCCACCTCCCTGCATTAATTACATGAAGGCTGTTACAATATCTGTGACGTATAGGGCCATGGGTGGCACTGTGTCCTTGATCAGACCTGTTAGGCAATGAGGCACTTACTGTTGGCTATGTTTGAAGCCGTGTAACTGTCAGCCATTCCAGAGACCTGACTTGCAATGCTGATTTCACTTGCTCTTCTGTACCCCCTGAAGTGGGGAGCTGTTATGGGGGAGGAAGGGGAGGCATTTTCCACGAAGACTGCACCATGAAACTGAACAACATCCGCTATGAAACCGAAAACAAAAAAAAAAAGGAAAAAAAAAACAGAAAAACAGGGAGAAAAACAAACAAAACAAAAAAAAAAATGTAAATTAAAAATTAACACCCAAACAGGACAAGAAAACAAGAATGCATTAGGAGGGATGGAGATGCCACAGCTCAGATGTGTACACTTTCAAGCATTAAGAAACACAAAATAAGATGCATTTAATTGCAAAACCTATACAAAGGACAAGCAAATGAAATATAACCCGGTGTATTTCATTCCAATGCTGGGAGAAGAGAGGGTAATGCAAAGGGGAACAAATTCACATCAGGTTTCACATGGGGCTACAGAGCATTGCTGTACAATGCAAAGCAGACCCCATCTGTGACTAACATATTTTTATATACATATATATGTACATGATACAGATATAGACACACACACACAGACTTGTCTATGTACACATATATACATATATAAACCTATGTATATGGGGGCATGTCTTTAGTATAAAATAAAATGGCTAGGGAAAGGATGGGAATATTTAGGGGGGGGGGGTATAGCCCTGAAAGTTGAAACATAAGAAAGCAGGGAGGAAAGAACATCGGTTTCATAGGCTTCTTGATTTAAAAACAAATAAAAATAAAAAGGATAAAATCCCCAGAGACAGATACTGAGAACAATGGACTAAAACATCACACACTGTGAAGGTTGGTCACTTGAGAGGCTAAACTAAAATCTTAAGACTGGAATTGCAGACTCTAAGAACATCAAATTAACTATATTTATACCTCAACAAAAAACAAAGCAATCCTTTTCCATGCTCTGTGATTTTTATTGTGCATTATACAGAACCAGGAATATGTATATTAAAAACCATGGCAACAATAACATGCCCCATGTAACTGCAAGCAATATATCCACAAAGCATACCCACAAGCATATTAATGGATAGGCCCTATTAAGGCAATTGATTAAATGTGTTTTGTCAACCATACATATACTGTAGCTCAGCACAAGTTCTCATTGACCAAATAAAGGAGTATGACGGAACCTGTATGTGCAAAAATGACCAAGGTGTATACTAATGGGCTATACCTATGAAAATAGGCAAATTGTGGCAGTGGAGCCTGGATAGCATCTGCCAAAAAGTGTTCTCCCAAAATTACAAAAAATGCAAACACTGTAAAGAGTAGGACACTGGCAGGTGCACTGGCGTAGTGCCTGCCTAGTAAGTGTTCAAAGTATGGAGTCTTGACCATATATCAAGACTGCATCGTACTCTTAAATCCAGATCAGGGCATGGCAGTCATGCTCCAAGCACCTGTATATGTCCCTAAGTCAAGAGCTAGCACAAAGGCAAAAAAGTCGAAATATGGAAGCACTGGAAACTCTGCCAAATGGATATCTCCCCAATAACGAGGGGAGGACATAAACAAGACACATTCCACAACACTCGGCTGGGACAAGTATAATCAATCCGTTTTTGATGCTAGTCTATGGCTACCTACACAGGAAAAAAACAGTAATACACCAAATACAGTATATTAAGCTCAACTGTATATGAATTGAAAGAAATACGTACAAATAAATAACCCCAAAGTAATTAACCACAGTAGATAATTGTTAAAGTCTTATGCGCTTTTCCAAGAGTTACTGAATATCCATAACCAATTTTGATAAAAGGTCAAAAGCTCCATTATATAGTTTTAATCATAGAGTTATCCAAAGTTTAAACCATTAGATAGAGTCCAAATTGCCAATGTGTGCCTCTAGACTTGACGCATGGATGTAAAGTTGATGAAAAGTGAAATCTACTGAAAAAGCTGTACGATGTATGGAACAGAAAATATCACTATTATAAATATTATGTAAAAATGAGTGCTACATCCATCAATCTAGAGGAATACATGGGCACTTTGACTTCTGGTTAAAATTTGGATAACTCCATGCCTAGAACTATTGAATAGAGCACTGGACATTTTTACCAAAATTGATTATAGATGTAACTCTTGGAAAAGAGCCCCTATTGTGGCTTAGGGTTTAATTGGCCCTTGGATATCTGTGCTTTTTTTTTTTTTCAATCTATATGTAATTTTCTGTTCTACCTTTTTTAAATAAACAATCCTGCCAGATTTACACTATGGCCAGTTTTCTTTTATCCACATGCCTTTGAGTCGAGTGTTTGGGTTCCCTGCTGTATCCTCGTAGCTACGCTACATACAGTCAAGTATACATCAGCTGGACTTCCCATGCTTGGACGGCTTACAGGCTTTCTATTGCTTGCTTTGTGGTAAGCACAAAATCTATGTGGTGGTGGATCACTGAGTGGGGTGTCTTTTCCATCTTTACCACCGAGTTCTTGTTGTACTTATTGATGGGCTTTCCTTTGGGACTATTTCCAGTTAAAATCATATGCATAATGATTCCCACGTAAATCATATGGACATCACTGTTTGATTCACTTTTACGTGTATGGACATCACTGTTTTTTGACATTCTTTTCATTTATATATTCCCAGTTCTGTACAATGCATAATAAAAATCACTGAGAATATAAAGTATGGTATTGGATTTTTTTGAGGTATAACTATTGTTAATTTGATGTTTGTAGAGACTGTGATTCTGGTCTTAGGTTTCTTTAACAGGTAATATTGGTCTTAGGTTTTCAGTTTAGATTACTCAAATACCAGCAGACTTTAAAATTTGTATGGGGACTTTGAGTTGCCATTTTTGCTTCTTATAAATGTTAAATCACTTGATGCAGCAGAAGGGACAAGACTTATACTAAGGTCACATCTCATTCCTCTGGGTAAACAACAGCTAACTATTCCTGTGCAGATAACTCTTATTTAAATTCATTAATTTTCCCCATCAAAGCAACTGAATGCCATGTTCATGCCAATGCAAAATTAGGCTTCGAGGGCAGGTTCACTTTTATGTTGTAAAGCGCTCCGTAAACTGTCGACGCTATATAAATCCTGTATAATAATAATAATAATAAAAACTACACCAACCCATCCTTTCTAGCCCCCTAACCTAAACTAACCTAGAAAACCTCAACAAAAACGTACCCGTGAACCTGCTGTGGCTTCCTTTGTTGTTAGCCATCTCTGAACCAAAATCATCAGTGCAGAACATGCCTGCAAATTAAGGCTCCACAGGCTTAAATGGGGCGGTCAGCTGAGATTGGTGCATGGCCCAATTCAAGTTTAGGGGACAGGGAGCCCTGAAGGAGGTTTGTGTCTGGAGGGCATAAACAGATGGGGACGCCATAGCTGTCATGCTAAGGTAAGAGAGTAGCTGTGTAGTGGTTTTCTAGTTTAGTTTAAGTTAGGGGTGGAAGAGGGTGGAGTACTGTAGTTTTTTTTTTTTTTTTAAATGAATTTGTCCTACTTTCTCCATCTCATGCACAAGGGGTTTTAATGAAAAGTAATATTGTTTTCATACTGAATCATTCAGACAGTTTACTTTGTGACGGAATGAATGCAATCTCAACATGCACTTGTTAGCTTGTGCTCACTGAACATCATTCAGGAAATCTTCTCCATTCACAGCATCACTTTCAGCATACATATATAGCCATATAGTGTGACAAATCTGAAATAAATTCCCAGTATTCTGGTTTGTTAAGACTTACAACACTTTCCCAGGCAACTATTAATCTTCAAAAAATAGTTGAAGTGGTCAGTTTAGATGGACTAAAATAAACCCTATAGCCCTATAAAGTATTAAGT